>NW_006238875.1:23211-29725 GCF_000375325.1 Capsella rubella | reverse complement strand
CAAGTGTTAGAGATGCATGAAGAATGTTTAAAAGTGTGAAGAAAGACTTGGTCAAATCAGATACCAAATGGGATAACAACCCAAAACCATTGCTTTGAGGCACTAAATGGCTTGTCTAAAGTTGTTTCGGTTAGAATATGTTATAATGCAATGAATTTGTTTGATTACAAGAGTTAGAGATGCATGAAGAATGTTTCGAAGTGTGCAGAAAGACTTGGTCAAATCTGGTCCCAAATGGGATAAGAACCAAAAACCATTGCTTTAAGGCACTAATTGGCTTGTCTAAAGTTGTTTAGGGTTAGAATATGTTATAATACAATGAATTTTATTGATTACAAGTGCTATAGATACATGAAGAATGTTTAGAAGTGTGAAGAAAGACTTGGTCGAATCTGGTCCCAAATGGGATAAGAGCCCAAAACCATTGCATTGAGGCACTAAATGGCTTGTCTAAAGTTTTTTAGGGTTATAATATGTTATAATACAACGAATTTGATTGATTACAAATTCTAGAGATGCATGAAGATTGTTTAGAAGTGTGAAAAAAGAGTTGGTCAAATCTGGTCCCAAATGGGATAAGAACCTAAAACCATTGCTTTGAGGTACTAAATGGCTTGTTTAAAGTTGTTTAAGGTTAGAATATGTTATATTACAATGAATTTGATTAATTACAAGTGTTAGAGATGCATGAAGAATGTTTAGAAGTGTGAAGAAAGACTTGATCAAATTAGGTCCCAAATGGGATAAGAACCCAAAACCATTGCTTTGAGGCACTAAATGGCTTGTCTAAAGTTTTTTAGGTTTAGAATATGTTATATTACAATGAATTTGATTGATTACAAGTGATAGAGATACATGAAGAATGTTTAGAAGTGTGAAGAAACACTTGGTCGAATCTGGTCGCAAATGGGATATGAACCCAAAACCATTGCTTTGAGGCACTAAATGGCTTGTCTAAAGTTGTTTAGGGTTAGAATATGTTATAATACAATGAATTTAATTGATTACAAGTGCTATAGATACATGAAGAATGGTTAGAAGTGTGAAGAAAGACTTGGTCGAATCTGGTCCCAAATGGGATAAGATCCCAAAACCATTGCATTGAGGCACTAAATGGCTTGTCTAAAGTTTTTTAGGGTTAGAATATGATATAATACAATGAATTTGATTGATTACAAGTGTTAGAGATGCATGAAGAATGTTTAAAAGTGTGAAGAAAGACTTGCTCAAATCAGATCCCAAATGGGATAACAACCCAAAACCATTGCTTTGAGGCACTAAATTGCTTGCCTAAAGTTTTTTAGGGTTAGAATATGTTATAATACAATAAATTTGATTGATTACAAGTGCTAGAGATGCATGCAGAATGTTTAGAAGTGTGAAGAAACACTTGCTCGAATCTGGTCGCAAATGGGATATGAACCCAAAACCATTGCTTTGAGGCAGTAAATGGTTCGTCTAAAGTTGTTTATGGTTAGAATATGTTATAATACAATGAATTTGATTGATTAAAAGTGTTACAGTTGCATGAAGAATGTTTAGAAGTGTAAAGAAAGACTTGGTCAAATCAGGTCCCAAATGGGATAAGAACCAAAACCATTGTTTTGAGGTACTAAATGGCTTGTCTAAAGTTGTTTACGGTTAGAATATGTTATATTACAATGAATTTGATTTATTACAAGTTTTAGAGATGCATGAAGAATGTTTAGAAGTGTGAAGAAAGACTTGGTCAAATCAGATCCCAAATGGGATGACAACCCAAAACCATTGCTTTGAGGCACTAAATGGCTTGTCTAAAGTTGTTTCGGTTAGAATATGTTATAATGCAATGCATTTGTTTGATTACAAGTGTTAGAGATGCATGAAGAATGTTTAAAAGTGTGAAGAAAGACTTGGTCAAATCAGATCCCAAATGGGATAAGAACCCAAAACCATTGCTTTAAGGCACTAATTGGCTTGTCTAAAGTTGTTTAGGGTTAGAATATGTTATAATACAATGAATTTAATTGATTACAAGTGCTATAGATACATGAAGAATGTTTAGAAGTGTGAAGAAAGACTTGGTCGAATCTGGTCCCAAATAGGATAAGATCCCAAAACCATTGCATTGAGGCACTAAATGGCTTGTCTAAAGTTTTTTAGGGTTAGAATATGTTATAATACAATGAATTTGATTGATTACAAGTTCTTAAGATGCATGAAGATTATTTAGAAGTGTGAAGAAAGAGTTGGTCAAATTTTGTCCCAAATGGGATAAGAACCTACAACAATTGCTTTGAGGCAGTAAATGGCTTGTCTAAAGTTGTTTAGGATTAGAATATGTTATAATACAATGAATCTGATTGATTACAAGTGTTAGTGATGCATGAAGAATGTTTAGAAGTGTGAAGAAAGACTTGGTCAAATCAGATCCCAAATGGAATAAGAACCAAAAACCATTGCTTTGAGGCACTAATTGCCTTGTCTAAATTTGTTTAGGTTTAAAATATGTTATAATCCAATGAATTTGAATGATTAAAAGTGCTAGAGATGCATGAAGAATGTTTCGAAGTGTGAAGAAAGACTTGGTCAAATCAGGTCCGAAATGGGATAAGAACCCAAAACCATTGCTTTGAGGCACTAATTGGCTTGTCTAAAGTTATTTAGGGTTAGAATATGTTATAATACAATGAATTTCATTGATTACAAGTGCAGGAGATACATGAAGAATGTTTAGAAGTGTGAAGAAAGACTTGGTCAAATCAGGTCCCAAATGGGATAAGAACCCAAAAACATTGATTTGAGGCACTAAATGGCTTGTCTAAAGTTGTTTAGGGTTAGAATATGTTATAATACAATTAATTTGATTGATTACAAGTGTTAGAGATGCATGAAGAATGTTTCGAAGTGTGAAGAAAGACTTGGTCAAATCAGGTCCCAAATGGGATAAGAACCCAAAACAATTGCTTTAAGGCACTAATTGGTTTTTCAAAGTTTTTTAGGGTTAGAATATGTTATGATACAATGAATTTGATTGATTACAAGTGCTAGAGATGCATAAAGAATGTTTAGAAGTGTGAAGAAACATTTGGTCAAATCTGGTCCCAAATGGGATAAGAACCCGCAACCATTGATTTGAGGCAGGAAATGGCTTGTCTAAAGTTTTTTAGGGTTAGAATATGTTATAATACAATGAATTTGATTGATTACAATTGTTAGAGATGCATGAATAATGTTTAGAAGTGTTAAGAAAGACTTGGTCAAATCATGTCCCAAATGGGATAAAAACCTAAAACCATTGCTTTGAGGCACTAAATGCCTTGTCTAAAGTTGTTTACTGTTAGAATATGTTATAATACAATGAATTTGATTGATTACAAGTGTTAGAGATGCATGAAGAATATTCAGAAGTGTGAAGAAAGACTTGTTCAAAACATATCCCAAATGGTATAAGAACCCAAAACCATTGCTTTGAGGCACTAATTGGCTTGTCTAAATTTGTTTAGGGTTATAATATGTTATAATACAAAGAATTTGAATGATTACAAGTGCTAGAGATGCATGAAGAATGTTTAGAAGTGAGAAGAAACACTTGGTCAAATTTGGTCCCAAATGGGATAAGAACCCACAAGCATTGCTTTGAGGCAGTAAATGGCTTGTATAAAGTTTTTTGGGGTTAGAAGTATGTTATAATACAATGAGTTTTATTGATTACTAGTTCTAGAGATGCATGAAGATTGTTTAGAAGTGTGAAGAAAGAGTTGGTCAAATCTGGTCCCAAATGGGATAAGAACTCACAACCATTGCTTTGAGGCAGTAAATGGCTTGTCTAAAGTTGTTTAGGGTTATAATATGTTATAATACAATGAATTTGATTGATTACAAGTGTTAGAGATGTATGAAAAATGTTTAGAAGTGTGAAGAAAGACTTGGTCAAATTAGGTCCAAATGGGATAAGAACCCAAAACCATTGCTTTGAGGCACTAAATGGCTTGTCTAAAGTTTTTTAGGGTTAGAATATGTTATAATACAATGAATTTGATTGATTACAAGTTCTAGAGATGCATGAAGATTGTTTAGAAGTGTGAAGAAAGAGTTGGTCAAATCAGGTCCCAAATGGGATAAGAACCTAAAACCATTGCTTTGAGGCACTAAATGGCATGTTTAAAGTTGTTTAAGGATAGAATATGTTATATTACAATGAATTTAATTGATTACAAGTGTTAGAGATGCATGAAGAATGTTTAGAAGTGTGAAGAAAGACTTGGTCAAATTAGGTCCCAAATGGGATAAGAACCCAAAACCATTGCTTTGAGGCACTAAATGGCTTGTCTAAAGTTTTTTAGGTTTAGAATATGTTATAATACAATGAATTTGATTGATTACAAGTTCTAGAGATGCATGTAGATTGTTTAGAAGTGTGAAGAAACACTTGGTCGAATCTGGTCGCAAATGGGATATGAACCCAAAACCATTGCTTTGATTCAGTAAATTGTTCGTCTAAAGTTCTTAGGGTTAGAATATGTTATAATACAATGACTTTGAATATTTACATGTGCTAGAGATGCATGAAAAATGTTTAGAAGTGTGAAGAAACACTTGGTCAAATTTGGTCCCAAATGGGATAAGAACCCACAACCATTACTTTGAGGCAGTAAATGGCTTGTCTAAAGTTGTTTAGGGTTAGAATATGTTATAATACAATGAATTTGATTGATTACAAGTGTTAGAGATGCATGAAGAATGTTTAGAAGTGTGTAGAAAGACTTGGTCAAATCAGATCCCAAATGGGATAACAACCTAAAACCATTGCTTTGAGGCACTAAATGGCTTGTCTAAAGTTGTTTAGGGTTAGAATATGTTATATTACAATGAATTTGATTGATTACAAGTGCTAGAGATGCATGAAGAATGTTTAGAAGTGTGAAGAAACACTTGGTCGAATCTGGTCGCAAATGGGATATGAACCCAAAACCATTGCTTTGAGGCACTAAATGGCTTGTCTAAAGTTGTTTAGGGTTAGAATATGTTATAATACAATGAATTTAATTGATTACAAGTGCTATAGATACATGAAGAATGTTTAGAAGTGTGAAGAAAGACTTGGTCGAATCTGGTCCCAAATGGGATAAGATCCCAAAACCATTGCATTGAGGCACTAAATGGCTTGTCTAAAGTTTTTTAGGGTTAGAATATGATATAATACAATGAATTTGATTGATTACAAGTGTTAGAGATGCATGAAGAATGTTTAAAAGTGTGAAGAAAGACTTGCTCAAATCAGATCCCAAATGGGATAACAACACAAAACCATTGCTTTGAGGCACTAAATTGCTTGCCTAAAGTTGTTTAGGGTTAGCATATGTTATAATACAATGAATTTGATTTATTACAAGTGCTAGAGATGCATGAAAAATGTTTAGAAGTGTGAAGAAACACTTGGTCGAATCTGGTCGCAAATGGAATATGAACCCAAAACCATTGCTTTGAGGCAGTAAATGGTTCGTCTAAAGTTGTTTAGAGTTATAATATGTTATAATACAATGAATTTTATTGATTAAAAGTGTTAGAGTTGCATAAAGAATGTTTAGAAGTGTAAAGAAAGACTTGGTCAAATCAGGTCCCAAATGGGATAAGAACCAAAAACCATTGCTTTGAGACACTGAATGGCTTGTCTAAAGTTCTTTAGGGTTAGAATATGTTATAATAATATGAATTTGAATGATTACAAGTGTTAGAGATGCATGAAGAATGTTTAGAAGTGTGAAGAAAGACTTGGTCAAATCAAATCCCAAATGGGATAACAACCTAAAACCATTGCTTTGAGGCACTAAATGGCTTGTCTAAAGTTGTTTACGGTTAGAATATGTTATAATGCAATGAATTTGTTTGATTACAAGTGTTAGAGATGCATGAAGAATGTTTCGAAGTGTGAAGAAAGACCTTGTCAAATCAGGTCCCAAATGGGATAAGAACCCAAAACCATTGCTTTAAGGCACTAATTGGCTTGTCTAAAGTTGTTGAGGGTTAGAATATGTTATAATACAATGAATTTGATTGATTACAAGTGTTAGAGATGCATGAAGAATGTTTAGAAGTGTGAAGAAACACTTGGTCAAATCAAATCCCAAAGGGGATAACAACCCAAAAACCATTGCTTTGAGGCACTAAATGGCTTGTCTAAAGTTGTTTACGGTTAGAATATGTTATAATGCAATGAATTTAATTGATTACAATTGTTAGAGATGCATGAAGAATGTTTAGAAGTGTGAAGAAAGACTTGGTCTAATCAGGTCCAAATGGGATAAGAACCTAAAACCATTGCTTTGAGGCACTAAATGGCTTGTCTAAAGTTTTTTACGGTTATAATATGTTATATTACAATGAATTTGATTGATTAAAACTGTTAGATTTGCATGAAGAATGTTTAGAAGTGTGAAGAAAGACTTGGTCAAATCAGGTCCCAAATGGGATAAGAACCCAAAACCATTTCTTTGAGGCAGTAACTGGCTTTTCTAAAGTTGTTTACGGTTAT
>NW_006238875.1:22549-23111 GCF_000375325.1 Capsella rubella | reverse complement strand
CAATGAATTTGACTGATTAAAACTGTTAGATTTGTATGAAGAATGTTTAGAACTGTGAAGAAAGACTTGGTCAAATCAGGTCCCAAATGGGATAAGAACCCAAAACAATTGCTTTAAGGCACTAATTGGCTTGTCAAAAGTTTTTTAGGGTTATAATATGTTATAATACAATGAATTTGATTGATTAAAACAGTTAGAGTTGCATGAAGAATGTTTAGAAGTGTGAAGAAAGACTTGGTCAAATCAGGTCCCAAATGGGATAAGAACCCAAAACCATTTCTTTGAGGCACTAAATGGCTTGTCTAAAGTTCTGTAGGGTTAGAATATGTTATAATACAATGAATTTGATTGATTACAAGTTCTAGAGATGCATGACGATTGTTTAGAAGTGTGAAGAAAGAGTTGGTTAAATTTTGTCCCAAATGGGATAACAACCTAAAACCATTGCTTTGAGGCACTAAATGGCTTGTCTGAAGTTGTTTACGGTTAGAATATGTTATAATGCAATGCATTTGTTTGATTACAAGTGTTAGAGATGCATGAAGAATGTTTAAAAGTGTGA
>NW_006238875.1:18616-22449 GCF_000375325.1 Capsella rubella | reverse complement strand
CAACCCAAAACCATTGCTTTGAGGCACTAAATTACTTGCCTAAAGTTGTTTAGGTTAGAATCTGTTATAATACAATGAATTTGATTGATTACAAGTGCTAGAGATGCATGAAGAATGTTTAGAAGTGTGAAGAAACACTTGGTCGAATCTGGTCGCAAATGGGATATGAACCCAAAACCATTGCTTTGAGGCAGTAAATTGTTCGTCTAACGTTGTTTAGGGTTAGAATATGTTATAATACAATGAATTTGATTGATTAAAAGTGTTAGAGTTGCATGAAGAATGTTTAGAAGTGTAAAGAAAGACTTGGTCAAATCAGGTCCCAAATGGGATAAGAACCAAAAACCATTGCTTTGACGCACTAAATGGCTTGTCTAAAGTTCTATAGGGTAAGAATATGTTATAATACAATGAAAATGAATGATTACATGTGCTAGAGATGCATGAAGATTGTTTAGAAGTGTGAAGAAACACTTGGTCAAATTTGGTCCCAAACGGGATAAGAACCCACAACCATTACTTTGAGGCAGTAAATAGCTTGTCTAAAGTTGTTTGGGGTTAGAATATGTTATAATACAATGAATTTTATTTATTACAAGTTCTAGAGATTCATGAAGATTGTTTAGAAGTGTGAAGAAAGAGTTGGTCAAATCTGGTCCCAAATGGGATAGGAACTCACAACCATTGCTTTGAGGTAGTTAATGGCTTGTCTAAAATTGTTTAGGGTTATAATATATGATAATACAATGAATTAGATTGATTATAAGTGTTAGAGATGCATGAAGAATGTTTAGAAGTGTGAAGAAAGACTTTGTCAAATTAGGTCCCAAATGGGATAAGAACCCAAAACCATTGCTTTGAGGCACTAAATTGGTTGTCTAAAGTGTTTTAGGGTTAGAATATGTTATAATACAATGAATTTGATTGATTACAAGTTCTAGAGATGCATGAAGATTGTTTAGAAGTGTGAAGAAAGAGTTGGTCAAATTTTGTCACAAATGGGATAAGAACCCTCAACAAATGCTTTGAGGCAGTAAATGGCTTGTCTAAAGTTGTTTAGGGTTAGAATATGTTATAATACAATGAATTTGATTGATTACAAGTGTTAGAGATGCATGAAGAATGTTTAGAAGTGTGAAGAAAGACTTGGTCAAATCATATCCCAAATGGGATAACAACCCAAAACCATTGCTTTGAGGCACTAAATAGCTTGTCTAAAGTTGTTTAGGGTTAGAATATGTTATAATACAATGAATTTGATTGATTACAAGTGCTAGAGATGCATGAAGAATGTTTAGAAGTGTGAAGAAACACTTGGTCGAATCTGGTCGCAAATGGGATATGAACCCAAACCCATTGCTTTGAGGCAGTAAATGGTTCGTATAAAGTTGTTTAGGGTTAGAATATGTTATAATACAATGAATTTGATTGATTAAAAGTGTTAGAGTTGCATGAAGAATGTTTAGAAGTTTAAAGAAAGACTTGGTCAAATCAGGTCCCAAATGGGATAAGAACCAAAAACCATTGCTTTGAGGCACTGAATGGCTTGTCTAAATTTCTTTAGGGTTAGAATATGTTATAATACAATGAATTTGAATGATTACATGTGCTAGAGATGCATGAAGAATGTTTAGAAGTGTGAAGAAAGACTTGGTCAAATGAGGTCCCAAATGGGATAAGAACCCAAAACCATTTATTTGAGGAAGTAAATTGCTTGTCTAAAGTTGTTTAGGGTTAGAATATATTATAATACAATGAATTTGATTGATTACAAGTGCTAGAGATTCATGAAGAATGTTTAGAAGTGTGAAGAAACACTTGGTCGAATCTAGTCGCAAATCAGATAGTAACCCAAAACCATTGCTTTAAGGCAGTAAATAGTTTGTTTAAAGTTTTTTAGGGTTAGAATATGTTATAATACAATGAATTTGATTGATTAAAACTGTTAGAGTTTCATGAAGAATGTTTAGAAGTGTGAAGAAAGACTTGGTCAAATCAGGTCCCAAATGGGATAAGAACCCAAAACCATTTCTTTGAGGCACTAAATGGCTTGTCTAAAGTTTTTTAGGGTTAGAATATGTTATAATACAATGAATTTGATTGATTAAAAGTGTTATAGTTGCATGAAGAATGTTTTAGAAGTGTGAAGAAAGACTTGGTCAAATCAGGTCCCAAATGGGATAAGAACCCAAAACCATTGCTTTGAGGCACTAAATGGCTTGTCTAAAGTTTTTTAGGGTTAGAATATGTTATAATACAATGAATTTGATTGATTACAAGTGCTAGAGATGCATGAAGAATGTTTAAAAGTGTGAAGAAAGACTTGGTCAAATCAGATCACAAATGGGATAACAACCCAAAACCATTGCTTTGAGGCACTAAATTGCTTGCCTAAAGGTGTTTAGGGTTAGAATATGTTATAATACAATGAATTTGATTGACTACAAGTGCTAGAGATGCATGAAGAATGTTTAGAAATGTGAAGAAACACTTGGTTGCATCTGGTCGCAAATGGGATATGAACCCAAAACCATTGCTTTGAGGCAGTAAATAGTTCATCTAAAGTTGTTTAGGGTTAGAATATGTTATAATACAATGAATTTGATTTATTAAAAGTGTTAGAGTTGGATGAATAATGTTTAGAAGTGTAAAGAAAGACTTGGTCAAATCAGGTCCCAAATGGGATGAGAACCAAAAACCATTCTTTGAGGCACTAAATGGCTTGTCTAAAGTTGTTTACGGTTAGAATATGTTATATTACAATGAATTTGATTGATTACAAGTGTTAGATATGCATGAAGAATGTTTAGAAGTGTGAAAAAAGACTTGGTCAAATCATATCCCAAATGGGATAACAACCCAAAACCATTGCTTTGAGGAGGGTGAATGGCTTGTCTAAAGTTGTTTAGGGTTAGCATATGTTATAATACAATGAATTTGATTGATTACAAGTGCTAGAGATGCATGAAGAATGTTTAGAAGTGTGAAGAAACACTTGGTCGAATCTGGTCGCAAATGGGATATGAACCCAAAACCATTGTTTTGAGGCAGTAAATGGTTTGTCTAAAGTTGTTTAGGGTTAGAATATGTAATAATACAATGAATTTGATTGATTAAAAGTGTTAGAGTTGCATAAGGAATGTTTAGAAGTGTAAGAAAGACTTGGTCAAATCAGGTCCCAAATGGAATAAGAACCAAAAACCATTGCTTTGAGGCACTAAATGGCTTGTCTAAACTTCTATAGGGTTATAATATGTTATAATACAATGAATTTGAATGATTACATGTGCTAGAGATGCATGTATAATGCTTAGAAGTGTGAAGAAACACTTGGTCAAATTTGGTCCCAAATGGGATAAGAACCCACAACCATTACTTTGAGGCAGTAAATAGCTTGTCTAAAGTTGTTTGGGGTTAGAATATGTTATAATACAATGAATTTTATTTATTACAAGTTCTAGAGATGCATGAAGATTGTTTAGAATTGTGAAGAAAGAATTGGTCAAATCTGGTCCCAAATGGGATAGGAACTTACAACCATTGCTTTGAGGTAATTAATGGCTTGTCTAAAATTTTTTAGGGTTATAATATATTATAATACAATGAATTAGATTGATTACAAGTGTTAGAGATGCATGAAGAATGTTTAGAAGTGTGAAGAAAGACTTTGTCAAATTAGGTCCCAAATGGGATAAGAACCCAAAACCATTGCTTTGAGGGACTAAATTGCTTGTCTAAAGTGTTTTAGGGTTAGAATATGTTATAATACAATGAATTTGATTGATTACAAGTTCTAGAGATGCATAAAGATTGTTTAGAAGTGTGAAGAAAGA
>NW_006238875.1:17012-18139 GCF_000375325.1 Capsella rubella | reverse complement strand
AGAATGTTTAGAAGTGTGAAGAAAACTCTTGGTCCAATTTTGGTTCCCAAATGGGGATAAGAACCCACAACCATTTCTTTGACCCAGTAAATTGCTTGTCTAAAGTTGTTTGGGGTTTGAATATGTTATAATACAATGAATTTTATTATTACAAGTTCTAGAGATGCATGAAGATTGTTTAGAAGTGTGAAGAAAGAGTTGGTCAAATCTGGTCCCAAATGGGATAGGAACTCACAACCATTGCTTTGAGGCACTGAATTGCTTGCCTAAAGGTTTTTAGGGTTATAATATGTTATAATACAATGAATTTGATTGATTACAAGTGTTAGAGATGTATGAAGAATGTTTAGAAGTGTGAAGAAAGAATTGGTCAAATTAGGTCCCAAATGGGATAAGAACCCAAAACCATTGCTTTGAGGCACTAAATTGCTTGTCTAAAGTGTTTTAGGGTTAGAATATGTTATAATACAATGAATTTGATTGATTACAAGTTCTAGAGATGCATGAAGATTGTTTAGAAGTGTGAAGAAAGAGTTGGTCAAATTTTGTCCCAAATGGGATAAGAACCCTCAACAAATGCTTTGAGGCAGTAAATGGCTTGTCTAAAGTTGTTTAGGGTTAAAATATGTTATAATACAATGAATTTGATTGATTACAAGTGTTAGAGATGCATGAAGAATGTTTAGAAGTGTGAAGAAAGACATGGTCAAATCAGATCCCAAATGGGATAACAACCCAAAACCATTGCTTTTAGGCACTAAATGGCTTGTCTAAAATTGTTTAGGGTTAGAATATGTTATAATACAATGAATTTGATTGATTACAAGTGCTAGAGATGCATGAAGAATGTTTAGAAGTGTGAAGAAACACTTGGTCGAATCTGGTCGCAAATCGGATAGTAACCCAAAACCATTGCTTTGAGGCAGTAAATGTTTGGTTAAAGTTTTTTAGGGTTAGAATATGTTATAATACAATGAATTTGATTGATTAAAACTGTTAGATTTGCATGAAGAATGTTTAGAAGTGTGAAGAAAGACTTGGTCAAATCAGGTCCCAAATGGGATAAGAACCCAAAACCATTTCTTTGAGGCACTAAATGGCTTGTCTAAAGTTCTTTAGGGTTAGAA
>NW_006238875.1:15086-16220 GCF_000375325.1 Capsella rubella | reverse complement strand
ATGCTTTGAGGCAGTAAATGGCTTGTCTAAAGTTGTTTAGGGTTAAAATATGTTATAATACAATGAATTTGATTGATTACAAGTGTTAGAGATGCATGAAGAATGTTTAGAAGTGTGAAGAAACACTTGGTCAAATCTGGTCCCAAATGGGATAATAACCCACAACCATTGCTTTTAGGCAGTAAATGGCTTGTCTAAAGTTGTTTAGGGTTAGAATATGTTAAAATACAATTAATTTGATTGATTAGAAGTGTTAGAGATGCATGAAGAATGTTTAGAAGTGTGAAGAAAGACATGGTCAAATCACGTCCCAAATGGGATGAGAACCCAAAACCATTGCTTTCAGGCACTAAATGGATTGTCTAAAGTTGTTTAGGGTTAAAATATATTGTAAAATAATGAATTTTGTTGATTAAAAGTGTTAGAAATGCATGAAGAATGTTAAGAAGTGTGAAGAAAGACTTGGTCAAATCATGTCCCAAATGGGATAAGAACCCAAAACTATTGCTTTGAGGCACTAAATGGCTTTTCAAAAGTTTTTGGGGTTAATATGTTATAATACAATAAATTTTATTGATTATTA
Source organism: Capsella rubella (assembly GCF_000375325.1). NCBI lineage: Eukaryota > Viridiplantae > Streptophyta > Magnoliopsida > Brassicales > Brassicaceae > Capsella > Capsella rubella. The sequence goes on along the minus strand of NW_006238875.1, from coordinate 15,637 downwards.
GTTCTAGAGATGCATGAAGACTGTTTAGAAATGTGAAGAAACACTTGGTCAAATAAGATCCCAAATGGGATAACAACCCAAAACCATTGCTTTGAGGCAGCAAATGGTTCGTCTAAAGTTGTTTAGGGTTAGAATATGTTATAATACAATGAATTTGATTGATTAAAAGTGTTAGAGTTGCATGAAGAATGTTTAGAAGTGTAAAGAAAGACTTGGTCAAATCAGGTCCCAAATGGGATAAGAGCCAAAAACCATTGCTTTGAGGCACTAAATGGCTTGTCTAAAGTTCTTTAGGGTTAGAATATGTTATAATACAATGAATTTGAATGATTACATGTGCTAGAGATGCATGAAGAATGTTTAGAAGTGTGAAGAAACACTTGGTCAAATTTGGTCCCAAATGGGATAAGAACCCACAACCATTACTTTGAGGCAGTAAATAGCTTGTATAAAGTTGTTTGGGGTTTGAATATGTTATAATACAATGAATTTTATTTATTACAAGTTCTAAACAGGACTTTTTCAATTATATTCCGGTGCGACGAAAGAGT
>NW_006238875.1:13705-14629 GCF_000375325.1 Capsella rubella | reverse complement strand
GTTCTAGAGATGCATGAAGATTGTTTAGAAGTGTGAAGAAAGATTTGGTCAAATCTGGTCCCAAATGGGATAAGAACTCACAACCCAATTTGCTTTGAGGTAGTTAATGGCTTTCTAAAGTTGTTTAGGGTTATAATATGTTATAATACAATGAATTTGATTGATTACAAGTGTTAAAGATGCATGAAGAATGTTTAGAAGTTTGAAGAAAGACTTGGTCAAATTAGGTCCCAAATTGGATAAGAACCCAAAACCATTGCTTTGAGGCACTAAATTGCTTGTCTAAAGTGTTTTAGGGTTAGAATATGTTATTATACAATGAATTTGATTGATTACAAGTTCTAGAGATGCATGAAGATTTTTTAGAAGTGTGAAGAAAGAGTTGGTCAAATTTTGTCCCAAATGGGATAAGAACCCACAACAAATGCTTTGAGGCAGTAAATGGCTTGTCTAAAGTTGTTTAGGGTTAAAATATGTTATAATACAATGAATTTGATTGATTACAAGTGTTAGAGATGCATGGAGAATGTTTAGAAGAGTGAAGAAAAACTTGGTCAAATCAGATCCCAAATGGGATAACAACCCAAAACCATTGCTTTGAGGCACTAAATGGCTCGTCTAAAGTTATTTAGGGATATAATATGTTATAATACAATGAATTTTATTGATTACAAGTGCTAGAGATGCATGAAGAATGTTTAGAAGTGTGAAGAAACACTTGGTCGAATCTGGTCGCAAATGGGATATGAAACCAAAACCATTGCTTTGAGGCAGTAAATTGTTTGTCTAAAGTTGTTTAGGGTTAGAATATGTTATAATATAATGAATTTGATTGATTAAAAGTGTTAGAGTTGCATGAAGAATGTTTAGAAGTGTAAAGAAAGACTTGGTCAAATCAGGTCCCAAATGGAATAAGAACCAAAA
>NW_006238875.1:11924-13605 GCF_000375325.1 Capsella rubella | reverse complement strand
TTAGAAGTGTGAAGAAAGAGTTGGTCAAATCTGGTCCCAAATGGGATAGGAACTCACAACCATTGCTTTGAGGTAATTAATGGCTTGTCTAAATTTGTTTAGGGTTATAATATGTTATAATACAATGAATTTGATTAATTACAAGTGTTAGAGATGCATGAAGAATGTTTAGAAGTGTGAAGAAAGACTTGATCAAATTAGGTCCCAAATGGGATAAGAACCCAAAACCATTGCTTTGAGGCACTAAATTGCTTGTCTAAAGTGTTTTAGGGTTAGAATATGTTATAATACAATGAATTTGATTGATTACAAGTTCTAGAGATGCATGAAGATTGTTTAGAAGTGTGAAGAAAGAGTTGGTCAAATTTTGTCCCAAATGGGATAAGAACCCTCAACAAATGCTTTGAGGCAGTAAATGGCTTGTCTAAAGTTGTTTAGGGTTACAATATGTTATAATACAATGAATTTGATTGATTACAAGTGTTAGAGATGCATGAAGAATGTTTAGAAGTGTGAAGAAAGACTTGGTCAAATCAGATCCCAAATGGGATAACAACCCAAAACCATTGCTTTGAGGCACTAAATTGCTTGTCTAAAGTTGTTTAGGGTTAGAATATGTTCTAATACAATGAATTTGATTGATTACAAGTGCTAGAGATGCATGAAGAATGTTTAGAAGTGTGAAGAAACACTTGGTCGAATCTGGTCGCAAATCAGATAGTAACCCAAAACCATTGCTTTGAGGCAGTAAATGTTTGTTTAAAGTTTTTTAGGGTTATAATATGTTATAATACAATGAATTTGATTGATTAAAACAGTTAGAGTTGCATGAAGAATGTTTAGAAGTGTGAAGAAAGACTTGGTCAAATCAGGTCCCAAATGGGATAAGAACCCAAAACAATTTCTTTGAGGCACTAAATTGCTTGCCTAAAGTTGTTTAGGGTTAGAATATGTTATAATACAATGAATTTGATTGATTACAAGTGCTAGAGATGCAAGAAGAATGTTTAGAAGTGTGAAGAAACACTTGGTCGAATCTGGTCGCAAATGGGATATGAACCCAAAACCATTGTTTTGAGGCAGTAAATGGTTTTTCTAAATTTGTTGAGGGTCAAAATATGTTATATTACAATGAATTTGAATGATTACAAGTGCTAGATATGCATGAAGAATGTTTAGAAGTGTGAAGAAACACTTGGTCAAATTTGGTCCCAAATAGGATAAGAACCCACAACCATTACTTTGAGGCAGTAAATGGCTTGTCTAAAGTTGTTTGGGGTTAGAATATGTTATAATACAATGAATTTTATAGATTACAAGTTCTAGAGATGCATGAAGATTGTTTAGAAGTGTGAAGAAAGAGTTGGTCAAATCTTGTCCCAAATGGGATAAGAACTCACAACCATTGCTTTGAGGCAGTAAATGGCTTGTCTAAAGTTGTTTAGGGTTAAAATATATTATAATACAATGAATTTGATTGATTACAAGTGTTATAGATGCATGAAGAATGTTTAGAAGTGTGAAGAAAGACTTTGTCAAATCAGATGCCAAATGGGATAACAACCCAAAACTATTGCTTTGAGGCACTAAATTGCTTGTCTAAAGTTGTTTAGGGTTAGAATATGTTATAATACAATGAATTTGATTGATTACTAGTCCTAGAGATGCATGAAGAATGTTT
>NW_006238875.1:3314-3638 GCF_000375325.1 Capsella rubella | reverse complement strand
CATGTGCTAGAGATGCATGAAGAATGTTTAGAAGTGTGAAGAAACACTTGGTCAAATTTGGTCCCAAATGGGATAAGAACCCACAACCATTACTTTGAGGCAGTAAATAGCTTGTCTAAAGTTGTTTGGGGTTTGAATATGTTATAATACAATCAATTTTATTTAATACAAGTTCTAGAGATGCATGAAGATTGTTTAGACGTGTGAAGAAAGAGTTGGTCAAATCTGGTCCCAAATGGGATAGGAACTCACAACCATTGCTTTGAGGTAGTTAATGGCTTGTCTAAATTTGTTTAGGGTTATAATATGTTATAATACAATGAA
>NW_006238875.1:2468-3214 GCF_000375325.1 Capsella rubella | reverse complement strand
AAAGAAAGACTTGGTCAAATTAGGTCCCAATTGGGATAAGAACCAAAAACCATTGCTTTGAGGCACTAAATGGCTTGTCTAAAGTTGTTTACGGTTAGAATATGTTATATTACAATGAATTTGATTGATTACAAGTGTTAGAGATGCATGAAGAATGTTTAAAAGTGTGAAGAAAGACTTGCTCAAATCAGATCCCAAATGGGATAACAACACAAAACCATTGCTTTGAGGCACTAAATTGCTTGCCTAAAGTTTTTTAGGGTTAGAATATGTTATAATACAATGAATTTGAAAGATTACAAGTGCTAGAGATGCATGCAGAATGTTTAGAAGTGTGAAGAAACACTTGCTCGAATCTGGTCGCAAATGGGATATGAACCCAAAACCATTGCTTTGAGGCAGTAAATGGTTCGTCTAAAGTTGTTTAGAGTTAGAATATGTTATAATACAATGAATTTTATTGATTAAAAGTGTTAGAGTTGCATGAAGAATGTTTAGAAGTGTTAAGAAAGACTTGGTCAAATCAGGTCCCAAATGGGATAAGAACCAAAAACCATTGCTTTGACGCACTAAATGGCTTGTCTAAAGTTCTTTAGGGTTAGAATATGTTATAATACAATGAATTTGAATGATTACATGTGCTAGAGATGCATGAAGAATGTTTAGAAGTGTGAAGAAACACTTGGTCAAATTTGGTCCCAAATGGGATAAGAACCCACAACCATTACTTTGAGGCAGTAAATAGC
>NW_006238875.1:1140-2135 GCF_000375325.1 Capsella rubella | reverse complement strand
GGCTTGTCTGAAGTTGTTTACGGTTAGAATATGTTATAATGCAATGCATTTGTTTGATTACAAGTGTTAGAGATGCATGAAGAATGTTTAAAAGTGTGAAGAAAGACTTGGTCAAATCAGATACCAAATGGGATAACAACCCAAAACCATTGCTTTGAGGCACTAAATTGCTTGCCTAAAGTTGTTTAGGGTTAGAATATGTTATAATACAAAGAATTTGATTAATTACAAGTGCTAGAGATGCATGAAGAATGTTTAGAAGTGTGAAGAAACACTTGGTCGAATCTGGTCGCAAATGGGATATGAAACCAAAACCATTGCTTTGAGGCAGTAAATTGTTCGTCTAAAGTTGTTTAGGGTTAGAATATGTTATAATACAATGAATTTGATTGATTAAAAGTGTTAGAGTAGCATGAAGAATGTTTAGAAGTGTAAAGAAAGACTTGGTCAAATCAGGTCCCAAATGGGATAAGAACCAAAAACCATTGCTTTGAAGCACTAAATGGCTTGTCTAAAGTTGTTTAAGGTTAGAATATGTTATGTTACAATGAATTTGATTGATTACAAGTGTTAGAGATGCATGAAGAATGTTTAGAAGTGTGAAGAAGGACTTGGTCAAATCAGATCCAAAATGGGATAACAACCCAAAACCATTGCTTTGAGGCACTAAATTGCTTGTCTAAAGTTGTTTAGGGTTAGAATATGTTATAATACAATGAATTTGATTGATTACAAGTGCTAGAGATGCATGAAGAATGTTTAGAAGAGTGAAGAAATACTTGGTCGAATCTGGTCGCAAATGGGACATGAACCCAAAACATTGCTTTGAGGCAGTAAATGGTTTGTCTAAATTTGTTTAGGGTTAGAATATGTTATAGTACAATGAATTTGATTGATTACAAGTGCTAGAGATGCATGAAGAATGTTTAGAAGTGTGAAGAAACACTTGGTCAAATCTGGTCGCAAATGGGATATGAACCCAAAACCATTGCTTT
>NW_006238875.1:0-1037 GCF_000375325.1 Capsella rubella | reverse complement strand
AAGTGTGAAGAAACACTTGGTCAAATTTTGTCTCAAATGGGATAAGAACCCACAACCATTACTTTGAGGCAGTAAATGGCTTGTCTAAAGTTGTTTGGGGTTAGAATATGTTATAATACACTGAATTTTATTGATTACAAGTTCTAGAGATGCATGAAGATTGTTTAGAAGTGTGAAGAAAGAGTTGGTCAAATCTTGTCCCAAATGGGATAAGAACTCACAACTATTGCTTTGAGGCAGTAAATGGCTTGTCTAAAGTTATCTAGGGTTAGAATATGTTATAATACAATGAATTTGATTGATTACAAGTGTTAGAGATGCATGAAGATTGTTTAGAAGTGTGAAGAAAGACTTGGTCAAATCAGGTCCCAAATGAGATAGGAACCTAAAACCATTGCTTTGAGGCACTAAATGGCTTGTCTAAAATTGTTTAGGGTTAGAATATGTTATAATACAATAAATTTGATTGATTACAAGTGGTAGAGATGCATGAAGAATGTGTAGAAGTGTGAAGAAACACTTGGTCGAATCTGGTCGCAAATGGGATATGAACCCAAAACCATTGCTTTGAGGCATTAAATGGTTTGTCTAAAGTTTTTTAGGGTTAGGATATGTTATAATACAAAGAATTTGATTGATTAAAAGTGATATACTAGCATGAAGAATGTTTAGAAGTGTGAAGAAAGACATGGTCAAATCAGGTCCCAAATGGGATAAGAACCCAAAAACATTGCTTTGAGGCACTAAATGGCTTGTCTAAAGTAGTTTAGGGTTAGAATATGTTATAATACAATGAATTTAATTGATTACAATTGTTAGAGATGCATGAAGAATGTTTAGAAGTGTGAAGAAAGACTTGGTCAAATCAGGTCCCAAATGGGATAAGAACCCAAAACCATTGCTTTGAGGCACTGATTGGCTTGTCTAAAGTTGTTTAGGGTTAGAATGTGTTATAATACAATGACTTTGATTGATTACAAGTGCTAGAGATGCATCAAGATTGTTTAGATGTGTGAAGAAACACTTGGTCAAATTTG
>NW_006238876.1:41169-42735 GCF_000375325.1 Capsella rubella | reverse complement strand
GTCAATCTTCTTCTTTAGTTCTTTGTGAGTGAGTCACTTAGTTCTTTAGAAACCTGCGGATTAAGTTTGTTGTGTGATTCAACAACCTTCATTCGTCCATTGATCGAGTGAGTCGATTATCCCACTGATTGAGCGAGTCAATCACCTGAACTATCCCCTGAACCACCCACTGATTCACGAGAGAGTGCTTCTGGCCAGCTCGTGAATTCCACCTTCTGCAAGCTAAGCTTGGAATCTCTTGATCATCAAGTGATCTAAAGTTTGGAGTGATTCCAATCTTGTATCATCTGGTATCAGAGCTTCAAAAGCTCCTATCCCCAAGGTTGTATCTTTTCAACCTATATTTGTTTTTCTGTTTTTCTTATTATTTTTATTTTATATATAAAAAAAAAATCAAATAAATAATTCCTTGCTTTAATCTTGTTATTTGCTTCAGTATTTTATTAACAAAAAAAATATATATATATTTATACTTCCATTTTCTTATTTATTTCGGATTTATTAAAAGAAAATCCATAAAAATCATATTTTTTTGTTAGTCTAAATTAATTTTGTATTTTATTTTTATAAAACCAGAAAATAAAATAAAAACTGAATTTTTCCTTTTGTTATTTGAATTTTTCGGATTTATTTAAAAAAAAAAATATTCATTTCTATTTTTTTGAAGTATTTTCCTTATTTATTGATTTACTTTTTGATACATCTTTCTTTTGCTTGTGCAAGATTCTTCTATCACGAAGACCAGAGCAAATATGGAGTTTATTGAGTTTTACTCACATGAAGAACTTCAAGAAGAAGAGCCCTATCAAGTCACGTCGGATGAGGAAGACAACTATGGAACGATCTCGTGGCGACGAGATGATAGTTCAGCTTCTGATTCAAGAGATGAACCAGGCCATGAAGCACCAGAACCAGAACTGCCTGACTCATACATCAACAATAAAGGCTACTCTAAACCATGGATTAAATTTAATGATAATTTTTCCAGCCATGGTTCAAAATCTCCATTGACCCAAATTATGTCTTTTTCAGGACAAGATGATTATCTAAAACGAAAAGAAGACATGGAGAATAAAAAAGCAACAACGAAGAACTACCATTATAGACCTCTTCCAAGGCATGAAGAGAAGACCGACCATCACCTCTTGTCACACAGAGTGCCTACATCCTCACGTCAAGCCAACCAGAGAGACAAGTACTTCTGTACAAACCCACGAGTAGTACAGGAAGTGATTCAAGGATCATCCATTCGTTTTGAACCACATCCAAGTGGTAGGCGTGATCCCCTAGCTGAGAGAGACGCAAGGACCAGTAAGCTAGGAGGAGGCAAGCTGAAACATGGTGCTAGAAGAGACCCGTTGCTAAACAACCCCACCCGAACCAAGAAGACAAACTTCAGGTTATCTCTAGACAATGGTTATGAGTATTTTGGACCTGAAAGTTTTGAATTTGCAGGACATGAAAGAGATTATCTACAATGGGAAATCAACATGGACAAGTACTTTAGGTACTATTCTATTCCCAAAGCAGAGAGGCTCACCTATTGTCTTGAACAACTCATGGGAA
>NW_006238876.1:38277-41069 GCF_000375325.1 Capsella rubella | reverse complement strand
GCCATCACTCAGAACTTGGGGACAACTAAAGCTGCTTATGAGGGAGAGATATGCACCTCAAATGCTATCCCAACCAGGTCAAAATACTTACCCCTCAAAGGAACCAAGTCAAGAGAACACAACACATCAACGTGTTAGTTCCAATCAAAACGCGGATATATCACCCGCCAAGGTAAGTACCACAACTTCTAAACTTAATGTTTATCAACAAGTTAACCACGTGATACACTTGCTTTCATCCAAGAAGAATGAGAAAGGTACAGGTGAAAAGGAAGTGTCGACTCCAACACCTTTACTTAAGCCGCAAGATAAACCCGACCAAGGTAAGTCCTCTAACTCTTTAAAATCAAATGCACCGACATGTTATAGATGCCATAAGAGAGGTCATTTTGCTGCATCATGTCCTGAACGACATGTAGAACTTATCACATCAATAGAGTTAAAACCAAATGCATCAAACTTAGATGATTGTCTAGTGAAATCAAGTTTAGAAATTCTCAATTCTAGATTAATGCGTTTGTCTTTGCCAAAGGTTATTGATGCAGGACTAAGTCATATGATGGATGACAAGGATGAAGAATTTAACAACCATGTAGCAACTCCAAGGGAAGTGGAGAATGACATAAGCCTTAAGGAGCAACTTTCGGAAACAACGTCATCACAAGTTTGCGAAAATGAGACGTGTGAGCAAGCATTTGTTGAAGCACGTGTGAAGGCCCAACTATGTTCAACATCATCTGATCTTGCTTAAAACATCACACTCATTAAGGTTGAGTTCATACCAAACACCTTAAATGGTATCCTAGTAAGTGAAACCTACGATCTTGTTCGATATTGGAATAATTTAATAATTAATCGTAGCTTCAAAGACTTTGTTTTAAATGATTATATTTCAAGTATAATGCACTTGATTTTATTCTTAAGTGTCAAGAAAGATACAGGTACCATAGAAGAGTATCATGATGAGCAAGAGACCACATCCCAAAGGATATTGAATGTGGAGCAAACGGATAAACTAGCAAAGAGTGATAACATGCATCCAAATCAAGAGGTTAAGATGTGTTTACCAGCTACTAAAGATGATGAAGTTAGCACCAACAACATTCAAATGCAAGAAGAACCACCGGACCAGTCATCAAATCAATCAACCTTGATGATTTTGAAAGATACACTCACCGAAGAACCATGTCAAGTAAGTAATCCATTCTTTCGATTTATTTTTAATAATTTGAATGATGTGAGTATGAACTTGTTAAGCTTTAAAGAGTGTGACAAAAACGTAGGTCTCTTAAACAAATCTATGGAATTAGTTTCTTGTTTTAAATCATATCGATTAGTTGATTCACTTTGTAACCTACTTATTGATACACTTTATGAAAAAGAAATGGTTCAGCCGATCCTTGTTTTATATGTTTATATTGGTCCCATGACTGTATTAATGCACTTGTTCTGTGTCAAAAGTGTCAACAACATTGCAGGTAAAAATGAGGATCATAAAGGCGATTTACCTAAGCTGAAGAAACGCTTGAATCAAAATCAGACCCGGAGTAAGCCAACGCCATTGGTTATTAGACCATCCCTAATGGAGACTAGGAGAGTCCCAAGTTATTTCTTAATCAAAGAGGAACCGCCCGATTTCAAAGCTCAATCAAAAACCCGAGAAGGAGCTAACCACGTTACACCATCAACCATTGTACTAGATCAAAACCGAGGAGTGATCTTTACTTTCTTGCTCAAAGGAGAGCCACTGAATGCACCATGCATCATGAAGACAGAACAACACCAAGGTAAGACATTGAACTCTCAAAATCGCATGAAAGCTAACTTGCTTTCTCTTGGTGCAGATTGTACAGTTTCGAGGTCGAAACTTTTTCAAGAGAGAGGGTATGATGCGGACATCAGAACTAGATCAGACCAAGAGCACACCAAACTGGTCTACATGGAGAATTTTGGAGAATCTTTGTCTAAGTGGAGTTCTGATCAAGTACAAGGTGAAGGGTTAATTATTCACCATGATATTAACCCTAAGAAGTCCGACAGTTCAAGAGGGATCAAAAATCAGCAAGTCAAATCACCTTATTATTGGGATATGACTGTTGCACTCTTTTTCCCTTATCTAGGGTTTGTCCCAATGGGTTTACCTAGAAAGGTTTTTAATGAGGCAACATCAAGTCATCAAGGAATCATTCACCATCCATATGATTCAAAGATGATAGCTGATGTACATTCTGATCTACTCGCGGACAAGCATGCTGAACTACTCGCTGACCGACTGCCTGAACTACTCGCTGACCGACTGCCTGAACTACATCACATTGCGAGCTGTGAGGATTTAAAGGCTTTTAACACTTGGATCCGCCATGAAGGTAGCCCACACAGTCATTTGATTCACTACAAGGCCCCAACCCATGGAGAACATCCCAAGAGAAGACCCAAGTCCAAACCACCCTTTGAATCAAGGTCGTTGATCTACTTAGAGCGATATAAGGAAACTATCCTTTACTTTGATTTGGACGTGCCCCAAATTCATATATGGAAACTAGGTGAATATCTAGACCACACAAGACTTGTGCAACACGACATTTGGTACACCTTTGCACACAAGAACCCGATGAGTCACTACTTACCATCCATGGAGCCAAAGGAGATCAAGGTGCAAAGACTCCTTCCTTATTCACTTATGCACGTCTTGAGGCTTCCTAAAATGAACATAGACACTCCAAGGAGTCATGGATTCGCCCCCAAGCTTTCAAGACTCAAGACATCTCTCTACTTGCCTTATTTTGCCGATT
>NW_006238876.1:34739-35903 GCF_000375325.1 Capsella rubella | reverse complement strand
AAATGGCTTGTTTAGTGTTCTTTGGGGTTAGAATAGGTTAGAATACATTAAATTTGATTCATTACAAGTTCTATAGATGCATGAAATGTGTTTAGAAGAGTGTAGAAAGACTTGCTGAAATTTGGGCCGAAATGGGCTAAGAACCCACAACCATTGCGTTCAAGAATTTAATGGCTTGTCTACTGTTTTTTGGGGTTAGAATACGTTAGAATACAATAATTTTAATTGATTACAAGTGTTAGAGCATCATGACGAGTGTTTAGAAGTTTGGAGGAAGACTTGTTGAAATTTGGTCCCATTGCGTTGCACCAGTAAATGGCTTCTTTAGTGTTTTTGGGGTTTGAATAGGTTATAAGACATTAAATTTGATTGATTAAAAGTTCTAGAGATGCATGAAGATTGTTTAGAAGAGTGTAGAATGACTTGCTGAAATTTGGGCCAAAATGGGCTAAGAACACACAACAATTGCTTTCAAGCATTATATGGCTTGTCTACTGTTTTTTGGGGTTAGAATATGTTAGAATATATAATTTTATTGATTACAAGTGCTAGAGCATCATGAAGAGTGTTTAGAAGTTTGGAGAAAGACTAGTTGAAATTTGGTCCCAAATAGGCTAAGAACTTGGAAACATTGCGTTGAACCACTAAATGGCTTGTTTAGATTTCTTTGGGGTTAGAATAGGTTAAAGTACATTAAATTTGATTGACTACAAGTTATAGAGATGCATGAAGAGTGTTTAGAAGAGTGTAGAAAGACTTGCTGAAATTTTGGGCCGAAATGGGTTAAGAACCCACAACCATTGCTTTCAAGCATTAAATGGCTTGTATACTGTTTTTGGGGTTGAAATATGTTAGAATACAAAAATTTGGATTGATTACAAGTGCTAGAGCATCATGTAGAGTGTTTAGAAGTTTGGAGAAAGACTTGTTGAAATTTGGACCCAAATGGGCTAAGAACTCGGAAACATTCCTTTCCACCACTAAATGGCTTCTTTAGTGTTTTTGGGGTTTGAATATATTAGAATACATTAAATTTGATTGATTACAAGTTCTAGAGATGCATGAAATGTGTTTAGACGAGTTTAGAAAGACTTGCTGAAATTTGGGCCGAAATGGGCTAAGAACCCACAACATTTGCTTTCAAGAATTAAATGGCTTGTCTAC
>NW_006238876.1:33953-34252 GCF_000375325.1 Capsella rubella | reverse complement strand
CTAAATGGCTTGTTTAGTGTTCTTTGGGGTTAGAATAGGTTAGAATACATTAAATTTGATTGAGTACAAATTCTATAGATGCATGAAATGTGTTTAGAAAAGTGTAGAAAGACTTGCTGAAATTTGGGCCGAAATGAGCTAAGAACCCACAACCATTGCTTTCAAGCATTAAATGGCTTGAATAATGTTTTTTGTGGTTAAAATATGTTAGAATACAATAAGTTTGAATGATTACAAGTGCTAGAGCATCATGAAGAGTGTTTAGAAGTTTAGAGAAAGACTTGTTGAAATTTGGACCC
>NW_006238876.1:33219-33853 GCF_000375325.1 Capsella rubella | reverse complement strand
AGAAGTTTGGAGAAAGACTTGTTGAAATTTGGTCCCAAATAGGCTAAGAACTCGGAAACATTGTGTTGAACCACTAAATGGCTTGTTTAGTGTTCTTTGGGGTTAGAATAGGTTAGAATACATTAAATTTTATTGATTACAAGTTCTAGAGATGCATGAAGAGTGTTTAGAAAAGTGTAGAAAGACTTGCTGAAATTTGGGCCGAAATGAGCTAAAAACCCACAACCATTGCTTTAAAGCATTAAATGGCTTGAATAATGTTTTGTGTGGTTAAAATATGTTAGAATACAATAAGTTTGAATGATTACAAGTGCTAGAGCATCATGAAGAGTATTTAGAAGTTTGGAGAAAGACTTGCTGAAATTTGGACCCAAATGGGCTAAGAACTCGGAAACATTGCGTTCCACCACTAAATGGCTTCTTTAGTGTTTTTGGGGTTTGAATAGATTAGAATACATTAAATTTGATTGATTACAAGTTCTAGAGATGCATGTAGAGTGTTTAGAAGAGTGTAGAAAGACTTGCTGAAATTTTGGCCGAAATGGGCTAAGAACCTACAACCATTGCTTTCAAGCATTAAATGGCTTGTCTACTGTTTTTGGGGTTAGAATAACTTAGAATACATTAATTTTGA
>NW_006238876.1:32520-33119 GCF_000375325.1 Capsella rubella | reverse complement strand
GATTACGAGTGCTAGAGCATCATGATGAGTGTTTTGAAGTTTGGAGAAAGACTTGTTGAAATTTGGTCCCAAATAGGCTAAGAACTCGGAAACATTGTGTTGAACCACTAAATGGCTTGTTTAGTGTTCTTTGGGGTTAGAATAGGTTAGAATACATTAAATTTTATTGATTACAAGTTCTAGAGATGCATGAAGAGTGTTTAGAAAAGTGTAGAAAGACTTGCTGAAATTTGGGCCGAAATGAGCTAAAAACCCACAACCATTGCTTTAAAGCATTAAATGGCTTGAATAATGTTTTGTGTGGTTAAAATATGTTAGAATACAATAAGTTTGATTGATTACAAGTGCTAGAGCATCATGAAGAGTGTTTAGAAGTTTGGAGAAAGACTTGTTGAAATTTGGACCCAAATGGGCTAAGAACTCGGAAACATTGCGTTCCACCACTAAATGGCTTCTTTAGTGTTTTTGGGGTTTGAATAGATTAGAATACATAAAATTTGATTGATTACAAGTTCTAGAGATGCATGTAGAGTGTTTAAAAGAGTGTAGAAAGACTTGCTGAAATTTTGGCCGAAATGGGCTAAGAACCTACAACCATT
>NW_006238876.1:31335-32420 GCF_000375325.1 Capsella rubella | reverse complement strand
TGTCTACTATTTTTTTGGGTTAGTATATGTTAGAATACAATAAGTTTGATTGATTACGAGTGCTAGAGCATCATGAAGAGTGTTTAGAAGTTTTGAGAAAGACCTTGTTGAAATTTGGTCCCAAATGGGCTAAGAACTCGGAAACATTGCGTTGAACCACTAAATGGCTTGTTTAGTGTTCTTTGGGGTTAAAATACATTAAATTTGATTGATTACAAGTTCTAGAGATGCATGAAGAGTGTTTAGAAGAGTTTAGAAAAACTTGCTGAAATTTGGGCCGAAATGAGCTAAGAACCCATAACCATTGCTTTCAAGCATTAAATAGCTTGAATAATGTTTTTTGTGATTAAAATATGTTATAATACAATAAGTTTGATTTATTATAAGTGCTAGAGCATCATGAAGATTGTTTAGAAGTTTAGGGAAAGACTTGTTGAAATTTGGTCCCAAACGGGCTAAGAACTCGGAAATATTGCGTTGAACCACTAAATGGCTTGTTTAGTGTTCTTTGGGGTTAGAATAGGTTAAAATACATTAAATTTTATTGATTACAAGTTCTAGAGATGCATGTAGAGGTTTAGAAGAGTGTAGAAAGACTTGCTGAAATTTTGGCCGAAATGGGCTAAGAACCTACAACCATTGCTTTCAAGCATTAAATGGCTTGTCTACTATTTTTTTGGGTTAGTATATGTTAGAATACAATAAGTTTGATTGATTACGAGTGCTAGAGCATCATGAAGAGTGTTTAGAAGTTTGGAGAAAGACTTGTTGAAATTTGGTCCCAAATAGGCTAAGAACTCGGAAACATTGTGTTGAACCACTAAATGGCTTGTTTAGTGTTCTTTGGGGTTAGAATTGGTTAGAATACATTAAATTTTATTGATTACAAGTTCTAGAGATGCATGAAGAGTGTTTAGAAAAGTGTAGAAAGACTTGCTGAAATTTGGGCCGAAATGAGCTAAGAACCCACAACCATTGCTTTCAAGCATTAAATGGCTTGAATAATGTTTTGTGTGGTTAACATATGTTAGAATACAATAAGTTGGAATGATTACAAGTGCTAGAGCATCATGAAGAGTGTTTAG
>NW_006238876.1:27565-27912 GCF_000375325.1 Capsella rubella | reverse complement strand
AGGCTAAGAACTCGGAAACATTGTGTTGAACCACTAAATGGCTTGTTTAGTGTTCTTTGGGGTTAGAATAGGTTAGAATACATTAAATTTTATTGATTACAAGTTCTAGAGATGCATGAAGAGTGTTTAGAAAAGTGTAGAAAGACTTGCTGAAATTTGGGCCGAAATAAGCTAAGAACCCACAACCATTGCTTTCAAGCATTAACTGGCTTGAATAATGTTTTTGTGGTTAAAATATGTTAGAATACAATAAGTTTGATTGATTACAAGTGCTAGAGCATCATGAAGAGTGTTTAGAAAAGTGTAGAAAGACTTGCTGAAATTTGGGCCGAAATGAGCTAAGAACC
>NW_006238876.1:27249-27465 GCF_000375325.1 Capsella rubella | reverse complement strand
CCATTGCTATCAAGCATTAAATGGCTTGAATAATGTTTTTTGTGCTTAAAATATGTTAGAATACAATAAGTTTGATTGATTACAAGTGCTAGAGCATCATGAAGAGTGTTTAGAAGTTTGGAGAAAGACTTGTTGAAATTTTGTCCTAAATGGGATAAGAACTCGGAAACATTGCGTTGAACCACTAAATGGCTTGTGTAGTGTTCTTTGGGGTTA
>NW_006238876.1:25664-26998 GCF_000375325.1 Capsella rubella | reverse complement strand
GTTGAAATTCTTTCCCAAATGGGCTAAGAACTCGGAAACATTGCGTTGAACCACTAAATGCCTTGTTTAGTGTTCTTTGGGGTTAGAATAGGTTAAAATAAATTAAATTTGATTGATTACAAGTTCTAGAGATGCATGAAGAGTTTTTAGAAGAGTGTAGAAAGACTTGCTGAAATTTGGGCCGAAATGGGTTAAGAACCCACAACCATTGCTTTCAAGCATTAAATGGCTTGTATACTGTTTTTTGGGGGTTAGAATATGTTAGAATACAATAATTTTGATTCATTACAAGTGCTAGAGAATCATGAAGAGTGTTTAGAAATTTGGAGATAGACTTGTTGAAATTCAGTCCCAAATGGGCTAAGTACTCGGAAACATTGCGTTGAACCACTAAATGGTTTGTTTAGTGTTCTTTGGGGTTAGAATAGGTGAGAATACATTTAATTTGATTGATTACAAGTTCTAAAGATGCATGAAGAGTGTTTAGAAGAGTGTAGAAAGACTTGCTGAAATTTGGGCCGAAATGGGTTAAGAACCCACAACCATTGCTTTCAAGCATTAAATGGCTTGTCTACTGTTTTTTGGGGTTAGAATAACTTAGAATACAATAATTTTGATTGATTACAAGTGCTAGAGCATCATGAAGAGTGTTTAGAAGCTTGGAATCTTTTGATCATCAAGAGATCTAAAGTTTGGAGTGATTCCAATCTTGCATCAACCCCTAAATGGCTTGTTTAGTGTTCTTTGGGGTTAGAATACGTAAGAGTACATTAAATTTGATTGATTACAAGTTCTAGAGATGCATGAAGAGTGTTTAGAAGAGTGTAGAAAGACTTGCTGAAATTTGGGCCGGAATGGGCTAAGAACCTACAACCATTGCTTTCAAGCATTAAATGGCTTGTCTACTGTTTTTTGGGGTTAGAATAACTTAGAATACAATAATTTTGATTGATTACAAGTTCTAGATCATCATGAAGAAGGTTTTGAAGTTTGGAGAAAGACTTGTTGAAATTTGGTCCCAAATGAGCTAAGAACTCGGAAACATTGCGTTGAACCACTAAATGGCATGTATAGTGTTATTTGGGGTTAGAATAGGTTAGAGTACATTAATTTTTATTGATAACAAGTTCTAGAGATGCATGAAGAGTGTTTTGAAGAGTGTAGAAAGAATTGCTGAAATTTGGGACGAAATGAGCTAAGAACCCACAACCATTGCTTTCCAGCATTAAATGGCTTGAATATTGTTTTTTGTGGTTCAAATATGTTAGAATACAAAAAGTTTGATTGTTTAAAAGTGCTAGAGCATCATGAAGAGTGTTTAGAAGTTTGGAGAA
>NW_006238876.1:24367-25318 GCF_000375325.1 Capsella rubella | reverse complement strand
AAATTTGGTCCCAAATGGGCTAAGAACTCGGAAACATTGCGTTGAACAACTAAATGGCTTGTTTAGTGTTCTTTGGGGTTAGAATAGGTTATAATACATTATCTTTTATTGATTACAAGTTCTAGAGATGCATGAAGAGTGTTTAGAAGAGTGTAGAAAGACTTGCTGAAATTTGGGCCGAAATGGGTTAAGAACCCACAACCATTGCTTTCAAGCATTAAATGGATTGTATACTGTTTTTTGGGGTTAGAATATGTTAGAATACAATAATTTTGATTGATTACAAGTGCTAGAGCATCATGACGAGTGTTTAGAAGTTTGGAGGAAGACTTGTTGAAATTTGGTCCCAAATGGGCTAAGAACTCAGAAACATTGCGTTGAACCACTAAATGGCTTGTTTAATGTTCTTTGGGGTTAGAATAAAGTTAGAATACATTAAATTTGATTGATTACAAGTTATAGAGATGCATGAAGAGTGTTTAGAATAGTTTAGAATGACTTGCTGAAATTTGGGCCGAAATGGGATAAGAACCCACAACCATTACTATCAAGCATTAAATGGCTTGTTTACTATTTTTTGGGGTTAGAATATGTTAGAATACAATAATTTTGATTGAATACAAGTGCTAGAGCTTCATGACGAGTGTTTTGAAGTTTGGAGGAAGACTTGTTGAAATTTAGTCCCAAATGGGCTAAGAATTCGAAAACATTGCGTTGCACCACTAAATGGCTTCTTTAGTGTTTTTGGCGTTTGAATAGGTTATAGTATATTAAATTTGATTGATTACAAGTTCTAGAGATGCATGAAGAGTGTTTAGAAGAGTGTAGAATGACTTGCTGAAATTTGGGCCGAAATGGGCAACGAACACACAACCATTGCTTTCAAGCATTATATGGCTTGTATACTGTTTTTTGGGGTTAGAATAAGTTAGAATACAATAATTTTGATTG
>NW_006238876.1:23651-24069 GCF_000375325.1 Capsella rubella | reverse complement strand
TGGGGTTAGAATATGTTGGAATACAATAATTTTGATTGATTACAAGTGCTAGAGCATCATGAAGAGTGTTTAGAAGTTTGGAGAAAGACTTGTTGAAATTTGGTCCCAAATAGGCTAAGAACTCGTAAACATTGCGTTGAACCACTAAATGGCTTGTTTAGTGTTCTTTGGGGGTTAGAACAGGTTAAATTACATTAAATTTGATTGATTACAAGTTCTAGAGATACATGAATAGTGTTTAGAAGAGTGTAGAAAGACTTGTTGAAATTTGGGCCGAAATGGGTTAAGAACCCACAACCATTGCTTTCAAGCATTAAATGGCTTGTATACTGTTTTGTGGGGTTAGAATATGTTAGAATACAATAATTTTGATTGATTACAAGTGCTAGAGCATCATGAAGAGTGTTTAGAAGTTTGG
>NW_006238876.1:23210-23487 GCF_000375325.1 Capsella rubella | reverse complement strand
GTGTAGAAAGACTTGCTGAAATTTGGGCCGAAAGAGCTAAGAACCCACAACCATTGCTTTCAAGCATTAAATGGCTTATATACTGTTTTTTGTGGTTAGAATATGTTAGAATACAATAATTTTGATTGATTACAAGTGCTAGAGCATCATGAAGAGTGTTTAGAAGTTTGAAGAAAGACTTGTTGAAATTCAGTCCCAAATGGGCTAAGTACTCGGAAACATTGCGTTGAACCGTTAAATGGCTTGTTTAGTGTTCTTTGGGGTTATAATAGGTTAG
>NW_006238876.1:21395-21604 GCF_000375325.1 Capsella rubella | reverse complement strand
CTAAGAACACACAACCATTGCTTTCAAGCATTAAATGGCTTGTCTACTGTTTTTTGGGGTTAGAATATGTTAGAAGACAATAAGTTTGATTGATTACAGTGCTAGAGCATCATGAAGAGTGTTTAGAAGTTTGGAGGAAGACTTGTTGAAATTTGGTCCCAAATGGGCTAAGAACTCGGAAACATTACGTTGAACCACTAAATGGCTTG
>NW_006238876.1:20885-21110 GCF_000375325.1 Capsella rubella | reverse complement strand
CCAAATGGGCTAAGAACTCGAAAACACTGCGTTGCACCACTAAATGGCTTCTTTAGTGTTTTTGGGGTTTGAATAGGTTATAATACATTAAATTTGATTGATTAAAAGTGCTAGAGATGCATGAAGATTGTTTAGAAGAGTGTAGAATGACTTGCTGATATTTGGGCCGAAATGGGCTAAGAACACACAACCATTGCTTTCAAGCATTAAATGGCTTGTCTACTG
>NW_006238876.1:18870-19390 GCF_000375325.1 Capsella rubella | reverse complement strand
ATGGATAGTTTAGTGTTGTTTGGGGTTAGAATAGGTTATAATACATTAAATTTTATTGGTTACAAGTTCTAGAGATGCATGCAGAGTGTTTAGAAGAGTGTAGAGAGACTTGCTGAAAGTTGGGCCGAAATAAGCTAAGAACCCACAACCATTGCTTTCAAGCATTAAATGGCTTGAATAATGTTTTTTGTGGTTAAAATATGTTAGAATACAATAAGTTTGATTGATTACAATTGCTAGAGCATCATGAAGAGTGTTTATAAGTTTGCAGGAAGACTTGTTGAAATTTGGTCCCAAATGGGCTAAGAACTCGAAAACATTGCATTGCACCACTAAATGGCTTCTTTAGTGTTTTTGGGGTTTTAATAGGTTATAATACATTAAATTTGATTGATTACAAGTTCTAGAGATGCATGAAGAGTGTTTAGAAGAGTGTAGAAAGACTTGCTGAATTTTGTGCCGAAATGGGTTACGAACCCATAACCATTGCTTTCAAGCATTAAATGGCTTGTATACTGTT
>NW_006238876.1:17608-18540 GCF_000375325.1 Capsella rubella | reverse complement strand
ACTGTTTTTTGGGGTTAGAATATGTTAGAATACAATAATTTTGATTGATTGCAAGTGATAGAGCATCATGAAGAGTGTTTAGAAGTTTGGAGAAAGACTTGTTGAAATTTGGTCCCAAATGGGCTAAGAACTCGGAAACATTGTGTTGAATCACTAAATGGTTTGTTTAGTGTTCTTTGGGGTTAGGATAGGTAAGAATACATTAAATTTGATTGGTTACAAGTTCTAGAGATGCATGAAGAGTGTTTAGAAGAGTGTAGAAAGACTTGCTGAAATTTGGGCCAAAATAGGCTAAGAACCCACAACCATTGCTTTCAAGCATTAAATGGCTTGTCTACTGTTTCTTGGAATTATAATATGTTAAAATACAATAAGTTTGATTGATTACAAGTGCTAGAGCATCATGAAGATTGTTTAGAAGTTTGGAGAAAGACTTGTTGAAATATGGTCCCAAATGGGCTAAGAACTCGGAAACATTGCGTTGAATCACTAAATGGCTTGTTTAGTGTTCTTTGGGGTTAGAATAGGTTAGAGTACATTAAATTTGATTGATTACAAGTTCTAGAGATGCATGAAGAGTGTTTAGAAGAGTATAGAAAGACTTGCTGAAATTTGGGCCGAAATGAGCTAAGAACCCACAACCATTGCTTTCCAGCATTAAATGGCTTGAATAATGTTTTTTGTGGTTAAAATATGTTATAATACAATAAGTTTGAGTGATTACAATTGCTAGAGCATAATGAAGAGTGTTTAGAAGTTTGGAGAAAGACTTGTTGAAATTTGGTCCCAAATGGGCTAAGAACACGGAAACATTGCGTTGAACCACTAAATGGCTTGTGTAGTGTTCTTTGGGGTTAGAACAGGTTAAAATACATTAAATTTGATTGATTACAAGTTCTAGAGATTCATGAAGAGTGTTTAGAAGAGTGTAG
>NW_006238876.1:16353-17154 GCF_000375325.1 Capsella rubella | reverse complement strand
ATTGATTACAAGTGCTAGAGCATCATGAAGAGTGTTTAGAAGTTTGGAGGAAAACTTGTTGAAATTTGGTCCCAAATGGGCTAAGAACTCGGAAACATTACGTTGAACCATTAAATGGCTTGTTTAGTGTTCTTGGGGTTAGAATAGGTTAAAGTACATTAAATTTGATTGATTACAAGTTCTAGAGATGCATGAATAGTGTTTAGAAGAGTGTAGAAAGACTTGCTGAAATTTTGGCCGAAATGGGCTAAGAACCCACAACCATTGCTTTCAAGAATTAAATGGCTTGTCTACTGTTTTTTGGGTTTATAATATGTTAGAATACAATAATTTTGATTGATTACAAGTGCTAGAGCATCATGACGAGTGTTTAAAAGTTTGGAGGAAGACTTGTTGAAATTTGGTCCCAAATGGGCTAAGAACTCGAAAACACTGCGTTGCACCACTAAATGGCTTCTTTAGTGTTTTTGGGGTTTGAAAAGGTTATAATACATTAAATTTGATTGATTAAATGTGCTAGAGATGCATGAAGATTGTTTAGAAGAGTGTAGAATGACTTGCTGATATTTGGGCCGAAATGGGCTAAGAACACACAACCATTGCTTTCAAGCATTAAATGGCTTGTCTACTGTTTTTTGGGGTTAGAATATGTTAGAAGACAATAAGGTTGATTGATAACAAGTGCTAGAGCATCATGAAGAGTGTTTAGAAGTTTGGAGGAAGACTTGTTGAAATTTGGTCCCAAATGGGCTAAGAACTCGGAAACATTACGTTGAACCACTAAATGGCTTGTTTAGTGTT
>NW_006238876.1:15714-16026 GCF_000375325.1 Capsella rubella | reverse complement strand
TAGTGTTATTTGGGGTTAGAATAGGTTATAGTACATCAAATTTGATTTATTACAAGTTCTAGAGATGCATGAAGAGTGTTTAGAAGAGTGTAGAAAGACTTGCTGAAATTTGGGCCGAAATGGGCTAAGAACCTACAACCATTGCTTTCAAGCATTAAATGGCTTGTCTACTGTTTTTTGGGGTTAGAATATGTTAGAATACAATACTTTTGATTGATTACAAGTGCTAGAGTATCATGAAGAGTGTTTAGAAGTTTGGAGAAAGACTTGTTGAAATTTGGTCCCAAGTGGGTTAAGTACTCGGAAACATTG
>NW_006238876.1:14657-15614 GCF_000375325.1 Capsella rubella | reverse complement strand
TGGGTTAAAATATGTTAGAATACAATAAGTTTGATTGATTAAAATTGCTAGAGAATCATGAAGAGTGTTTAGAAGTTTGGAGAAAGACTTGTTGAAATTTGGTCCCAAATATGCTAAGAACTCGGAAACATTGCGTTGAACCACTAAATAGCTTGTTTAGTGTTCTTTGGGGTTAGAATAGGTTAAAGTACATTAAATCTAATTGATTACAAGTTCTAGAGATGCATGAAAAGTGTTTAGAGGAGTGTAGAAAGACTTGCTGAAATTTGGGCCGAAATGGGTTAAGAACCTACAACCATTGCTTTCAAGCATTAAATGGCTTGTATACTGTTTTTTGGGGTTAGGATAAGTTAGAATACAATAATTTTGATTGATTACAAGTGCTAAAGCATCATCAAGAGTGTTTAGAAGTTTGGAGAAAGACTTGTTGAAATTTGGTCCCAAATAGGCTAAGAACTCGAAAACATTGCGTTGCACCACTAAATGACTTCTTTAGTGTTTTTGGGGTTTGAATAGGTTTTAATACATTAAATTTCATTGACTAAAAGTTCTAGAGATGCATGAAGATTGTTTAGAAGAGTGTAGAATGACTTGCTGATATTTGGGCCGAAATGGGCTAAGAACACACAACCATTGCTTTCAAGCATTAAATGGCTTGTATACTGTTTTTTGGGGTTAGAATATGTTAGAAGACAATAAGTTTAATTGATTACAAGTGCTAGAGCATCATGAAGAGTGTTTAGAAGTTTGAAGGAAGACTTGTTGAAATTTGGTCCCAAATGGGCTAAGAACTCGGAAACATTACGTTGAACCTCTAAATAGCTTGTTTAGTGTTCTTTGGGGTTAGAATAGGTTAGAATACATTAAATTTGATTGATTACAAGTTCTAGAGATGCATGAAATGTGTTTAGAAGAGTTTAGAAAGACTTGCTGAAATTTGGGCCGAAATGGGCTAAG
>NW_006238876.1:14126-14437 GCF_000375325.1 Capsella rubella | reverse complement strand
GTTTGAATAGGTTATAATACATTAAATTTGATTGATTAAAAGTTCTAGAGATGCATGAAGATTGTTTAGAAGAGTGTAGAATGACTTGCTGAAATTTGGGCCGAAATGGGCTAAGAACACACAACCATTGCTTTCAAGCATTAAATGGCTTGTCTACTGTTTTTTGGGGTTAGAATATGTTAGAAGACAATAAGTTTGATTGATTATAAGTGCTAGAGCATCATGAAGAGTGTTTAGAAGTTTGGAGGAAAACTTGTTGAAATTTGGTCCCAAATGGGCTAAGAACTCGGAAACATTACGTTGAACCATTA
>NW_006238876.1:13383-14026 GCF_000375325.1 Capsella rubella | reverse complement strand
CCAAATGGGCTAAGAACTCGGAAACATTGCGTTGCACCACTAAATGGATAGTTTAGTGTTCTTTGGGGTTAGAATAGGTTAGAATACATTAAATTTGATTGATTACAAGTTCTAGAGATGCATGACGAGTGTTTAGAAGAGTGTAGAAAGACTTGTTGAACTTTAGGCCGAAATGAGCTAAGAACCCACAACCATTGCTTTCAAGCATTAAATGGCTTGTCTACTGTTTTTTGGGGTTAGAATATGTTGGAATACAATAATTTTGATTGATTACAAGTGCTAGAGCATCATGAAGAATGTTTAGAAGTTTGGAGAAGACTTGTTGAAATTTGATCCCAAATGGGCTAAGAACTCGGAAACATTGCGTTGAACCACTAAATAGCTTGTTTAGTGTTCTTTGGGGTTAGAATAGGTTAAAATACATTAAATTTGGTTGATTACAAGTTCTAGAGATGCATGAAGAGTGTTTAGAAGAGTGTAGAAAGACTTGCTGAAATTTGGGCCAAAATGGGTTAAGAACCCACAACCATTGCTTTCAAGCATTAAATGGCTTGTCTACTGTTTTTTGGGTTTATAATATGTTAGAATACAATAATTTTGATTGATTACAAGTGCTAGAGCATCATGAAGAGTGTTTAAAAGT
>NW_006238876.1:12197-12507 GCF_000375325.1 Capsella rubella | reverse complement strand
TAAGAACCCACAACCATTGCTTTCAAGAATTAAATGGCTTGTCTACTGTTTTTTGGGTTTAGAATATGTTAGAATACAATAATTTTGATTGATTACAAGTGTTAGAGCATCATGACGAGTGTTTAGAAGTTTGGAGGAAGACTTGTTGAAATTTGGTCCCAAATGGGCTAAGAACTCGAAAACATTGCGTTGCACCACTAAATGGCTTCTTTAGTGTTTTTGGGGTTAGAATAGGTTAAAGTACATTAAATTTGATTGATTACAAGTTCTAGAGATGCATGAATAGTGTTTAGAAGAGTGTAGAAAGACT
>NW_006238876.1:11762-12097 GCF_000375325.1 Capsella rubella | reverse complement strand
CTACAACCATTGCTTTCAAGAATTAAATGGCTTGTCTACTGTTTTTTGGGTTTAGAATATGTTAGAATACAATAATTTTGATTGATTACAAGTGCTAGCGCATCATGACGAGTGTTTAGAAGTTTGGAGGAAGACTTGTTGAAATTTGGTCCCAAATGGGCTAAGAACTCGAAAACATTGCGTTGCACCACTAAATGGCTTCTTTAGTGTTTTTGGGGTTTGAATAGGTTATAATACATTAAATTTGATTGATTAAAAGTTCTAGAGATGCATGAAGATTTTTTAGAAGAGTGTAGAATGACTTGCTGATATTTGGGCCGAAATGGGCTAAGAAC
>NW_006238876.1:11047-11662 GCF_000375325.1 Capsella rubella | reverse complement strand
ATGCATGAAGAGTGTTTAGAAGAGTGTAGAAAGACTTGCTGAAATTTGGGTCGAAATAGGCTAAGAACCTACAACCATTGCTTTCAAGCATTAAATGGCTTGTCTACTGTTTTTTGGGGTTAGAATATGTTAGAATACAATACTTTTGATTGATTACAAGTGCTAGAGTATCATGAAGAGTGTTTAGAAGTTTGGAGAAAGACTTGTTGAAATTTGGTCCCAAGTGGGTTAAGTACTCGGAAACATTGCGTTGAACCACTAAATGGCTTGTTTAGTGTTATTTGGGGTTAGAATAGGTTAAAGTACATTAAATTTGATTGATTACAAGTTCTATAGATGCATGAAGAGTGTTTAGAAGAGTGTAGAAAGACTTGCTGAAATTTGGGCCGAAATGGGTTAAGAACCTACAACCATTGCTTTCAAGCATTAAATGGCTTGTCTACTGTTTTTTAGGGTTAGAATATGTTAGAAGACAATAAGTTTGATTGATTACAAGTGCTAGAGCATCATGAAGAGTGTTTAGAAGTTTGGAGGAAGACTTGTTGAAATTTGGTCCCAAATGGGCTAAGAACTCGGAAACATTACGTTGAACCACTAAATGGCTTGTTTAGTGTT
>NW_006238876.1:9242-10586 GCF_000375325.1 Capsella rubella | reverse complement strand
GAACCTACAACCATTGCTTTCAAGCATTAAATGGCTTGTCTACTGTTTTTTGGGGTTAGAATATGTTAGAATACATTAACTTTGATTTATTACAAGTGCTAGAGCATCATGAAGAGTGTTTAGAAGTTTGGAGAAAGACTTGTTGAAATTTGGTCCTAAATAGGCTAAGAACTCGGAAACATTGCGTTGAACCACTAAATGGCTTGTTTAATTGTCTTTGGGGTTATAATAGGTTAAAGTACATTAAATTTGATTGATTACAAGTTCTAGAGATGCATGAAGAGTGTTTAGAAGAGTGTTGAAAGACTTGCTGAAATTTGGGTCGAAATGGGTTAAGAACCTACAACCATTGCTTTCAAGCATTAAATGGCTTCTATACTGTTTTTTGGGGTTATAATATGTTAGAATACAATAATTTTGATTGATTACAAGTGCTAGCGCATCATGAAGAGTGTTTAAAAGTTTGGAGAAAGACTTGTTGAAATTTGGTCCGAAATGGGCTAAGAACTCGGAAACATTGCGTTGAACCACTAAATGGCTTGTCTAGTGTTCTTTGGGGTTATAATAAGTTAAAATACATTAAATTAGATTGATTACGAGTTCTAGAGATGCATGAAGCGTGTTTAGAAGAGTGTAGAAAGACTTGTTGAAATTTGGGCCGAAATGGGCTAAGAACCTACAACCATTGCTTTCAAGCATTAAATGGCTTGTCTACTGTTTTTGGGGTTAGAATATGTTAGAATACAATAATTTTGATTGATTACAAGTGCTAGAGCATCATGAAGAGTTTTTAGAAGTTTGGAGAAAGACTTGTTGAAATTTGGTCCGAAATGGGCTAAGAACTCGGAAACATTGCGTTGAACCACTAAATGCCTTGTTTAGTGTTCTTTGGGGTTAGAATAGGTTAAAGTACATTAAATTTGATTGACAACAAATTCTAGAGATGCATGAAGAGTGTTTAGAAGAGTGTAGAAAGACTTGCTGAAATTTTGGCCGAAATGGGCTAAGAACCCACAACCATTGCTTTGAAGCATTAAATGGCTTGTCTACTGTTTTTTGGGGTCAGAATATGTTAGAATACAATAATTTTGATTGATTAAGAGTGCTAGAGCATCATGAAGAGTGTTTAGAAGTTTGGAGAACGACTTGTTGAAATTTGGTCCCAAATGGGCTAAGAACTCGGAAACATTGCGTTGAACCACTAAATGGCTTGTTTAGTGTTCTTTGGGATGAGAATAGGTTAGAATACATTAAATTTGATTGATTACAAGTTATAGAGATGCATGAAGAGTGTTTAGAATAGTTTAGAATGACTTGCTGAAATTTGGGCCGAAACGGGTTAAG
>NW_006238876.1:8179-8997 GCF_000375325.1 Capsella rubella | reverse complement strand
AATTTGATTGATTACAAGTTCTAGAGATGCATGAAGAGTGTTTAGAAGAGTTTAGAAAGACTTGCTGAAATTTGGGACGAAATTAGCTAAGAACCCACAACCATTGCTTTCAAGCATTAAATGGCTTGTATACTGTTTTTTGGGGTTATAATATGTTATAATACAATAATTTTGATTGATTACAAGTGCTAGAGCATCATGATGAGTGTTTAGAAGTGTGGAGAAATACTTGTTGAAATTTGGTCCCAAATGGGTTAAGAACTCGGAAACATTACGTTGAACCACTAAATGGCTTGTTTAGTGTTTTTTTGGGCTAGAATAGGTTAGAATACATTCAATTTTATTGATTACAAGTTCTAGATATGCATGAAGAGTGTTTAGAAGAGTGTAGAAAGACTTGCTGAAATTTGGGACGAAATGAGCTAAGAACCCACAACCATTGCTTTCAAGCATTAAATGGCTTGAATAATGTTTTTGTGGTTAAAATATGTTAGAATACAAAAAGTTTGATTGATTACAATTGCTAGAGTATCATGAAGAGTGTTTAGAAGTTTGGAGAAAGACTTGTTGAAATTTGGTCCCAAATGGGCTAAGAACTCGGAAACATTGCGTCGAACCACTAAATTGGCTTGTTATAGTGTTGTTTGTGGTTAAAATATGTTAGAATACAATAAGTTTGATTGATTACAATTGCTAGAGCATCATGAAGAGTGTTTAGAAGTTTGGAGAAAGACTTGTTGAAATTTGGTCCCAAATGGGCTAAGAACTCGAAAACATTGCGTTGCACAACTAAATGGCTTCTTTAGTGTTTTTGGGGT
>NW_006238876.1:7561-7946 GCF_000375325.1 Capsella rubella | reverse complement strand
AGAAGTTTGGAGGAAGACTTGTTGAAATTTGGTCCCAAATGGGCTAAGAACTCGGAAACATTGCGTTGAACCACTAAATGGCCTGTTTAGTGTTCTTTGGGGTTAGAATAGGGTAGAGTACATTAAATTTAATTGATTACAAGTTCTAGAGATGCATGAAGAGTGCTTAGAAGAGTGAAGAAAGACTTGCTGAAATTTGGGCCGAAATGGGCTAAGAACCTACAACCATTGCTTTCAAGCATTAAATGGCTTGTCTACTGTTTTTGGGGTTAGAATATGTTAGAATACAATAAGTTTGATTGATTATAAGTGCTAGAGCATCATGAAGAGTGTTTAGAAGTTTGGAGAAAGACTTGTTGAAATTTGGTCCCAAATAGGCTAAGAA
>NW_006238876.1:7025-7461 GCF_000375325.1 Capsella rubella | reverse complement strand
AATGGCTTGTTTAGTGCTTTTTGGGGTTATAATAGGTTAAAGTACATTAAATCTGATTGATTACAAGTTCTAGAGATGCATGAAGAGTGTTTAGAAGTGTGTAGAATGACTTGCTGAAATTTGGGCCGAAATGGGTTAAGAACTCACAACCATTGCTTTCAAGCATTAAATGGCTTCTATACTGTTTTTTGGGGTTATAATATGTTAGAATACAATAATTTTGATTGATTACAAGTGCTAGAGCATCATGAAGAGTGTTTAGAAGTTTGGAGAAAGACTTGTTGA
This sequence comes from Capsella rubella, assembly GCF_000375325.1. Taxonomy (NCBI): domain Eukaryota; kingdom Viridiplantae; phylum Streptophyta; class Magnoliopsida; order Brassicales; family Brassicaceae; genus Capsella; species Capsella rubella. The sequence continues at coordinate 7,176 of NW_006238876.1, read as the reverse complement.
AATTTGGTCCCAAATGGGCTAAGAACTCGGAAACATTGCGTTGAACCACTAAATGGCTTGTTTATTGTTCTTTGGGTTAGAATAGGTTAAAGTACATTAAATTTGATTGATTACAAGTTCTAGAGATGCATGAAGAGTGTTTAGAAGAGTG
>NW_006238876.1:5136-6925 GCF_000375325.1 Capsella rubella | reverse complement strand
AAAGACTTGTTGAAATTTGGTCCCAAATGGGCTAAGAACTCGGAAACATTGCATTGAACCACTAAATGGCTTGTTTAGTGTTCTTTGGGGTTTGAATAGGTTAAAGTACATTAAATTTGATTGACTAAAAGTTCTAGAGATGCATGAAGAGTGTTTAGAAGAGTGTTGAAAGACTTGCTAAAATTTGGGTCGAAATGGGTTAAGAACCCACAACCATTGCCTTCAAGCATTAAATGGCATGTCTACTGTTTTTTGGGGTCAGAATATGTTAGAGTACAATAATTTTGATTGATTACAAGTGCTAGAGCATCATGAAGAGTGTTTAGAAGTTTGGAGAAAGACTTGTTGAAATTTGATCCCAAATGGGCTAAGAACTCGGAAACATTGCGTTGAACCGGTAAATGGCTTGTCTAGTGTTGTTTTCAGAAAAATATGTTAGAATACAATGAATTTGATTGATTATAAGTGCTAGAGATGCATGAAGAGTGTTTAGAAGAGTGTAGAAAGACTTGCTGAAATTTAGGCCGAAATGGGTTAAGAACCCACAACCATTGCTTTCAAGCATTAAATGGCTTTTCTACTATTTTTTGGGGTCAGAATATGTTAGAATACTATACTTTTGATTGATTACAAGTGCTAGACCATCATGAAGAGTGTTTAGAAGTTTGGAGAAAGACTTGTTGAAATTTGGTCCCAAATGGGCTAAGAACTCGGAAACATTGCGTTGAACCACTAAATGGCTTGTTTAGTGTTCTTTGGGGTTAGAATAGGTTAGAATACATTAAATTTGATTGATTACAAGTTCTAGAGATGCATGAAGACTGTTTAGAAGAGTGTAGAAAGACTTGCTGAAATTTGGGCCAAAATGGGCTAAGAACCTACAACAATTGCTTTCAAGCATTAAATGGCTTGTATACTGTTTTTTGGGGTTAGAATATGTTAGAATACAATAATTTTGATTGATTAAGAGTGCTAGAGCATCATGAAGAGTGTTTAGAAGTTTGGAGAAAGACTTGTTGAAATTTGGTCCCAAATGGGCTAAGAACTCGGAAACATTGCGTTGAACCACTAAATGGCTTGTTTAGTGTTCTTTGGGGTTAGAATAGGTTATAATACATTAAATTTGATTGATTACAAGTTATAGAGATGCATGAAGAGTGTTTAGAAGAGTGTTGAAAGGCTTGCTGAAATTTGGGCTGAAATGGGCTATGAACCCACAGCCATTGCTTTCAAGCATTAAATGGCTTGTCTACTGTTTTTTGGGGTCAGAATATGCTAGAATACAATAAATTTGATTGATTACAAGTGCTAGAGCTTCATGAAGAGTGTTTAGAAGTTTAGAGAAAGACTTGTTGAAATTTGGTCCCAAATGGGCTAAGAACTCAGAAACATTGCATTGAAGCACTAAATGGCTTGTTTAGTGTTCTTTGGGGTTAGAATAGGTTAGAATACATTAAATTTAATTGATTACAAGTTCTAGAGAGGCATGAAGAGTGTTTACAAGAGTGTAGAAAGACTTGCTGAAATTTGGGCCGAAATGGGCTAAGAACCTACAACCATTGCTTTCCAGCATTAAATGGCTTGTCTACTGCTTTTTGGGGTCAGAATATGTTAGAATACAATAATTTTGATTGATTACAAGTGCTAGAGCATCATGAAGAGTGTTTAAAAGTTTGGAGAAACACTTGTTGAAATTTGGTCCCAAATGGGCTCAGAACTAGAAAACATTGCGTTGAACCACTAAATTGATAGTTTAGTGTTCTTTGGGGTTCGAATAGGTTAAAGTACA
>NW_006238876.1:4222-5036 GCF_000375325.1 Capsella rubella | reverse complement strand
GCGTTGAACCACTAAATGGCTTGTTTAGTGTTCTTTGGGGTTATAATAGGTGTAAGTACATTAAATTTGATTGGTTACAAGTTCTAGAGATGCATGAAGAGTGTTTAGAAGTGTAAATAAAGACTTGCTGAAATTTGGGCCGAAATGGGTTAAGAACTCACAACCATTGCTTTCAAGCATTAAATGGCTTGTATACTGTTTTTTGGGGTTTGAATATGTTAGAATACAATAATTTTGATTGATTAAGAGTGCTAGAGCATCATGAAGAGTGTTTAGAAGTTTGGAGAACGACTTGTTGAAATTTGGTCCCAAATGGGCTAAGAACTCGGAAACATTGCGTTGAACCACTAAATGGCTTGTTTAGTGTTCTTTGGGATGAGAATAGTTTAAAGTACATTAAATTTGATTGATTACAAGTTCTAGAGATGCATGAAGAGTGTTTAGAAGAGTGTAGAAAGACTTGCTGAAATTTGGGCCAAAATGGGATAAGAACCTACAACTATTGCTTTCAAGCATTAAATGGCTTGTCTACTATTTTTTGGTGTTAGAATATGTTAGAATAAAATAATTTTGATTGATTACAAGTGCTAGAGCATCATGAAGAGTGTTTAAAAGTTTGGAGAAACACTTGTTGAAATTTGGTCCCAAATGTGCTAAGAACTCGGAAACATTGCGTTGAACCACTAAATGGCTTGTTTAGTGTTCTTTGGGGTTATAATAGGTTAGAATACATTAACTATCATTGATTACAAGTTCTAGAGATGCATGAAGAGTGTTTAGAAGAGTGTAGAAAGACTTGCTGAAATTTTGGCCG
>NW_006238876.1:3828-4122 GCF_000375325.1 Capsella rubella | reverse complement strand
TATTACTTTGAAGCATTAAATGGCTTGTCTACTGTTTTTTGGTGCTAGAATATGTTAGAATACACTTATTTTGATTTATTAAGAGTGTTAGAGCATCATGAAGAGTGTTTAGAAGTTTGGAGAAAGACTTGTTGAAATTTGGTCCCAAATGGGCTAAGAACTCGGAAACATTGCGTTGAACCACTAAATGACTTGTTTAGTGTTCTTTGGGGTTAGAATAGGTTAGAATACATTAACTATCATTGATTACAAGTTCGAGAGATGCATGAAGAGTGTTTAGAAGAGTGTAGAAAG
>NW_006238876.1:3310-3602 GCF_000375325.1 Capsella rubella | reverse complement strand
TAAATGGCTTGTTTAGTGTTGTTTGGGGTTAGAATAGGTTAAAGTACATTAAATTTGATTGATTACAAGTTCTAGAGATGCATGAAGAGTGTTTAGAAGAGTGTAGAAAGACTTGCTAAAATTTGGGCTGAAATGGGTTAAGAACCCACAACCATTGCTTTCAAGCATTAAATGGCATGTCTACTGTTTTTTGGGGTCAGAATATGTTAGAATACAATAGTTTTGATTGATTAAGAGTGCTAGAGCATCATGAAGAGTGTTTAGAAGGTTGGAGAACGACTTGTTGAAATTT
>NW_006238876.1:2633-3096 GCF_000375325.1 Capsella rubella | reverse complement strand
AATGGCTTGTCTAATGTTTTTTGGGGTCAGAATATGTTAGAATACAATAAATTTGATTGATTACAAGTGCTAGAGCATCATGAAGAGTGTTTAGAAGTTTGGAGAAAGACTTGGTTAAATTTGGTCCCAAATGGGCTAAGAACTCGGAAACATTGCGTTGAACCACGAAATGGCTTGTTTAGTGTTCTTTGGGGTTAGAATAGGTTAGAATACATTAAATTTGATTGATTACAAGTTCTGGAGATGCATGAAGACTGTTTAGAAGAGTGTAGAAAGACTTGCTGAAATTTGGGCCGAAATGGGCTAAGAACCTACAACAATTGCTTTCAAGCATTAAATGGTTTGTATACTAATTTTTGGGGTTCGAATTTGTTAGAATAAAATAATTTTGATTGATTACATGTGCTAGAGCATCATGAAGAGTGTTTAGAAGTTTGGAGAAAGACTTGTTGAAATTTGGTCC
>NW_006238876.1:1512-1828 GCF_000375325.1 Capsella rubella | reverse complement strand
AGAAGAGTGTAGAAAGACTTGCTAAAATTTGGGCCGAAATGGGTTAAGAACCCACAACCATTGCTTTCAAGCATTAAATGGCTTGTCTACTGTTTTTTGGGGTCAGAATATGTTAGAATACAATAAATTTGATTGATTACAAGAGCTAGAGTATCATGAAGAGTGTTTAGAAGTTTGGTGAAAGACTTGTTGAAATTTGGTCCCAAATGGGCTAAGAACTCGGAAACATTGCGTTGAACCACTAAATGGCTTGTTTAGTATTCTTTGGAGTTAGAATAGGTTAGAATACATTAAATTTGATTGATTAAAAGTTCTA
>NW_006238876.1:586-1190 GCF_000375325.1 Capsella rubella | reverse complement strand
ACAAGTTCTAGAGATGCTTGAAGAGTGTTTAGAACAGTGTAGAAAGACTTGCTAAAATTTGGGCCGAAATGGGTTAAGAACCCACAACCATTGCTTTCAAGCATTAAATGGCTTGTCTACTGTTTTTTGGGGTTAGAATATGTTAGAATAAAATAATTTTGATTGATTACAAGTGCTAGGGCATCATGAAGAGTGTTTAAAAGTTTGGAGAAACACTTGTTGAAATTTGGTCCCAAATGGGCTCAGAACTCGGAAACATTGCGTTGAACCACTAAATGGATTGTTTAGTGTTCTTTGGGGTTCGAATAGGTTAAAGTACATTAAATTTAATTGATTACAAGTTCTAGAGATGCTTGAAGAGTGTTTAGAACAGTGTAGAAAGACTTGCTAAAATTTGGGCCGAAATGGGTTAAGAACCCACAACCATTGCTTTCAAGCATTAAATGGCATGTCTACTGTTTTTTGGGGTCAGAATATGTTAGAATACAATAGTTTTGATTGATTAAGAGTGCTAGAGCATCATGAAGAGTGTTTAGAAGTTTGGAGAACGACTTGTTGAAATTTGGTCCCAAATGGGCTAAGAACTCGGAAACATTGCGTTGAA
>NW_006238876.1:0-341 GCF_000375325.1 Capsella rubella | reverse complement strand
AGTGCATCATGAAGAGTGTTTAGAAGTTTGGAGAACGACTTGTTGAAATTTGGTCCCAAATGGGCTAAGAACTCGGAAACATTGCGTTGAACCACTAAATGGCTTGTTTAGTGTTCTTTGGGATGAGAATAGTTTAAATTTGATTGATTACAAGTTCTAGAGATGCATGAAGAGTGTTTAGAAGAGTGTAGAAACACTTGCTAAAATTTGGGCCGAAATGGGTTAAGAACCCACAACCATTGCTTTCAAGCATTAAATGGCTTGTCTACTGTTTTTTGGGGTCAGAATATGTTAGAATACAATAAATTTGATTGATTACAAGTGCTAGAGCATCATGAAGA
>NW_006238877.1:37605-38005 GCF_000375325.1 Capsella rubella | reverse complement strand
AGATGTTTAGTGGGATGGGTGTAATTACAATTAACACCCTTTGTCTGTTTTCTCTCAGATACGAAAATGCCACGTCATACCCGAAATTGCCACATCATCATCGATAGTTATTCTTTCATTAATTATCAAAAGAGAAACTGAACAGTTTCTTTCTCGTCACTGTTTACAATTGAAAAAAAAAAAAAAAAAATTTCTCTCTCGCGACAGAGAACTTCCTCGCCGCCGACGACGAAGACAATACTCGCCTTTTACACAGTACTCGCCGCCGACGCTCTCTCTGTTTCGGTCTTCAAACTCGCCTTTAGTCGCTGTGAAGAGAAGAAGTCGCCCTGAGTTTGTCGTCGTTTCTTTGCTGCATTCGAGACCTTTCGTATTCCGGTAAGTGTCGAACTGTATTTAG
>NW_006238877.1:37215-37505 GCF_000375325.1 Capsella rubella | reverse complement strand
GTTTTGTGTTATGGCTGAGTTGTTTTATGTTATGGCTGAGTTATTTTGTGTTATTGCTGAGTTGTTTTGTGTTATGGAGTTACAAGAGAAGAAAATTCAGGAAGAAGAAGAAGAAGAAGCAGTTTTGGACAGTGACATTAATCGGTGCATCAAGAATCTAAATAAGGATTTCGATGAGGCCACTAATAAGAAAGATGGTCTTCTTGATTTCATTGAGAAATCTCCCTCTCCTGCTAATAAGAAAACGCGGCCTGTGACGCGGAATTTAGAAGCACAGCAGAGGAAAGAGG
>NW_006238877.1:36334-36954 GCF_000375325.1 Capsella rubella | reverse complement strand
AATTCAAACTCTCAAAGGTTGAGGTTGAGGACAAGAAAGGGGACAGAAAAGGGGACAACAAGGGGGTTAAGAAAGGGGACAACAAAGCTTCTGATAGTGAAATAGAGGATGTCACTGACAATAATCCTTTCGAGAACTTCAACATATTACCTGAATCTGATGTTGATGAAGAAGAAAAGATTAGGAATGAAAGGATTAAAGACTTAATGTTAGCAAATGTGAAGTTTGCTAAAGATGGGAGTGCATTAGAGCCACATCCAAATCCTCATGTTTTCCCTATTATTGGAGAGAACGGGTTGACATGTATGAGGAAGAACTGTGTACCTTCTCTTGCAATATATGATCCTTTCGCCCCTGTTGATCCGGCCAGATTGGAGAGATTATTGGAACACTTAAGTCCACATAAGTAAGTCTGCGTACCTATTGACCTGTTGATTACTGCTTCTTTACCCCCTTTTATGTATATTAAACTGTGTTGTTTGTTAGGGCTACCCCATATGGCAAGGCGGTCCCTGAAGTTGAATTCTACAAGAGAATCATCACTGAAAGAAAGGATTGGCCAGATTCGGACACTAAGTATGGCTGGCTGTGGGACGATGTAAGTTTTACACTTTTTTGTT
>NW_006238877.1:35241-35830 GCF_000375325.1 Capsella rubella | reverse complement strand
GAAAATGCCGCAAGATCAGCCCACTGGTTTGAAGTGGATAGAAGATGTGGGCAAACTGTATCTTGTTTTACAAACCGGAGGTGATCACTGGATTACGCTAGAAGCTGACCTGAGAAGGAGCCATATCGATGTATATAAGAGTATTGTGGGACAGGTAACACCTGAAAGTGAAGCAAAAATCATGAACTCTGTTAAGCCGTTTGCGCAGATGCTTCCGGCAATGCTCAACGCTTTAGTCTCTGCTGAAATCCGTCCACATAGTAAGGCGATATTTTCCTTCGGAAGGAAGAGTATATCCAAGGTCCCTCAAAACCGTAATCCCGGGGACTGTGGTGTGTACTCTCTCAAATATTAATATGATCTCCCTAGGAAAGAACTCCGATGAAGGCTGAAGTTAGGTGATAGGCGACGTAAGTTTGTTGATGATGATGGGCGATGAACGTGAGTGATGATATGAGAAGATTGAATGATGAAACAATGGTTTGAATGGAGATAGATGTTTAGGTGGTTGTATGGATTGTAACAATGAAGAGTTTCTGAATCACAAAGTGTATAAAAACCCGGAAATCTAGAACGCATTCAAGAATTC
>NW_006238877.1:33687-34996 GCF_000375325.1 Capsella rubella | reverse complement strand
ATCCCCTTTGGTAATGATTTCTAGATAACTCGACGTAGTGATCCATTTGCCTCATTAAAAACCATGCTGAGAAAACCCATTGGGACAAAACTCAGCTATGGGAAAAAGAGTACAAACTTCTCACCTAAGTTACCTAGTCATCATCACCGGGTGAAGTCTTCAGGTTAGACATGTTGAAGACTTGGATCCTTGGTAGGTTGAATGACTCGTTAGCTATGAGTTTGTGTGCTTCCTTGGCCATCTCCTTAGCTCTTGAACGAGTGATCCTTCCCACCATCTCCGGTTTCTCTGTAGCCTCTTACTCCGTGCTAGCCACGATCATATCATCCTCCCCCTCTTCAAAAGGATTTGTCCTCAAATCGGAATCTACATAGTAAAGGAACAAGTCAGAAACATTGAATGTTGATGATATATTATACTTACCTTGAAGATCAATCTGGTATGCGTTATTATTGATCCTCTTGATGACTTCAAATGGGCCATCAGCTCGTGGTAGAAGCTTGCTCTTCCTCTCTTCTGGGAACCTATCCTTGCGTAAATGAATCCACACTAAGTCTCCTTCTTCAAAGATGAGCTCCTTTCTTCCCTTGTTCGCATGTTTCTCGTACTGCTTGGTTCTTTTCTCTATATTCTCCTTAGCTTTAGCATGTATCCTCCTGACCTGTTCAGCCTTTTCTTTGCCATCAAAGCTACACTTCACACTTAAAGGTAAAGGAATCAAGTCTAGAGGTGATTGTGGGTTAAAACCATAAACAATTTCAAAAGGAGAGAAGAGAGTAGCAGAATGCTTAGCGTGATTATAAGCAAACTCAACATGTGGTAGACATTCTTCCCATGCCTTGAGATTGCTTCTTACTAAAGTTCTGAGGAGTGTAGATAGCGTCCTGTTCACCACTTCAGTTTGCCCATCTGTTTGCGGGTGACATGTGGTTGAGAATGATAACTTGGTTCCTAGCTTAGCCCATAACGTCCTCCAGAAATGTCCTATCAACTTTGTATCTCGGTCTGAAACGATTACTTGAGGCACTCCATGTAGACGTACTACTTCCCTGTCACCCACAACGAAAATCGAATCTCTACCATTTCTGGTTCGATGTAAGCCAAGAAATGGTGGTTTGGACTTGGGTCTTCTCTTGGGCTGTTCTACATGGGCTGGGGCCTTGTGGTGATTCAAATGAGTGTGTGGACTCCCTTTATAGCTGATACAAGTGTTAAAATATTTCAAATCCTCACAGCTCGCAGTCTGATGTAGTTCAGGCAGTCGGTCAGCGAGTAGTTCAGGCAGTCGGTCAGCGAGTAGTTTAGCATG
>NW_006238877.1:33280-33587 GCF_000375325.1 Capsella rubella | reverse complement strand
ATCATATGGATGGTGAATGATTCCTTGATGACTTGGTGTTGCCTCATTAAATACATCCTTGTACTCCTCTATAATCTCTATCATCTCGCGTGGAAGCTCTTGTGCTGACTTAGTACTGGTGAGTTTCTCCTTATACACAAACGTGAATGTGGTCATCTCTGGATCAAATAGCTTGTTGAACTCACTGTGACTGATGTACAGGCTGTGAGACACTTTCCCTGTATCCTTGCGGTTCATGTGAAGCTGGTCCTTGTAGACTTCGCTGGGTGTAAGTGGTAAAAGAGTGATTTTGCGTCCTTTGAACTCA
>NW_006238877.1:31439-33153 GCF_000375325.1 Capsella rubella | reverse complement strand
TCGTTAGTTTCACCATCACTTGCTGCGAAACTGTTAAAGCTCCCTTGTTGTTCAACCACTGTAGCTGATAAGGTCTTGGATGTGAAGTGGTCTTGAGATTAAGCTTCTGAACCATCTCTTCACTGGCTGCATTAGTACAGCTTCCTCCATCAACGATCAAGGTGCAGACCTTGTCTTGAACCATACACCTGGTGTGAAATAGGTTCTCACGCTGACCTCTATCATCTGGGTGTATCTGAACACTTAAAGCTCTGCGTGCCACTAGCATCTCTCCCATGACTGCGGTTTCTCCTTCCTGATCTAGTTCAGGCTCTGGTTCACTTTCTGAACTATCTACAGGCACAATTTCTCCTCCTTCTTGAAGAAGAATATCTTCTTGTTAGGACAGTCTCTCGAGTAATGCCCCATTCCTTGGCACTTGAAACACCTGATATGACTTGTAGAGGTGCTACTCTTGGGTTTGTAATCGATTTTAACTTCCTCTTTGACGGTGGCTGTCGTGGGTTTACTATCCTTGGTGAATGCGGGTTTGCTGAACTCTCTTAGCTTGGACATATTGGGCGTAAATGCTGTTCTCACCCCCTTTCTCTTGATCTGTGATTCAATTAGCTCTACCTTATGTACCATTTCCTGAACATCTTCATAGTTCTGCAACTCTACCTTGTCTTGAATCTCTCTGTTTAAACCTACAAGAAATCTTCACATAACCATGTCTTCACTTCTTTTAGATCAGCCCTTATCATAAGCGTTTCCAGCTCTTGATAATAATCTCTAACAGACTTAGTACCTTGAATAAGACGCCTAAGCTTGTTAAGAGTCTCTCTTTGGTAGTGTGCAGGTACAAACTTCTTCCTCATTTGCGTGACTAACTGCTCCCATGTAATGATAGCAGGCTCTCTCTGTCGATGTCTAGTAAGTCCTAGCTGCTCCCACCACAACAAAGCATAGCCATTGAATTCGGATATGGCTATCTTCACCTTGTTCAGCTCATAAGTACCCTGAACCTGGAAGTTAGACTCCATCTTCCTTTCCCAGTCTAGATAAGTCTCTGGATCATTGGTACCATGGAAAGAAGGGTACTAAATCTTGAGATTATTCAGCTGCTGCTTCAGAGGATCATAATCTCTTCCATGATCTTTGTTTCGGTTTCTCCTCACTGTCTCTTGACTATGATCTGAAACGTCATCTGCTTCAGAACAATCTCTGTCTGACTCAATGTATATTCGATGCCCAGCTACTTGTTCAGCTCGTCTTGGACGTATATGATCTCTGCCAGTCCTACGGTTTCCATTTTCTGTACTTGGCATATCTCTTCTCTGATTGAAACACGTCTCTCTTCCCCCAGTAGGTGACTTAGCTGTTCTGTTCCGTGTATGCTTTGAAGTAGATCCCACGTGAGCCTTTCCTTTAGCTAAACAATGGGCTTCATTAGGGCTAGGTGGTTCTGTAGAACTTTGATCTGAAGCGCTACATGTTTGACCTATGTCTTTGATCTGCTTCTCAAACTTGTTACTGAGCTGCTCCATCTGTTGTTGAAACTGAGTAGACATTGTCCTTTTTGCTTCTGCTATTTGCTTAGACATGGCTTGGTTCAAAGCTTCCATAGCTTCTGGAGAGAGCTCCATTGTACCTGCAAATTAAAGAAGAACTCGCAGTAACTTGTTCCTTGAATGAGAAAACAAAGAAACGAAAATGAACTCTAAGACTCTGAATT
>NW_006238877.1:30731-31339 GCF_000375325.1 Capsella rubella | reverse complement strand
GATTTCTAGATAACTCGACGTAGTGATCCATTTGCCTCATTAAAAACCATGCTAAGAAAACCCATTGGGACAAAACTCAGCTATGGGAAAAAGAGTACAAACTTCTCAGCTAAGTTACCTAGTCATCATCACCGGGTGAAGTCTTCAGGTTAGACATGTTGAAGACTTGGATCCTTGGTAGGTTGAATGACCCGTTAGCTATGAGTGTGTGTGCTTCCTTGGCCATCTCCTTAGCTCTTGAACGAGTGATCCTTCCCACCATCTCCGGTTTCTCTGTAGCCTCTTGCTCCGTGCTAGCCACGATCATATCAAATATGTGGAATGCTTAGCACTTGGTGTTAGTTTCGATGGCCTCTATGATGAAAATATCCAAGGTATACGGCTGAAGATGGCAGCAGACATTTTCGATGAGGCAGCAGATTATTACAGTCAGTTTCAGTAATAATTTGTTGTACTAGACTTATTATGATAATATGTAAATTATTGGAATCATGGATCATTTGTGGTTTTGTACATAAGTCTGTTATGGCTAAGTTATGGTCTCGTTATGGCTAAGTTATGGTTATGTTATGGCTGAGTTCCGAAAGACAAATTAAACTCAACAATAA
>NW_006238877.1:29624-30435 GCF_000375325.1 Capsella rubella | reverse complement strand
TTTAAAATTCGAGGTTTGGCTGAGTTATGACAATGTTATGGCTGAGTTATAATCATGTTACGGCTGATTTATACGTTAGATATGGCTGATTTATGATTTTGATATTCAAATTCGGGGTATGGCTGAGTTATAGTTACGTTCCGTCTGAGGTATAACATAACGTTACGACTGAGTTATATAATGAGGTTTGGTTGACTTATCGTAAATTAAATTCGTGGTTTGGCCGAGTTAATTCCAGACGACGTCGTTTACTTCTTTCTTCTCCCTTATAGTCATAATCGAGCGATCATATTGGGGATTTAGGGTTCTTATCGATTTCTGGGATTCACATCCGATTTCTTGGTTTATCTTCGATTAAAGAATTCTACTTCTCAATTTTAATATGAGCGACTACTCTTCGAGTACATATCGTTCAGCACATGGTGCTTACCCTCCAGATCTTCCGACGAATTGCGGATGTTGGTGTGGTCACGATATCATCACATACATATCGAAGACAAAGGAAAACCCTTACCGTATCTTCTATAGATGCTCGATTGCTTTGAAGGTACAAATTTTCATTTAATTTTTTTACTGTTAACATATGGGTATCGATGTTGGTTTTTTGTTAATTAGAGGCCGAATGAGTCGCATTTCTTCAAATGGGTTGATGAGGCATCGGTTGAAGAAATTAAGATGGTCGACGCAAAGGTACAGAGAATAGAAGAAGATGTGACGGACTTAAGGCATCAACATACTCTAAATTTAGATCTTCAAAAAGAAATGTTTGACAAGCTTGAGGAAGAACTGAGTAAGAAGCTTGAAGCAAAAT
>NW_006238877.1:28240-28530 GCF_000375325.1 Capsella rubella | reverse complement strand
CTCCATCTTGTTGTTCTTTTGTCAACGAAAGCATCATATAAACCCGGACCAAGGTATAGAACGGGAAGATCATCCCGACCAGGTCCGGCAAGAATCGCGTTAATCTCTGTAAAAACATGTCCTGGCATATGAGGAATGTCTTCCATATTGATGAAAGTTGAAGTGAATGAGAAAAAGAATTTTGGTAAAAGAAAACTGATATATAAAGGGAGGATCAGATGAGAGAGATAAAGGAAGAAGACGGAAAGTTGCGTTGGTTAATATGATGGCTGAGTTATAGTACGGGAAAC
>NW_006238877.1:24957-25397 GCF_000375325.1 Capsella rubella | reverse complement strand
AAGTGTGGAGAAAGACTTGTTGAAATTTGGTCCCAAATGGGCTAAGAACTCAGAAACAATGCGTTGACCCACTAGATGGCTTGTTTAGTGGTGTTTAAGGTTAGAATATGTTAGAATACAATGAATTTTATTCATTACAAGTGCTAAGGATGCATAAAGAGTGTTTAGAAGTGTGTACAAAGACTTGCGTAAAATTTTGTTCCAAAAAGGGTTTAGAACCCACAAACATTGCTTTGAAGCATTAAATGGCTTATCTAGCATTGGTTTGGGTTAGAATATGTTAGAATACAAAAAACGTTGATTGATTACAAGTGCTAGAGATGCATGAAGAGTGTTTAAAAGTGTGGAGAAAGATTTGTTGAAATTTGGTCTCAAATGGGCCAAGAACTCATAAACATTGCGTTGAACCACTAAATGGCTTGTCTAGTGTTGTTTGGGGC
>NW_006238877.1:23559-24857 GCF_000375325.1 Capsella rubella | reverse complement strand
TAGAAGTGTGGAGAAATACTTGTTGAAATTTGGTCCCAGATTGGCTAAGAAGTCGGAGACATTGCGTTGAACCACTAAATGGCTTGTCTAGTGTTGTTTAAGGTTAGAATATGTTAGAATACGTTGAATTTGATTGATTAAAAGTGCGAGAGATGCATAAACAGTGTTTACAAGTTAGTAGAAAAACTTGCTGAAATTTGGTCCGAAAAGGGCTTAAAACCCACAAACATTGCTTTGAAGCATTAAATGGCTTCTCTATTGTTGGTTAGGGTTAGAATATGTTACAATAGAATAAATATAATTGATTACAAGTGCTAGAGATGCATAGAGAGTGTGTAGAAGTGTGGAGAAAGACTTGTTTAAATTTGGTCAAAAATGGGCTAAGAACTCAGAAACCTTGCGTTGCAGCACTAAATGGCTTGTCTAGTGTTGTTTAAGGTTAGAATATGTTAAAATACAATTAATATTATTAATAAAAAGTGCTAGAGATGCATCAAGAGTGTTTATAAGTGAGTAGAAAGACTTGCTTAAATTTGGTCCAAAAAGGGCTTAGAACCTACAAAAACATTACTTTGAAGCATTAAATGGCTTATCTAGTGTTGCTTTGGGTTATAATATGTTATAATACAATAAGTTTAATTGATTAAAAGTGCTAGAGATGCATAGAGAGTGTTTAGAAGTGTGGAGAAAGACTTGTTGAAATTTGGTCCCAAATGGGCTAAGAACTCAGAAATATTGCGTTGAACCACTAAATTGCTTGTATAGTGTTGTTTAAGGTTAGAATATGTTTGAATACAATGAATTTGATTGATTATAAGTGCTACAGAAGCATGAAGAGTGTTTAGAAGTGTGTAAAAAGACTTGCTGAAATATGGTCTGAAATGGGCTAAGAACCCACAAACATATCTTGAAGCAGTAAATGGCTTGTCTAATGTTGTTTGGGGGAAAGAATATATTCGAATACATTGAATTTGATTGATTACAGGTCCTAGAGATGCATGAAGAGTGTTTAGAAGTGTGGAGAAAGACTTGTTGAAATTAGGTCCCAAATGGGCTAAGAACTCAGAAACAATGCGTTGAACCACTAGATGGCCTGTTTAGTGGTGTTTAAGGTTAGAATATGTTAGAATACAATGAATTTTATTCATTACAAGTGCTATAGATGCATAAAGAGTGTTTAGAAGTGTGTACAAAGACTTGCCGAAATTTGGTCCAAAAAGGGTTTAGAACCCACAAACATTGTTTTGAAGCATTAAATGGCTTATCTAGCATTGGTTTGGGTTAGAATATGTTAGAAT
>NW_006238877.1:22925-23200 GCF_000375325.1 Capsella rubella | reverse complement strand
AGTGCTAGAGATACATGAAGAGTATTTAGAAGTGTGGAGAAATACTTGTTGAAATTTGGTCCCAGATTGGCTAAGAACTCGGAAACATTGCGTTGAATCACTAAATGGCTTGTCTAGTGTTGTTTAAGGTTAGAATATGTTAGAATACGTTGAATTTAATTAATTAAAAGTGCGAGAGATGCATAAACAGTGTTTAAAAGTTAGTAGAAAAACTTGCTGAAATTTGGTCCGAAAAGGGCTTAAAACCCACAAACATTGCTTTGAAGCATTAAATG
>NW_006238877.1:22393-22825 GCF_000375325.1 Capsella rubella | reverse complement strand
TTAGAATATGTTACAATAGAATAAATATAATTGATTACAAGTGCTAGAGATGCATAGAGAGTATTTAGAAGTGTGGAGAAAGACTTGTTTAAATTTGGTCAAAAATGGGCTAAGAACTCAGAAACCTTGCGTTGCAGCACTAAATGGCTTGTCTAGTGTTGTTTAAGGTTAGAATATGTTAAAATACAATTAATATTATTAATAAAAAGTGCTAGAGATGCATGAAGAGTGTTTATAAGTGAGTAGAAAGACTTGCTTAAATTTGGTCCAAAAAGGGCTTAGAACCTACAAAAACATTGCTTTGAAGCATTAAATGGCTTATTTAGTGTTGCTTTGGGTTATAATATGTTATAATACAATAAGTTTAATTGATTAAAAGTGCTAGAGATGCATAGAGAGTGTTTAGAAGTGTGGAGAAAGACTTGTTGAAAT
>NW_006238877.1:22076-22293 GCF_000375325.1 Capsella rubella | reverse complement strand
CAGAAATATTGCGTTGAACCACTAAATTGCTTGTATAGTGTTGTTTAAGGTTAGAATATGTCTGAATACAATGAATTTGATTGATTATAAGTGCTACAGAAGCATGAAGAGTTTTTAGAAGTGTGTAGAAAGACTTGCTGAAATATGGTCCAGAATGGGCTAAGAACCCACAAACATGTCTTGAAGCAGTAAATGGCTTGTCTAATGTTGTTTGGGG
>NW_006238877.1:21342-21976 GCF_000375325.1 Capsella rubella | reverse complement strand
GTTGAAATTTGGTCTCAAATGGGATAAAAACTCATAAACATTGCATTGAACCACTAAATGGCTTGTCTAGTGTTGTTTGGGGCTAAAATATGTTATAATACAATGAATTTGATTGATTACAAGTGCTAGAGATGCATGAAGTGTGTTTAGAAGTGAGTAGAAAGACTTGCTGAAATTTGGTCCAAAAAGGGCTTAGAACCCGCAAACATTGCTTTGAAGCATTAAATTGCTTATCTAGTGTCGCTTTGGGTTAGAATATATTAGAAGACAATAAATTTTATTGATTACAAGTGCTAGAGATACATGAAGAGTGTTTAGAAGTGTGGAGAAATACTTGTTTTAATTTGGTCCCAGATTGGCTAAGAACTCATAAATATTGCGTTGAACCACTAAAATGCTTGTCTAGTGTTGTTTAAGGTTAGAATATGTTAGAATACGTTGAATTTGATTGATTAAAAGTGCGAGAGATGCATGAATAGTGTTTATAAGTAAGTAGAAAGGCATGCTGAAATTTGGTCCGAAAAGGGCTTAGAACCCACAAACATTGCTTTGAAGCATTAAATGGCTTCTCTAGTGTTGCTTAGGGTTAGAATATGTTACAATACAATAAATATAATTGATTACAAGTGCTAGA
>NW_006238877.1:19469-21174 GCF_000375325.1 Capsella rubella | reverse complement strand
ATGCATGAAGAGTGTTTAGAAGTGAGTAGAAAGACTTGCTTAAATTTGGTCCAAAAAGGGCTTAGAACCTACAAACATTGCTTTGAAGCATTAAATGGCTTATCTAGTGTTGCTTTGGGTTCAAATATGTTATAATACAATAAATTTAATTGATTAAAAGGGCTAGAGATGCATAGAGAGTGTTTAGAAGTGTGGAGAACGACTTGTTGAAATTTGGTCCCAAATGGGCTAAGAACTCAGAAATATTGCGTTGAACCACTAAATTGCTTGTATAGTGTTGTTTAAGGTTAGAATATGGTTGAATACAATGAATTTGATTAATTATAAGTGCTACAGAAGCATGAAGAGTGTTTAGAAGTGTGTAAAAAGACTTGCTGAAATATGGTCCGAAATGGGCTAAGAACCCACAAACATGTCTTGAAGCAGTAAATGGCTTGTCTAATGTTGTTTGGGGGAAAGAATATATTAGAATACATTGAATTTGATTGATTACAGGTCCTAGAGATGCATGAAGAGTGTTTAGAAGTGTGGAGAAAGACTTGTTGAAATTAGGTCCCAAATGGGCTAAGAACTCAGAAACAATGCGTTGAACCACTAGATGGCTTGTTTAGTGGTGTTTAAGGTTAGAATATGTTAGAATACAATGAATTTTATTCATTACGAGTGCTATAGATGCATAAAGAGTGTTTAGAAGTGTGTACAAAGACTTGCCGAAATTTGGTCCAAAAAGGGTTTAGAACCCACAAACATTGCTTTGAAGCATTAAATCGCTTATCTAGCATTGGTTTGGGTTAGAATATGTTAGAATACAAAAAGGTTGATTGATTACAAGTGCTAGAGATGCATGAAGAGTGTTTAAAAGTGTGGAGAAAGATTTGTTGAAATTTGGTCTCAAATGGGCTAAAAACTCATAAACATTGCATTGGACCACTAAATGGCTTGTCTAGTGTTGTTTGGGGCTAAAACATGTTATAATACAATGAATTTGATTGATTACAAGTGCTAGAGATGCATGAAGTGTGTTTAGAAGTGAGTAGAAAGACTTGCTGAAATTTGGTCCAAAAAGGGCTTAGAACCCGCAAACATTGCTTTGAAGCATTAAATTGCTTATCTAGTGTCGCTTTGGGTTAGAATATATTAGAAGACAATAAATTTTATTGATTACAAGTGCTTGAGATACATGAAGAGTATTTAGAAGTGTGGAGAAATACTTGTTGAAATTTGGTCCAAGATTGGCTAAGAACTCAGAAACATTGCGTTGAACCACTAAATGGCTTGTCTAGTGTTGTTTAAGGTTAGAATATTTTAGAATGCAATTAATTTGATTGATTACAAGTGTTAGAGATGCATGAAGAGTGTTTAGAAGTGAGTAGAAAAACTTGCTGAAATTTGGTCCGAAAAGGGCTTAGAACCCACAAACATTGTTTTGAAGCATTAAATGGCTTCTCTATTGTTGGTTAGGGTTAGAATATGTTACAATAGAATAAATATAATTGATTACAAGTGCTAGAGATGCATAGAGAGTGTGTAGAAGTGTGGAGAAAGACTTGTTTAAATTTGGTCAAAAATGGGCTAAGAACTCAGAAACCTTGCGTTGCAGCACTAAATGGCTTGTCTAGTGTTGTTTAAGGTTAGAATATGTTAAAATACAATTAATATTATTAATAAAAAGTAGACTAGAGATGCATGAAGAGTGTTTATAAGT
>NW_006238877.1:18226-19369 GCF_000375325.1 Capsella rubella | reverse complement strand
CCTACAAACATTGCTTTGAAGCATTAAATGGCTTATCTAGTGTTGCTTTGGGTTATAATATGTTATAATACAATAAATTTAATTGATTAAAAGTGCTAGAGATGCATAGAGAGTGTTTAGAAGTGTGGAGAAAGACTTGTTGAAATTTGGTCCCAAATGGGCTAAGAACTCAGAAACAATACGTTGAACCACTAGATGGCTTGTTTAGTGGTGTTTAAGGTTAGAATATGTTAGAATACAATGAATTTTATTCATTACAAGTGCTATAGATGCATAAAGAGTGTTTAGAAGTGTGTACAAAGACTTGCTGAAATTTGGTCCAAAAAGGGTTTAGAACCCACAAACATTGCTTTGAAGCATTAAATGGCTTATCTAGCATTGGTTTGGGTTAGAATATGTTAGAATACAAAAAAGGTTGATTGATTACAAGTGCTAGAGATGCATGAAGAGTGTTTAAAAGTGTGGAGAAAGATTTGTTGAAATTTGGTCTCAAATGGGCTAAAAACTCATAAACATTGCATTGAACCACTAAATGGCTTGTCTAGTGTTGTTTGGGGCTAAAATATGTTATAATACAATGAATTTGATTGATTACAAGTGCTAGAGATGCATGAAGTGTGTTTAGAAGTGAGTAGAAAGATTTGCTGAAGTTTGGTCCAAAAAGGGCTTAGAACCCGCAAACATTGCTTTGAAGCATTAAATTGCTTATCTAGTGTCGCTTTGGGTTAGAATATATTAGAAGACAATAAATTTTATTGATTACAAGTGCTAGAGATACATGAAGAGTATTTAGAAGTGTGGAGAAATACTTGTTGAAATTTGGTCCCAGATTGGCTAAGAACTCAGAAACATTGCGTTGAACCACTAAATGGCTTGTCTAGTGTTGTTTAAGGTTAGAATATGTTAGAATACGTTGAATTTGATTGATTAAAAGTGCGAGAGATGCATAAACAGTGTTTAAAAGTTAGTAGAAAAACTTGCTGAAATTTGGTCCGAAAAGGGCTTAGAACCCACAAACATTGCTTTGAAGCATTAAATGGCTTCTCTATTGTTGGTTAGGGTTAGAATATGTTACAATAGAATAAATATAATTGATTACAAGTGCTAGAGATGCATAGAGAGTGTGTAGAAGTGTGGAGAAAG
>NW_006238877.1:17695-18126 GCF_000375325.1 Capsella rubella | reverse complement strand
TGTCTAGTGTTGTTTAAGGTTATAATATGTTAAAATACAATTAATATTATTAATAACAAGTGCTAGAGATGCATGAAGAGTGTTTAGAAGTGAGTAGAAAGACTTGCTTAAATTTGGTCCAAAAAGGGCTTAGAACCTACAAACATTGCTTTGAAGCATTAAATGGCTTATCTAGTGTTGCTTTGGGTTATAATATGTTATAATACAATAAATTTAATTGATTAAAAGTGCTAGAGATGCATAGAGAGTGTTTAGAAGTGTGGAGAAAGACTTGTTGAAATTTGGTCCCAAATGGGCTAAGAACTCAGAAACAATGCGTTGAACCACTAGATGGCTTGTTTAGTGGTGTTTAAGGTTAGAATATGTTAGAATACAATGAATTTTGTTCATTACAAGTGCTATAGATGCATAAAGAGTGTTTAAAAGTGTGT
>NW_006238877.1:17322-17595 GCF_000375325.1 Capsella rubella | reverse complement strand
CATTAAATGGCTTATCTAGCATTGGTTTGGGTTAGAATATGTTAGAATACAAAAAACGTTGATTGATTACAAGTGCTAGAGATGCATGAAGAGTGTTTAAAAGTGTGGAGAAAGATTTGTTGAAATTTGGTCTCAAATGGGCCAAGAACTCATAAACATTGCATTGAACCACTAAATGGCTTGTATAGTGTTGTTTGGGGCTAAAATATGTTATAATACAATGAATTTGATTGATTACAAGTGCTAGAGATGCATGAAGTGTGTTTAGAAGTG
>NW_006238877.1:16832-17222 GCF_000375325.1 Capsella rubella | reverse complement strand
CCACTAAATGGCTTGTCTAGTGTTGTTGAAGGTTAGAATATGTTAGAATACGTTGAATTTGATTGATTAAAAGTGCGAGAGATGCATAAACAGTGTTTAAAAGTTAGTAGAAAAACTTGCTGAAATTTGGTCCGAAAAGGGCTTAGAACCCACAAACATTGCTTTGAAGCATTAAATGGCTTCTTTATTGTTTGTTAGGGTTAGAATATGTTACAATAGAATAAATATAATTGATTACAAGTGCTAGAGATGCATAGAGAGTGTGTAGAAGTGTGGAGAAAGTACCCTTTGGTTTTAAAATTTGGTCAAAAATGGGCTAAGAACTCAGAAACCTTGCGTTGCAGCACTAAATGGCTTGTCTAGTGTTGTTTAAGGTTAGAATATGTTAAA
>NW_006238877.1:14345-16732 GCF_000375325.1 Capsella rubella | reverse complement strand
ATGCATGAAGAGTGTTTATAAGTGAGTAGAAATACTTGCTTAAATTTGGTCCAAAAAGGGCTTAGAACCTACAAAAACATTGCTTTGAAGCATTAAATGGCTTATCTAGTGTTGCTTTGGGTTATAATATGTTATAATACAATAACTTTAATTGATTAAAAGTGCTAGAGATGCATAGAGAGTGTTTAGAAGTGTGGAGACAGACTTGTTGAAATTTGGTCCCAAATGGGCTAAGAACTCAGAAATATTGCGTTGAACCACTAAATTGCTTGTATAGTGTTGTTTAAGGTTAGAATATGTTTGAATACAATGAATTTGATTGATTATAAGTGCTACAGAAGCATGAAGAGTGTTTAGAAGTGTGTAAAAAGACTTGCTGAAATATGGTCCGAAATGGGCTAAGAACCCACAAACATGTCTTGAAGCAGTAAATGGCTTGTCTAATGTTGTTTGGGGGAAAGAATATATTAGAATACATTGAATTTGATTGATTACAGGTCCTAGAGATGCATGAAGAGTGTTTAGAAGTGTGGAGAAAGACTTGTTGAAATTAGGTCCCAAATGGGCTAAGAACTCAGAAACAATGCGTTGAACCACTAGATGGCTTGTTTAGTGGTGTTTAAGGTTAGAATATGTTAGAATACAATGAATTTTATTCATTACGAGTGCTATAGATGCATAAAGAGTGTTTAGAAGTGTGTACAAAGACTTGCCGAAATTTGGTCCAAAAAGGGTTTAGAACCCACAAACATTGCTTTGAAGCATTAAATGGCTTATCTAGCATTGGTTTGGGTTAGAATATGTTAGAATACAAAAAAGGTTGATTGATTACAAGTGCTA
This sequence comes from Capsella rubella, assembly GCF_000375325.1. Classification (NCBI taxonomy): domain Eukaryota; kingdom Viridiplantae; phylum Streptophyta; class Magnoliopsida; order Brassicales; family Brassicaceae; genus Capsella; species Capsella rubella. The sequence goes on along the minus strand of NW_006238877.1, from coordinate 15,892 downwards.
GAGATGCATGAAGAGTGTTTAAAAGTGTGGAGAAAGATTTGTTGAAATTTGGTCTCAAATGGGCTAAAAACTCATAAACATTGCATTGAACCACTAAATGGCTTGTCTAGTGTTGTTTGGGGCTAAAATATGTTATAATACAATGAATTTGATTGATTACAAGTGCTAGAGATGCATGAAGTGTGTTTAGAAGTGAGTAGAAAGACTTGCTGAAATTTGGTCCAAAAAGGGCTTAGAACCCGCAAACATTGCATTGAAGCATTAAATTGCTTATCTAGTGTCGCTTTGGGTTAGAATATATTAGAAGACAATAAATTTTATTGATTACAAGTGTGGAGAAATACTTGTTGAAATTTGGTCCCAGATTGGCTAAGAACTCAGAAACATTGCGTTGAACCACTAAATGGCTTGTCTAGTGTTGTTTAAGGTTAGAATATGTTAGAATACGTTGAATTTGATTGATTAAAAGTGCGAGAGATGCATAAACAGTGTTTAAAAGTTAGTAGAAAAACTTGCTGAAATTTGGTCTGAAAAGGGATTAGAACCCACAAACATTGCTTTGAAGCATTAAATGGCTTCTCTAGTGTTGCTTAGGGTTAGAATATGTTACAACAGAATAAATATAATTGATTACAAGTGCTAGAGATGCATAGAGAGTGTTTAGAAGTGTGGAGAAAGACTTGTTTAAATTAGGGCAAAAATGGGCTAAGAACTCAGAAACCTTGCGTTGCAGCACTAAATGGCTTGTCTAGTGTTGTTTAAGGTTAGAATATGTTAAAATACAATTAATATTATTAATAACAAGTGCTAGAGATGCATGAAGAGTGTTTAGAAGTGAGTAGAAAGACTTGCTTAAATTTGGTCCAAAAAGGGCTTAGAACCTACAAACATTGCTTTGAAGCATTAAATGGCTTATCTAGTGTTGCTTTGGGTTATAATATGTTATAATACAATAAATTTAATTGATTAAAAGTGCTAGAGATGCATAGAGAGTGTTTAGAAGTGTGGAGAAAGACTTGTTGAAATTTGGTCACAAATGGGCTAAGAACTCAGAAACAATGCGTTGAACCACTAGATGGCTTGTTTAGTGGTGTTTAAGGTTAGAATATGTTAGAATACAATGAATTTTATTCATTACAAGTGCTATAGATGCATAAAGAGTGATTAGAAGTGTGTACAAAGACTTGCCGAAATTTGGTCCAAAAAGGGTTTAGAACCCACAAACATTGCTTTGAAGCATTAAATGGCTTATCTAGCATTGGTTTGGGTTAGAATATGTTAGAATACAAAAAAGGTTGATTGATTACAAGTGCTAGAGATGCATGAAGAGTGTTTAAAAGTGTGGAGAAAGATTTGTTGAAATTTGGTCTCAAATGGGCTAAAAACTCATAAACATTGCATTGAACCACTAAATGGCTTGTCTAGTGTTGTTTGGGGCTAAAATATGTTATAATACAATGAATTTGATTGATTACAAGTGCTAGAGATGCATGAAGTGTGTTTAGAAGTGAGTAGAAAGACTTGCTGAAATTTGGTCTAAAAAGGGC
>NW_006238877.1:13708-14245 GCF_000375325.1 Capsella rubella | reverse complement strand
AATTGCTTATCTAGTGTCGCTTTGGGTTAGAATATATTAGAAGACAATAAATTTTATTGATTACAAGTGCTAGAGATACATGAAGAGTATTTAGAAGTGTGGAGAAATACTTGTTGAAATTTGGTCCCAGATTGGCTAAGAACTCAGAAACATTGCGTTGAACCACTAAATGGCTTGTCTAGTGTTGTTTAAGGATAGAGTATGTTAGAATACAATGAATTTGATTGATTAAGAGTGCGAGAGATGCATAAACAGTGTTTAAAAGTTAGTAGAAAAACTTGCTGAAATTTGGTCCGAAAAGGGCTTAGAACCCACAAACATTGCTTTGAAGCATTAAATGGCTTCTCTATTGTTGGTTAGGGTTAGAATATGTTACAATAGAATAAATATAATTGATTACAAGTGCTAGAGATGCATAGAGAGTGTGTAGAAGTGTGGAGAAAGACTTGTTTAAATTTGGTCAAAAATGGGCTAAGAACTCAGAAACCTTGCGTTGCAGCACTAAATGGGTTGTCTAGTGTTGTTTAAGGTTAGAAT
>NW_006238877.1:13133-13608 GCF_000375325.1 Capsella rubella | reverse complement strand
AAATACAATTAATATTATTAATAAAAAGTGCTAGAGATGCATGAAGAGTGTTTAGAAGTGAGTAGAAAGACTTGCTTAAATTTGGTCCAAAAAGGGCTTAGAACCTACAAACATTGCTTTGAAGGATTAAATGGCTTATCTAGTGCTGCTTGGGGTTATAATATGTTATAATACAATAAATTTAATTGATTAAAAGTGCTAGAGATGCATAGAGAGTGTTTCGAAGTGTGGAGAAAGACTTGTTGAAATTTGGTCCCAAATGGGCTAAGAACTCAGACATATTGCTTTGAACCACTAAATTGCTTGTATAGTGTTGTTTAAGGTTTGAATATGTTTGAATCGATGAATTTGATTGAGTATAAGTGCTGCAGAAGCATGAAGAGTGTTTAGAAGTGTGTAAAAAGACTTGCTGAAATATGGTCCGAAATGGGCTAAGAACCCACAAACATGTCTTGAAGCAGTAAATGGCTTGTCT
>NW_006238877.1:10500-12980 GCF_000375325.1 Capsella rubella | reverse complement strand
CTAGATGGCTTGTTTAGTGGTGTTTAAGGTTAGAATATGTTAGAATACAATGAATTTTATTCATTACAAGTGCTATAGATGCATAAAGAGTGTTTAGAAGTGTGTACAAAGACTTGCCGAAATTTGGTCCAAAAAGGGTTTAGAACCCACAAACATTGCTTTGAAGCATTAAATGGCTTATCTAGCATTGGTTTGGGTTAGAATATGTTAGAATACAAAAAGGTTGATTGATTACAAGTGCTAGAGATGCATGAAGAGTGTTTAAAAGTGTGGAGAAAGATTTGTTGAAATTTGGTCTCAAATGGGCTAAAAACTCATAAACATTGCATTGAACCACTAAATGGCTTGTCTAGTGTTGTTTGGGGCTAAAATATGTTATAATACAATGAATTTGATTGATTACAAGTGCTAGAGATGCATGAAGTGTGTTTAGAAGTGAGTAGAAGGATTTGCTGAAATTTGGTCCGAAAAGGGCTTAGAACCCACAAACATTGTTTTGAAGCATTAAATGGCTTATCTAGTGTCGCTTTGGGTTAGAATATATTAGAAGACAATAAATTTTATTGATTACAAGTGCTAGAGATACATGAAGAGTATTTAGAAGTGTGGAGAAATACTTGTTGAAATTTGGTCCAAGATTGGCTAAGAACTCAGAAACATTGCGTTGAACCACTAAATGGCTTGTCTAGTGTTGTTTAAGGTTAGAATATGTTAGAATACGTTGAATTTGATTGATTAAAAGTGCGAGAGATGCATAAACAGTGTTTACAAGTTAGTAGAAAAACTTGCTGAAATTTGGTCCGAAAAGGGCTTAGAACCCTCAAACATTGCTTTGAAGCATTAAATGGCTTCTCTATTGTTGGTTAGGGTTAGAATATGTTACAATAGAATAAATATAATTGATTACAAGTGCTAGAGATGCATAGAGAGTGTGTAGAAGTGTGGAGAAAGACTTGTTTAAATTTGGTCAAAAATGGGCTAAGAACTCAGAAACCTTGCGTTGCAGCACTAAATGGCTTGTCTAGTGTTGTTTAAGGTTAGAATATGTTAAAATACAATTAATATTATTAATAAAAAGTGCTAGAGATGCATGAAGAGTGTTTATAAGTGAGTAGAAAGACTTGCTTAACTTTGGTCCAAAAAGGGCTTAGAACCTACAAAAACTTTGCTTTGAAGCATTAAATGGCTTATCTAGTGTTGCTTTGGGTTATAATATGTTATAATACAATAAATTTAATTGATTAAAAGTGCTAGAGATGCATAGAGAGTGTTTAGAAGTGTGGAGAAAGACTTGTTGAAATTTGGTCCCAAATGGACTAAGAACTCAGAAATATTGCGTTGTACCACTAAATTGCTTGTATAGTGTTGTTTAAGGTTGGAATAAGTTTGAATACAATGAATTTTATTGATTATAAGTGCTACAGAAGCATGAAGAGTGTTTAGAAGTGTGTAGAAATACTTGCTGAAATATGGTCCGAAATGGGCTAAGAACCCACAAACATGTCTTGAAGCAGTAAATGGCTTGTCTAATGTTGTTTGGGGGAAAGAATATATTAGAATACATTGAATTTGATTGATTACAGGTCCTAGAGATGCATGAAGAGTGTTTAGAAGTGTGGAGAAAGACTTGTTGAAATTAGGTCCCAAATGGGCTAAGAACTCAGAAACAATGCGTTGAACCACTAGATGGCTTGTTTAGTGGTGTTTAAGGTTAGAATATGTTAGAATACAATGAATTTTATTCATTACAAGTGATATAGATGCATGAAGAGTGTTTAGAAGTGTGTACAAACACTTGCCGAAATTTGGTCCAAAAAGGGTTTAGAACCCACAAACATTGCGTTGAAGCATTAAATGGCTTATCTAGCATTGGTTTGGGTGAGAATATGTTAGAATACAAAAAACGTTGATTGATTACAAGTGCTAGAGATGCATGAAGAGTGTTTAAAAGTGTGGAGAATGATTTGTTGAAATTTGGTCTCAAATGGGCCAAGAACTCATAAACATTGCGTTGAACCACTAAATGGCTTGTCTAGTGTTGTTTGGGGCTAAAATATGTTATAATACAATGAATTTGATTGATTACAAGTGCTAGAGATGCATGAAGTGTGTTTAAAAGTGAGTAGAAAGACTTGCTGAAATTTGGTCCAAAAAGGGCTTAGAACCCGCAAACATTGCTTTGAAGCATTAAATTGCTTATCTAGTGTCGCTTTGGGTTAGAATATATTAGAAGACAATAAATTTTATTGATTACAAGTGCTTGAGATACATGAAGAGTATTTAGAAGTGTGGAGAAATACTTGTTGAAATTTGGTCCCAGATTGGCTAAGAACTCAGAAACATTGCGTCGAACCACTAAATGGCTTGTCTAGTGTTGTTTAAGGTTAGAATATGTTAGAATACTATGAATTTGATTGATTAAAAGTGCGAGAGATGCATAAACAGTGTTTAAAAGTTAGTAGAAAAACTTGCTGAAATTT
>NW_006238877.1:10080-10400 GCF_000375325.1 Capsella rubella | reverse complement strand
TGAAAAGGGATTAGAACCCACAAACATTGCTTTGAAGCATTAAATGGCTTCTCTAGTGTTGCTTAGGGTTAGAATATGTTACAATAGAATAAATATAATTGATTACAAGTGCTAGAGATGCATAGAGAGTGTTTAGAAGTGTGGAGAAAGACTTGTTTAAATTAGGGCAAAAATGGGCTAAGAACTCAGAAACCTTGCGTTGCAGCACTAAATGGCTTGTCTAGTGTTGTTTAAGGTTATAATATGTTAAAATACAATTAATATTATTAATAACAAGTGCTAGAGATGCATGAAGAGTGTTTAGAAGTGAGTAGAAAGAC
>NW_006238877.1:9488-9980 GCF_000375325.1 Capsella rubella | reverse complement strand
AAAGGGCTTAGAACCTACAAAAACATTGCTTTGAAGCATTAAATGGCTTATCTAGTGTTGCTTTGGGTTATAATATGTTATAATACAATAAGTTTAATTGATTAAAAGTGCTAGAGATGCATAGAGAGTGTTTAGAAGTGTGGAGAAAGACTTGTTGAAATTTGGTCCCAAATGGGCTAAGAACTCAGAAATATTGCGTTGAACCACTAAATTGCTTGTATAGTGTTGTTTAAGGTTAGAATATGTTTGAATACAATGAATTTGATTGATTATAAGTGCTACAGAAGCATGAAGAGTGTTTAAAATTGTGGAGAAAGACTTGCTGAAATATGGTCCGAAATGGTCTAAGAACCCACAAACATGTCTTGAAGCAGTAAATGGCTTGTCTAATGTTGTTTGGGGATAGAATATATTTGAATACATTGAATTTGATTGATTACAAGTCCTAGAGATGCATCAAGAGTGTTTAAAAGTGTGGAGAAAGATTTGTTG
>NW_006238877.1:7321-8390 GCF_000375325.1 Capsella rubella | reverse complement strand
AATAAATTTGATTGATAACAAGAGCTAAATATGCATGAAAAGTGTTTAGAAGTGTGTAAAAAGACTTGTTGAAATTTGGTCCCAAATGGGCTAAGAATCCATAAACATGTCTTTTGAGCTGTTAATGGTTTGTCTAGTTTTGTTTAGGGTTAGTACATGTTAGAATACAATAAATTTGATTGATTACAAGTGCTACAGATGCATGAAAAGTGTTTAGAAGTGTGGAGAAAGACTTGTTGAAATTCGGTCCCAAATGGGCTAAGAACTCGGAAACATTGCGTTGAACCACTAAATGACTTATCTAGTGTTGTTTGGGTTTAGAATATGTTAGAATACAATAAATTTGATTGATTACAAGTGGTAGAGATGCATGAGGAGTGTTAAGAAGTGTGGAGAAAGACTTGTTGAAATTTGGTCCCAAATGGGCTAAGAACTCAGAAACAATGCAATGAACCACTAAATGGCTTGTTTAGTGTTGTTTAAGCTTAGAATATGTTAGAATACAATGAATTTAATTCATTACAAGTGCTATAGATGCATGAAGAGTGTTTAGAAGTGTGTACAAAGACTTGCCGAAATTTGGTCCAAAAAGGGATTAGAACCCACAAACATTGCTTTGAAGAATTAAATGGCTTATCTAGCATTGGTTTCGGTTAGAATATGTTAGAATACAATAAAGTTGATTGATTACAAGTGCTAGAGATGCATGAAGAGTGTTTAGAAGTGTGGAGAAAGATTTGTTGAAATTTGGTCTCAAATGGGCTAAGAACTCATAAACATTGCGTTGAACCACTAAATCGCTTGTCTAGTGTTGTTTGGGGCTAAAATATGTTATAATACAATGAATTTGATTGATTACAAGTGCTAGAGATGCATGAAGTGTGTTTAGAAGTGAGTAGAAAGACTTGCTGAAATTTGGTCTAAAAAGGGCTTAGAACCCGAAACATTGCTTTGAAGCATTAAATTGCTTATCTAGTGTCGCTTTGGGTTAGAATATATTAGAAGACAATAAATTTTATTGATTACAAGTGCTAGAGATACATGAAGAGTATTTAGAAGTGTGGAGAAA
>NW_006238877.1:6587-7124 GCF_000375325.1 Capsella rubella | reverse complement strand
AACCCACAAACATTGCTTTGAAGCATTAAATGGCTTCTCTATTGTTGGTTAGGGTTAGAATATGTTACAATAGAATAAATATAATTGATTACAAGTGCTAGAGATGCATAGAGAGTGTGTAGAAGTGTGGAGAAAGACTTGTTTAAATTTGGTCAAAAATGGGCTAAGAACTCAGAAACCTTGCGTTGCAGCACTAAATGGCTTGTCTATTGTTGTTTAAGGTTAGAATATGTTAAAATACAATTAATATTATTAATAAAAAGTGCTAGAGATGCATGAAGAGTGTTTAGAAGTGAGTAGAAAGACTTGCTTAAATTTGGTCCAAAAAGGGCTTAGAACCTACAAACATTGCTTTGAAGTATTAAATGGCTTATCTAGTGTTGCTTTGGGTTATAATATGTTATAATACAATAAGTTTAATTGATTAAAAGTGCTAGAGATGCATAGAGAGTGTTTAGAAGTGTGGAGAAAGACTTGTTGAAATTTGGTCCCAAATAGGATAAGAACTCAGAAATATTGCGTTGAACCACTAAATTG
>NW_006238877.1:6013-6400 GCF_000375325.1 Capsella rubella | reverse complement strand
TGTTGTTTGGGGGAAAGAATATATTAGAATACATTGAATTTGATTGATTACAGGTCCTAGAGATGAATGAAGAGTGTTTAGAAGTGTGGAGAAAGACTTGTTGAAATTAGGTCCCAAATGGGCTAAGAACTCAGAAACAATGCGTTGAACCACTAGATGGCTTGTTTAGTGGTGTTTAAGGTTAGAATATGTTAGAATACAATGAATTTTATTCATTACGAGTGCTATAGATGCATAAAGAGTGTTTAGAAGTGTGTACAAAGACTTGCCGAAATTTGGTCCAAAAAGGGTTTAGAACCCACAAACATTGCTTTGAAGCATTAAATGGCTTATCTAGCATTGGTTTGGGTTAGAATATGTTAGAAGACAATAAAGGTTAATTGATTA
>NW_006238877.1:5040-5913 GCF_000375325.1 Capsella rubella | reverse complement strand
ATAAACATTGCATTGAACCACTAAATGGCTTGTCTAGTGTTGTTTGGGGCTAAAATATGTTATAATACAATGAATTTGATTGATTACAAGTGCTAGAGATGCATGAAGTGTGTTTAGAAGTGAGTAGAAAGACTTGCTGAAATTTGGTCCAAAAAGGGCTTAGAACCCGCAAACATTGCTTTGAATTATTAAATTGCTTATCTAGTGTCGCTTTGGGTTAGAATATATTAGAAGACAATAAATTTTATTGATTACAAGTGCTAGAGATACATGAAGAGTATTTAGAAGTGTGGAGAAATACTTGTTGAAATTTGGTCCCAGATTGGCTAAGAACTCGGAAACATTGCGTTGAACTACTAAATGGCTTGTCTAGTGTTGTTTAAGGTTAGAATATGTTAGAATACGTTGAATTTGATTGATTAAAAGTGCGAGAGATGCATAAACAATGTTTAAAAGTTAGTAGAAAACCTTGCTGAAATTTGGTCCGAAAAGGGCTTAGAACCCACAAACATTGCTTTGAAGCATTAAATGGCTTCTCTATTGTTGGTTAGGGTTAGAATATGTTACAATAGAATAAATATAATTGATTACAAGTGCTAGAGATGCATAGAGAGTATGTAGAAGTGTGGAGAAAGACTTGTTTAAATTTGGTCAAAAATGGGCTAAGAACTCAGAAACCTTGCGTTGCAGCACTAAATGGCTTGTCTAGTGTTGTTTAAGGTTAGAATATGTTAACATACAATTAATATTATTAATAAAAAGTGCTAGAGATGCATGAAGAGTGTTTATAAGTGAGTAGAAAGACTTGCTTAAATTTGGTCCAAAAAGGGCTTAGAACCTACAAAAACATTGCTTTGAAGCATTAAATGGCTT
>NW_006238877.1:4281-4940 GCF_000375325.1 Capsella rubella | reverse complement strand
GCATAGAGAGTGTTTAGAAGTGTGGAGAAAGACTTGTTGAAATTTGGTCCCAAATGGGCTAAGAACTCAGAAACAATGCGTTGAACCACTATATGGCTTGTTTAGTGGTGTTTAAGGTTAGAATATGATAGAATACAATGAATTTTATTCATTACAAGTGCTATAGATGCATAAAGAGTGTTTAGAAGTGTGTACAAAGACTTGCCGAAATTTGGTCCAAAAAGGGTTTAGAACCCACAAACATTGCTTTGAAGCATTAAATGGCTTATCTAGCATTGGTTTGGGTTAGAATATGTTAGAATACAAAAAAGGTTGATTGATTACAAGTGCTAGAGATGCATGAAGAGTGTTTAAAATTGTGGAGAAAGATTTGTTGAAATTTGGTCTCAAATGGGCTAAAAACTCATAAACATTGCATTGAACCACTAAATGGCTTGTCTAGTGTTGGTTGGGGCTAAAATATGTTATAATACAATGAATTTGATTGATTACAAGTGCTAGAGATGCATGAAGTGTGTTTAGAAGTGAGTAGAAAGACTTGCTGAAATTTGGTACAAAAAGGGCTTAGAACCCGCAAACATTGCTTTGAAGCATTAAATTGCTTATCTAGTGTCGCTTTGGGTTAGAATATATTAGAAGACAATAAATTTTATTGATTA
>NW_006238877.1:3458-4181 GCF_000375325.1 Capsella rubella | reverse complement strand
GTTGAAATTTGGTCCCAAATGGGCTAAGAATCCATAAAACATGTCTTTTCAGCTGTAAATGGTTTGTCTAGTGTTGTTTGGGGTTAGAATATGTTAGAATACAATAAATTTAATTGATTACAAGTGCTAGAGATGCATGAAAAGTGTTTAGAAGTGTGGAGAAAGACTTGTTGAAATCGGGTCCCAAATGGGCTAAGAATTCGGAAACATTGCGTTGAACCACTAAATGAATTATCTAGTGTTGTTTGGGGTTAGAATATGTTAGAATACAATAAATTTGATTGATTACAAGTGCTAGGGATGCGTGAAGAGTTTTTAGAAGTGTAAAGAAAGACTTGTTGAAATTGGGTTCCTAATGGGATAAGAACCTGGAAACATTGCGTTGAACCACTAAATTACTTATCTAGTGTTGTCTGGGATCATAATATGTTAGAATAATATAAATTTTATTGAGTACAAGTGCTAGAGATGCATGAAGAATGTTTAGATGTATGGAGAAAGACTTGTTGAAATTTGGTCCCAAATGGGCTAAGAATCCATAAACATGTCTTTGGAGAAGAAAATGGGTTGTCTAGTGTTGTTTGGAGTTAGAATATGTTAGAATACAATAAATTGGAATGATTACAAGTTTTAGAGATGCATGAAAAGTGTTTAGAAGTGTGGAGAAAGACTTGTTGAAATTAGGTCCCAAATGGGCTAAGAACTCGGAAACATTGCGTTGAA
>NW_006238877.1:1033-1685 GCF_000375325.1 Capsella rubella | reverse complement strand
GCGTTGACCCACTAGATGGCTTGTTTAGTGGTGTTTAAGGTTAGAATATGTTAGAATACAATGAATTTTATTCATTACAAGTGATATAGATGCATGAAGAGTGTTTAGAAGTGTGTACAAAGACTTGCCGAAATTTGGTCCAAAAAGGGTTTAGAACCCACAAACATTGCTTTGAAGCATTAAATGGCTTATCTAGCATTGGTTTGGGTTAGAATATGTTAGAATACAAAAAACGTTGATTGATTACAAGTGCTAGAGATGCATGAAGAGTGTTTAAAAGTATGGAGAAAGATTTGTTGAAATTTGGTCTCAAATGGGCCAAGAACTCATAAACATTGCGTTGAACCGCTAAATGGCTTGTCTAGTGTTGTTTGGGGCTAAAATATGTTATAATACAATGAATTTGATTGATTACAAGTGATAGAGATGCATGAAGTGTGTTTAGAAGTGAGTAGAAAGACTTGCTGAAATTTGGTCCAAAAAGGGCTTAGAACCCGCAAACATTGCTTTGAAGCATTAAATTGCTTATCTAGTGTCGCTTTGGGTTAGAATATATTAGAAGACAATAAATTTTATTGATTACAAGTGCTAGAGATACATGAAGAGTATTTAGAAGTGTGGAGAAATACTTGTTGAAATTTGGTCCCAGATT
>NW_006238877.1:345-933 GCF_000375325.1 Capsella rubella | reverse complement strand
AGAGAGTGTGTAGAAGTGTGGAGAAAGACTTGTTTAAATTTGGTCAAAAATGGGCTAAGAACTCAGAAACCTTGCGTTGCAGCACTAAATGGCTTGTCTAGTGTTGTTTAAGGTTAGAATATGTTAAAATACAATTAATATTATTAATAACAAGTGCTAGAGATGCATGAAGAGTGTTTAGAAGTGAGTAGAAAGACTTGCTTAAATTTGGTCCAAAAAGGGCTTAGAACCTACAAACATTGCTTTGAAGCATTAAATGGCTTATCTAGTGTTGCTTTGGGTTATAATATGTTATAATACAATAAATTTAATTGATTAAAAGTGCTAGAGATGCATAGAGAGTGTTTAGAAGTGTGGAGAAAGACTTGTTGAAATTTGGTCCCAAATGGGCTAAGAACTCAGAAACAATGCGTTGAACCACTAGATGGCTTGTTTAGTGGTGTTTAAGGTTAGAATATGTTAGAATACAATGAATTTTATTCATTACAAGTGCTATAGATGCATAAAGAGTGTTTAGAAGTGTTTACAAAGACTTGCCGAAATTTGGTCCAAAAAGGGTTTAGAACCCACAAACATTGCTTTGAAGCA
>NW_006238877.1:0-245 GCF_000375325.1 Capsella rubella | reverse complement strand
CTTGTCTAGTGTTGTTTAAGGTTAGAATATGTTAGAATACGTTGAATTTGATTGATTAAAAGTGCGAGAGATGCATAAACAGTGTTTAAAAGTTAGTAGAAAAACTTGCTGAAATTTGGTCTGAAAAGGGATTAGAACCCACAAACATTGCTTTGAAGCATTAAATGGCTTCTCTAGTGTTGCTTAGGGTTAGAATATGTTACAATAGAATAAATATAATTGATTACAAGTGCTAGAGATGCATA
>NW_006238878.1:37482-37727 GCF_000375325.1 Capsella rubella | reverse complement strand
TATGAAAGCATGTGGTGTGAAAATTTGTATTAGTTCATGCTTTGTTTTGTGAGATATATATTTTGTCTCGCTTTTGAAATGAATGTAAACTAAGAAAACATGGAATGGTTTATATAGGCTGTAAAAATGGGGTAGTTAATATTTTAGAATATTTGGTTTGAGATTTAGTTTTGAAAAGAAATAACTTTATTCAATCTCAATCGCTAAATTATCGTGATTTTATTGTTAAATATTAAATATTATAT
>NW_006238878.1:27732-37163 GCF_000375325.1 Capsella rubella | reverse complement strand
AAAAAGTTATATTATCAAATGTATTTAAAAAATGTTAATATAGATTGATTTGGTTGGTCAAGTTAAAAATTTCGATCAAGATCTTTATAAAATATTTGAAATTAAGAAAATCTTGTCAATTAAGCTAAATTTTAGGCATTGTATCTTACAAATAAAGTTAAATATCAAACGTAATAATTATCTTTCCTTTAATATTCAAAACCAATTTTTTTTTTTATCAACTGAAAAATGAACGATGGAGATTAAATCTCTAAACCCGATTAACATATCCGTTTATTTAGTTAGATCCGCGTGTTAACCCAGTTAGAAATGATAATTATTTCATTTTGAAACTATAGTGTAAATTCATTGTGTAGTTCAGCTTTAATATTATAGATTCTACACATAACTATGGAGATATTAAAGAAGAGGAGAGCATTAGTGTTGATCATATCTAAACTCAAAATACTTTAAAACAGGTGGGAAAAAAGAACAGTAATAATCTTTTAAAAATTTGGGAAAATGTGAAATTTTGATTAATATAAACGACACTTGGGTCAAAAAGAAAGATAGACCATTTTTTACTTATATTTTTGTTTAACTATTAAACAAAGTGACTAATTGAAGAAACCTAGAAAATAACGTTGATGAACTAATTAATCAAAGTGATTAACCCGGAAGCTCATTTTTCTTAGGACATAGCACTGACAAGTGAGAGTTTCATATGATAGAGGTTTTGTCATGTTGTGTTTTGTTTAAAAAGATATATTATCATCATGTGGACAATTACTAAACTATATGATCTAGTCGCTTCTACTTTTAATTTTAAATGACCAACTAGGTTCGGATCCGCGCTACAGCGCGGGGGAAATATTTAAATATATTTATAACCTTTAACGGATTAGAATATGTTACGTTTTAATTTTATTGCAATCCAGTCGATTACGGTGAATCATATATTTGTATAATAAATTTAAATAAAATAATAAAGGAAAAAGTGAGTAAATAATTATATATTGAGTTTTGATACAACTAAAAACACGGTGAAAATTTATCAGCACGAAATAGTATTTGTCGATAAAATATTCATTTTGACGATTTTATAGTAGAAGTAGGAATATATGTAAAATTACATATTTACAATAATTTTTTTGAAGGACCAACCCGTAACAGAATTCATTTTGTAAAAAACATTATTCATAACTCGCTTTATCATTATAATTGTGATTTAACAAACTACTTGATAAACCCCCGGGTGCGATGGATATGATCGATGGCACGTCCGTTGGTCGTTGACTGGGCTCGGAAACCGTCGGAGCCTTCGATGGAAGATTTGGGGGTGGAGAGTACCCTTCGTACAAATGAAGGAGTACTCGGGCTGGGTGTGTGTGGATCGAATGACGACACGTGAGCTTTGGGAAAGAACTCACGATACGGTCGGCTTGAAGATCAACGAAACCTGGTTCGAGGATCTTCAAGGATTTTTGATCTCTAGCCTTCACGGCTCGAGAAAACGAAGAGAGACGCGAGAAAATGAAACATTTTCGGTAGTTTATTCAAGGGTCCATATTACAATCGAGAGACTTGCCCTTAAATAGACAAGTGATCAAGAAAGTGGGCTTAAAGTTGCCCTAGACACGTGGGTCTTTAAGCTCCACACAAAGGAAAAGCGAGAAAGCGCGTTTTCTAACGGCTCTCTTGGTCAAAGGTGAAAAGATCGAGTAATTCTCGATAAAAAGGTAAAAGGATCGAGAAATTCTCGGTAAAAAGTAAAACGACCGAGAATTATTCGAGAAAATAGAAACGGATTGATAAGTATCGATGGAGAAGGCTTTATTGAAGATGGATGCCTTCTTGGAGATAGGATCTTCACTTCCTCGGCTCCGGAGCTTGTCTACTAACGTTTCCAAGTCGTGAGTCGAGTGGGATCGAAGTGGAGATGCATTAGACTTGCTGCCTCTTTAAAACCCCTTCGGTAAACCCATTGGGACAAACCCAAAGTTGGGAAAAAGAGTACAGCTCACCTAACGTCTTAGGGATGCCTTCACTCGGACGTGGAGGTGAAGGCACTTGAGCTAAGCTTCCCAAAGCTTGTCTTGATCGAAGGTTCCTCGGTGGTGATGCGTTCCACAAACCTTCGGTGAGAATGGTTGAAGCTCGGCTTGTCGAAAGGTTGAACGTTGAAGAAGATCATGAGATGACCTCGCCTTCCTCCTCTTGATGATCCTTGAAGTCGTCTTGAAGTGTTGAGGCTGAATCGTTGTCGTCGGGATGATCGCTTGGTGAAGACTTTGCCCGAATGGTTATTAGATGCGGCCGGCCGGATGGTGCTCTCGGACGGACAGACGGCGGCCTTGGTGACTCGATTTCCGGGGACGCATCATTCCCTCCCTCTTATTGAAGTTTTGTCCTCAAAACTTAGCTTAGTACCTGGATCAAAAAGAAACCATATCAGTAGCATCAAGAAGGAAGCTACAAAACAATATACCGGGATCGAATGGAAAAATTAAAGTTCTAAGTAAAAAGACTTAAACTTCCCCGGTGAAGCTGGTGGCATTGGTAGCTTCTTTAAAATCATTGGAGGCTGGTTGAAACTCTCCAGGATGCCACACATAGGATTGGATCGCACCAAAGTTGCAAAAGATTGTGGCCGAGACCCCTTTAGCGAAATCGGCCTTAGTGCGTTGGGTGGGAAAGGTGGGTACTGCCTCGGCAACTCCCAGCTGGAGGATATACTTCACCATGGCTGGTTGAAACAGTACTAAAGCGATAGGACCATCAGTTGTCCTCTCGGGTGGGTGCATACGCCTTACACGGCCATATGTCGAATGAGGAAGCACCTCTCGATCAACTCTCAAATGAGATCGATAACCACTAGATCTGTCATGACCCATGTCTCCAGAATGCCTCAGTATCGAGTGAAAACGAGAGCCCTTAGCCAAAAGATCAACGAATTCCAGAATGGTCGACTGCTCCAATCCCGGTACGTCTTTGGGAAGCATATCTCGATCGGCTCCAACAGGAACTGATCCACTAAGGAAAGTGCTTCGACCCAAATCATCTAAAGACATGGTTTTCGAGTGACTTTCGAATCCCATAGTCAATAGACGAGTAGAACTCAATCTGGTTGGCTTCTCCACTCGTTGCTCGTCTCCGGGTTGAGTATCTCGACCAACTTCAACGGAAACTGATCCACTCAACATTCTGCTTCGACCAGAATCATTTAAATGCATGGTTTTCGAGTGATTTTCGAATCCCATGGCCAAATGATCAGGAGAACTCATTCTGGTCGATGACTCCTCTTGGTGAACGTTGCCGGATGCGCTAGCTTCGACTTCGGCTGGCTGGACTGGGTTGTCTTTGGTTCCTCCTGAACCAATGACTTCTTCCGGACTGATTTGTTGATCCGGTGGTGATGATGTACGGTGTTGACGCTTGGATGTCGCTTCCCGAGCATACCATTCTTCAATGAGTTGAAGTTTGGCTTCGAGAGAATCGAACGAATCCCTTAGACCTGCTACTTCGGAAGTAAGCACCAACTTCTTCGGAGATCGATTTCTTACGACCTCATGACCGAAGCTCAAGTCATCACTATCGGACTCATCTTCATATAACTTTGTCCGTGGCTCATGATGGCGGATGGCTTGTGATGATGATGGCCAATAACCCGGGGATACGTTCTCGGTTGGCTCTTGATCCGGGTTGCTGTCATAGCCTTCATCATGCCATGGTTCATCCTCTTGATCGACATGGTGGTCGTACTCACGCCAAGAATCATTGTCGGAGTCGACCCGGACATATCCCATACTTGATCGATGTTGAATGGTGTAGATCACAACATTGGAATGCTCTCGGTCGATGGTACGGACGGATTGTACGGAATTCCGGCGAGTACGGACGGCTGGTCGATGTTCGGCTGTCGGTACGGACGGATGGTCGGTACGGACGATCGGGTGCGACAGTGGACAACTGTCGGGTGCGAGAGGGATGGTACGATCGGACTCCGGCAGCGACGGCGGTTCGTCCGGTCACCGATGGTTGTTCGGTGGAGTACCTCGCAAGACACAAGAAAAGAAAGGAGAGATTAAATACAAGATCAATGATCAAATGAATAATCTCAAAAAGTAAAAGTAAAAGCAAAAGCAAGAAAGCAAAAGCAAAAGAAGAACAAGACAAAACAACTAAGACCACACAACAAAAGCTAGGACCTAACACCACACAAAAATTCAAAAGTGGTTTTGACCAACTTTGAATTCAAAAGGAAAGGCTAGGAATTAAAGAGAAAAAAGCAAGTGGTAGAAACCAAATGACTTTTACCCTTGTAATTTTACCAAGCAAAAGCAAAACAAACAAGGAAGCAAAAAGGGAAACAAGACAAGATCTAACACCCTATAACACAAAAACAAAAAGCAAAGACCCTAAGAACAGATCTAGCAAAAACTAAGCAAGAACAAAAACAACTCTCGCAAGAAACACAAAATCGCACAAAATTCTCGATGAAAGATGCAAGAATGCAAATCTCTTCGATAATTTTCGAAACGATGCAAGATCGATCGAGAAACTCGAAAGATCTAGACTCAAACAACAAAAAGAAAGCTAGACTCAAACTATTACTCGACAAAATTACCAGAAATTTGCAAAACTCTCGACGAAGGGTGCAAAGGTGCAAACTTTACTGAGACTTTTGACGACAACACAAGATCAATCGAGAAACTCGAAAGATATAGACAAGAACAATAGAAAGAAAGCAAGAAACAAACAAAGACTCGACAAAATACCTTAAATTTGCAAAAATCTCGACGAAGAATGCAAAGGTGCAAACTTTTTCCGAGACTTTTGACGAGAACACAAGATCTATCGAGAAACTCGATGGATCCGAACACAAACAACAGAAACAAAGCAATAAACAAGCTAAGACTCGATAAAAAGACCAGAAAACACGCAGAGACTCGATACAACAAACAAAAGATCGAGAAAATATGCAAAGATGCGAACTTTATCGAAAAACTTTTGAGAGCGATGCAAAGAATCTAAAAACTCAATCGATCTAGATGCAAAAACACGACTTTAACAGATCTACGGTGGAAGAGATGCAGGCGGAAGCATAAAATACGACAAGACTCGAAACAAGATGCAAAAATACGATTTTTATAGGGTTTTTCTCGATAAAACATGCAAGTGCGAAGAAATGACTCGATAAAAAAAATGATAAAGGATAGATACAACCTAACACGATAGAACCTTTGGCTCTGATACCAGTTGATAAACCCCCGGGTGCGATGGATATGATCGATGGCACGTCCGTTGGTCGTTGACTGGGCTCGGAAACCGTCGGAGCCTTCGATGGAAGATTTGGGGGTGGAGAGTACCCTTCGTACAAATGAAGGAGTACTCGGGCTGGGTGTGTGTGGATCGAATGACGCCACGTGAGCTATGGGAAGGAACTCACGATACGGTCGGCTTGAAGATCAACGAAACCCGGTTCGAGGATCTTCAAGGATTTTTGATCTCTAGCCTTCACGGCTCGAGAAAACGAAGAGAGACGCGAGAAAAGGAAACATTTTCGGTATTTTATTCAAGCGTCCCTATTACAATCGAGAGCTTGCCCTTAAATAGACAAGTGATCGAGAAAGTGGGCTTAAAGTTGCCCTAGACACGTGGGTCTTTAAGCTCCACACAAAGGAAAAGCGAGAAAGCGCGTTTTCTAACGGCTCTCTCGGTCAAAGGTGAAAAGATCGAGTAATTCTCGATAAAAAGGTAAAAGGATCGAGAAATTCTCGGTAAAAAGTGAAACGACCGAGAATTATTCGAGAAAATAGAAACGGATCGATAAGGATCGATGGAGAAGGCTTTATTGAAGATGGATGCCTTCTTGGAGATAGGATCTTCACTTCCTCGGCTCCGGAGCTTGTCTACTAACGTTTCCAAGTCGTGAGTCGAGTGGGATCGCAGTGGAGATGCATTAGACTTGCTGCCTCGTTAAAACCCCTTCGGTAAACCCATTGGGACAAACCCGAAGTTGGGAAAAAGAGTACAGCTCACCTAACGTCTTAGGGATGCCTTCACTCGGACGTGGAGGTGAAGGCACTCGAGCTAAGCTTCCCAAAGCTTGTCTTGATCGAAGGTTCCTTGGTGGTGATGCGTTCCACGAACCTTCGGTGAGAATGGTTGAAGCTCGGCTTGTCGAAAGGTTGAACGTTGAAGAAGATCATGAGATGACCTCGCCTTGCTCCTCTTGATGATCCTTGAAGTCGTCTTGAAGTGTTGAGGCTGAATCGTTGTCGTCAGGATGATCGCTTGGTGAAGACTTTGCCTGAACGGTTATTAGATGCGGCTAGCCGGATGGTGCTCTCGGACGGACGGACGGCGGCCTTGGTGACTCGATGCCCGGGGACGCATCACTACCCGTGAACAATATAAATTTTAAATAGTTTGATATATAATATATTTTATCAATTAAAATTATGTCTCCAAAATTACATTTATGTCTTAAAAAAAATTCCATAATATAAATTCTAAAGTTTATATATATTTGAACCTCTTAATCATAATATTTTGAAACTTTTAAAATTTTTAAATATGCTCATGTAACAATGGTTTTAATATTGGTCATACTTATAATGATTTTAAACCATTGTCCAAAATATTTAACCGAGTGTAGTTGAGTATTATATGTCCGTTTCAAAAAGTTCAAATTGCAGTATATGCAAAAAAAAGTTTAATTATTCATAAATATTTATATTATATATTATAATATCATAAATTAAAAATAAGATCAAATAAAAGTGAAAGAAAAATAATAATTATTTTAATAGATTATATTAAATTAGTTAGAGAAATATTTGGAAATCCTCTAATTAGTTATGGAAATAATACAATCCTAAAATTAGATATGGAAAGTATCCGAAAGTATCCGATGTATATATCCAAATCCAATTTAATATCCACTTTTGAAGTACAGTAAAACCTCTATAAATTAATAATGTTGGGACCTTAGAATTTTATTAATTTATAGTGATATTAATTTATCTATAAATTAATATTTATTATTATATAGTGTAAATTAATAATTATTAATTTATAGTGGTATTTTCACTTTTAAAGTTTTTTAAAATTATGAATTGGGACAATTTTACAAAACAAGAATAGTTTTTAAGATTATATAAATTTTTATATTCGAATTGAATTCTATATTATAAGAAAATAACAATGAATTCAAAATATTATAAATAAATTCCTATCTATATAAAGTACATACATGATGACAAAAAATAATAATACAAAGTACATACATAAATTCAAATTTATGATTAATACCTCAATTGTTAACTTTTACCATCCTATAAAACAAACAAAAATGAATATGATGCATATTTATAAATAGAAAACATTAGAAAATTTTTGTTTATTTTATGATGTTATGGAATATATTATAAGATTATAGTTTAAAAATATAATATAATTTTTTTATAGATATGAGGTATAGGAGAAATTCATTTTTAGAAAAAACTAAAATCATATTTCAACATAACTACTTATATCACATATAATTTATGTATAATTTATATAATTTATATTATTTATATATATAATTTATGTATAATTTATATAATTTATGTATAATACATATATAATTTATGTATAATTTATGTATAATTTATGTATAATTTATGTATATAACTACTTATATCACATATATATATATGTATATACATAGTGATTATTAATTTATGATATTATTGGGACTATATTTACATAGGGATTTCAAAAAAACTTATTATCTTATTATCTTATCGAATTTGGTTCATTTTTACATTGGCCCGACTTAGGACTAGCAAAATTTATTAATTTATAGTGTTTATTAATTTATAGAGTATTAATTTATAGAGGTTTTACGGTATCCAATTATTGAAATCGGGTTAACTTTTAAGTTTTGATGCGACCCGTATTCTATTTTGTACTTCTCTTTTACTAATATAGAGATGAATCGGTTATTAATTGACCAAACATTAAAACATAGAATCCCTTCCGGCGATCAACCATGACACCAACCAAATTCAAAAGATAAGTACCTAACAGCGAATATGATAAAAACAATCTTTCCAAAGTAGAATACTTCTGCATATCTGATTTTGTACACCAAACGAGCTTAATGCTCATACATAGCATAACAGTTTTATGTATACAGTCACATGCAATCATACATAGCATAACAGTTTTATGTATACTGCCACATGCAATTTGAAACGTAGAGAGTAAGATGACTATAATATAGTGCTTGTAACGAGACCATATAACATGTTCCTGTCTCGGGGCTGAAGGGTTGTATGTGTTTTAGTCTAGAACCTAGCTCATAGAAAAAAAAAAGATGCGTATAATACTTTTCTAACAGTTTGGTTTTTATTTGGACTAAAATCTGTTGTGCCCTTTGACCACAATCTATATACTTTCATACCCTTCCATGTTCTAACTACCCTTTGACCATTTGTTGACTTAAATATTGACATA
This sequence comes from Capsella rubella, assembly GCF_000375325.1. Classification (NCBI taxonomy): domain Eukaryota; kingdom Viridiplantae; phylum Streptophyta; class Magnoliopsida; order Brassicales; family Brassicaceae; genus Capsella; species Capsella rubella. The sequence goes on along the minus strand of NW_006238878.1, from coordinate 28,676 downwards.
TTTTGCCCTTCTTATTATTTGATTTAATTTAAACGAAAAAAGAAAGAAAAGAATAATTGACATGGACCCCACTCAAAAATCTTCATCTTCTCTCCTCCAACCCACGATCTGCGATCTCCACCATCCTCCTCCATAGCTTAATCGAGCTCTTTCTCCTCTATTAAACTCCATCGTCTCTCTCATCAACACGAGAAGCAACCCAATAACTGAGGTAATACACTTATTCATACCCATTGTTAAATTTATAACTTGTTGGCATGAAGTGTAGTTGTTGTGGATTGTATTTGTTCATCCCTATTGAACTATTCTCATTGTAGATTTGGAGATCCGATTTTTCTTATCCTCATTGTCAATTAGGGATATGAGTCGAAATGGGTCGACTATTTTTCATAATCTGTGCACTGTAACAGTTCAATCGAATTGAATCGTAGGAATGTATTTGAAAATCAGTAGTATACGTTGTAGTACATATGGTAGAACTTGGTATAACTATAATGGTAAAACTTGTAGTACAAATGGTACTCTTTGGTATAACTATGAACACGACAGAGATTATAATGTTAGTTATCCTATTCTATTTCAGGCCACAATGAATAAAAACCATCGAAAAATCATAATATATGATTATGGGAGATATTATGCAACAAGAGAAAATGAACCAAGATGGAATTCAAGAAAAAAGTTCATAAATCTCTTAGAATGGAGACAGAGGAGGTCACTTATTCTGCAGTGGTGAACAAGATATGCCGGAAATCAACAGGAGAACATGGACGCAAGAAGAAAAAATCTACCATCGCGAGCTGATTTGAGAGTCAGGGTTCCCGAAGTTGATTGATTGTATTTTGATGTAATATCCTATTTAAACAATTATGTACAAATTGTTTTTTTTATGGTACAACTTGAATAAATTTGAATTTGATTTTCGGACTTTCTTAAGGCAAGTT
>NW_006238878.1:27272-27578 GCF_000375325.1 Capsella rubella | reverse complement strand
TATAGAAAACTTAATAAATATAAATATGAACTGAATTAGAATTTCATCATGTTATCCAATATATATATATAAAATAAGGAATCATGATTTTTATTATTATATTTCACTATATATATTATCATATTCTAAGTTTATCAAAAAATACCTTACACATTAAGGGTCACTTTCTCATTGCAAACAACATATAATTAGAAAAGCTAAGAAACAAATGTTTTCAAAAATCTTTATGCATGTACATTTGGTATATGTACCTCAATTAATTAAAATCATGTGTACAACTAAAAATATTTCTTTTAAACATTGTAT
>NW_006238878.1:0-20023 GCF_000375325.1 Capsella rubella | reverse complement strand
ATTTTAAAAGAGTTTATGGATTTTAAAAGAGTTTATGGATTTTAAAAGTTTAGAGATTTTAAGATTCTCAAAAAAAATTGTAGATTCTAAAATAATATTTACCCAGAGTTTTATTCTAAAAAATTTGTAAAATTCTAAAAAATTTGTAGATTCAAAATAATTTGTAGATTCTAAAATAATATTTAAACACTAAAAATCTGGGTAAACATTATTTTAGAATCAACAAATCTTTTTGAGAATCTTAAAATCTCTAAACTTTTGAAATCCACAAACTCTTTTAAAATCAATCTCCCAATAACTCCCCCTTAGAGTTTAATAGATTCTTCATATGGTAGATTCTACAAATACTCATGCTAATTGCAGTATTTTGAAAGTTGTTTTTAATGACTAAATATGTAAGGAATCATTGAACCAATAACACTAGAATTTGATAGAATTGGAAAATCAATAAATACTCAACTTTTTGAATAACAAAAGATTTTAAATAGAATTACAAAATACATACACCAATAACAAGAGATTTTATTAAGAATCTAAAAATTCATAGACCAATAACAATAGAATCTTAAACTTTAAAAATCTTTAAAAGTCATTCTCCCAATAACCATAAATGTTGGGCTGAGTCTGCTAGGAAAGAACTAAAAATCTATATGAATGGCACACAATCTAAGCAAGTAAGCAGGGAAGATAATTATGATTTAGTTGTTGAGGAGCGAAGAAGTATCTATAAAGAAGCGAAGGGTCTGAAAAAGAAAATTATCAAAATAAGAGATTATTGGTAAAAGAAAACGTAAAATTGGCAAAGATGTATCTGGCAGAGTGAGGGTAAAACATACAGAAACATATTAGAAAATGAAAGTGATGCAAACAACTTGCATGAGGTGTCTTCAAAGCAGACACACTAACCCACGATCAAGCAACTACTATAGTATTAGTTTATAGTTTTAGCTGGATAGATATTTGGATGGACAACGATCTAATACATATAATTAAGAGCATTGATGTGTAAGCTAGGAACAATAATCATTCATAGCATAAAGCCATAAACAAAGAGAGCTATATCGAATAATTAATTCTATTGATCTCAAATTTTTTTAAAAATATTATCAACTATTATTGAACCTCCATTAAACTACAATGCTCTAAACATCACTCTTACTAATAAAGAAAACAAGAAAACAAAGATCTTCATAAAAGTACTTCATAAAAACAGATTATCTCATAAAGTCAAATAGCAAAAAACTCACAAACTAGCTAGAAGCTAAAGATGGCAGTAGCAATATGCAACAAAGATTAGTAATAAATTTATGAAACCCAGAACAATGAACCATGAAAGATACACTAAAAGAATTTTGGCTTTAACTAGCGGCCAGATAACACTATTTAACAATTCCATAGCGTTAAGAAAAGTGCTATACCATCGCACCCTACCATAGGTCTGCCACTTTAAATAATAGTGTTTTGTGATGCTATTTTAGTAGGATATGTTATAGCGGTGAGAAATATGTTATCGTATTTATTATGATAGCGTTAAATTTTGTTTTTAGTGGCTTTGAATAACTGTTTTAAATTTAATTTATAATTTTCATTTTTAACTTTTCTATTTTTAATTTTAATAATCTATTTATAATAATATAAAACCAAAGCTTTATTGATATAAAATTTTAGCATAAAAATTCAATGAAATAAGAACAAACTATCTTAAGAAGAAAACAAAATATGAAGCAAGCTACGCAAAATCAAATTCGTGTTTGAGCGTGCTTAATCTAATCTCAACTTTCCTAGCAATGGGACATTAAAATACGACAACATCACAACACCAACAAAATCTAAACCAAAATTTAAGTTTTAAAAAGTAATCATGGAACAACACAATCTAAAGTAAACAAAACGAAAAGGACAAAAAAAACCTTTTCATATATATACGCAAGTTTTTTTTAATCAAACTGCTTGTAATATGATACTTTAATATTTCACAGTTCAAAACTCTAATAACACTCAGATGAAAACAGAATCATACCTAAAATCAAATAGATATAAAGATTTTACCTTGCAAGCAATCATACTTGTCAACCTCCTTATAAACAATGAAATTGTTAGTGAAGAATAATTGCATACACTTGGTGGGTGAAGTTTGACTAATATGAAGAAACTAAAAATCATGACGGTTTTATAATATCTGGAAAAATAATCACCTTATTAAGATTCAAATCTTCGAGCATAATCTTCAGCACCCTCCACCTAGCAAATTTTGAGATTCTTCTACAACGAAGAATAAAAAGCCTTAAATAAAGACAATAAAAAGGAAAAACTAGGAACTTAAAAGCTTGATAAAGAATCATGAATTGTAAGTGGATTTTTTTTCCTCTCGTTTGGTCATTCTCATAACCTAGCTAAGAAATCCTTCTTGCACAAATCTTATAAAGACAAAATTCCCCCTCAATACTTAAAAACCCAAGCACAAAATCAAACCAATCGAGAGAAAAATCTGAAAATCATGACAGTTTTATAATATCTGAAATAAATCACCTCATTAAGATTCAAATCTCCGAGCATAATCTTCATTTGGAGGAGTGCTTGCATCATGATTATGGTGACAAAATTCAAAGATCTGAAGCGGGATTCTTGTGCCAGGATTAGTGAGAACATAGACAAAGAGCTCGACTAGGTCACTGGATTTGAGGGGGTTTGTGTTGTAGTGTTTCTCGTAGAAGACGAGACTGTGTGTTGAAGGAAGGACATGAGACTGTGTTTTTCTGTGTTGTCTTTAGGTCAAATATTTTTTACTATTTTATTTTTTGTTTAACTTGGGCGGACACAGGCCTGACCCACTACACAATCAGGTGAAACGGTGAATTTGGGCATCAAAATATATGGGGCATATTTTACAATTGTTTTTAAAGGCCTTTTGTATATATTAAACATCTAAGTATTTTTATATATGCATTTTTATTGGGCTTTTCTTAATTTCTGTTACAATTTGTTCTGGGCTTTAATTTTTTAAATAATTAAATGCTTTTTAATGAAAACTTTTTGGCTTAGAATAAATAAAACCCTAAACTGCGTGCATTAAAGAAATTCCAAAAACGGTAATTGAAGATTGAAGATCGACGGATTTCATAACAGAAAGGTACGCACATAGTAACTCTAAACTTTGATCAAAATTTTGAAACTTTTGCTTTGACTAATCCCAGTATATTATTAGTCATTAACAATCGTTGGTGTAAAGTCATAAAAGGCATACAATTTTTGTTTATAATTATCTGTGGCCTATAGGATCGAACATCGAAGGAATAATATAATAATAATTATATACGTAGGTTGTTGGATTATGATTATTATTATACTTTTTAAGTAAAATATATAAAAGCAACAAATATAATTAAAATTTGGGGGAATTTCAAAAATACCCCTTTTCATATACCTCTTTTTAAAAATACCCCCTTTTCAAACTTTATTAAAAAACCCACTAAAAATGTTGAAATTTATCCAAATATGTGTGTAAGCTTATAAATATATACACAAATTACCTTTATATGTGTATAAAACTTTATATACCTTTCATAAATATCGTAAAAATAAATTATAAAAACCTTATAAAAACCTTATAAAAACCGTATAAACCCTTTTAAAACCCTTTTAAAAACCTTATAAAACTTATAAAAACGATTTAAAACTATTTAAAACATTTTAAAATATTTGTATCGAATCTCCCAGTAGTAGTTATTATATAGAAGTACCTTATAAACTATATAAAACTTTATATTTAAAAAGGGTATTTTTGAAAATGGATAGATAAAGAGGGTATTTTTAAAAAGGGGTACACCAAAAGGGGTATTTCTCAAAACTTCTCTTAAAATTTCACTCATATTTTTGTACTTGTTAATTTTGATTCGTAACCCGTGAAAGACATTTGAAAATACATATATACATGTTTCATGTTTTTGATTTAATTTTGTGTATAACTTCTTTTTTCTTTTTGTAACAGAAAAATGGCATAATCTCGAGATAAAAAAGCGATAAACCATCTGAAGCTAAGAAAAGCAAACCATCTGGAATAATAAGAAGTCAAGCATCATGATTACAAAATAGAAAGAAAAATGATAAACGAGATGCATTCATAAAGTCTCAAGCTAATTCTCTTTTAAGGAATGTAAAAAACGTTGAACAACCTAAAGATTCTAATTTTGGTCAAGTAATTAGCACTCAAAAAAAGAAGATGAAGATGAAGATATCAATGATATTGGTCAGAATAGTGTTGAGCAAGAGAAATCAAGTGAACATGAAGAAAATCATCAAGATGAGTACTGAAAAGAGACGGACAAGAGAAAGGAGCAAAGAGAACATATGTCAGATAATTATGATCTTCGAAATTGGGGAAATATTAAAAAGAAATTGAAAGATTTATTGGTAAAATATGGTCCTACACGAAGGTAGTCTAGCGATAATCGATTTCCTAAGGATGCTATTGGTAGACATTTCTCGCAATCATTATACAAAAGGGATATGGTAAATGGAAAGAAAAAGATAGACGATGGTTGATGAACTCAAAAGTTTTGGATAAAGGTTTTTGTTTTTGCTGCAAGTTGTTCAGGCAGGATAAAAAAACCAGGGGTTACTTGGCAACCACAAGTAATGATGATTGGAGAAAATGAAAAAAACATGAAAATTATCATGATCATATCATTTGCATGACACCTTGGAAAGATTTGAAGGTGAGACTGCAAAAGATAAAACAATTGATAAGCATGCTTAAGAAGAACTAAAGAGAGAAACAAGTCATTGGAGAGAAGTATTATTGAGAATATTTGTAGTGGTGAAAAATCTGGCGTAAAGAAATTTGGCATTTCGTGGGGATAGTGACAAAATTGGTAAGCCGAATAATGAGAATTCTCTTTTGCTATGATTGAGTTGATTGAGATGGTTGCAAAAGAGATCAAAATGATTATCATAAATAAGATTCATGATTCCAAATATTTCTTTATAATTCTTGATTGAACACATGATATTATTCACAAAGAACAAATGACTTTGGTTTTCTATTATGTCGATGTCTCAACAACGTCAACCAAGATTAAAAACTCTTACTGAATCTGCTACTTCTGATCATTCAAAAGCGGGCCAGCTATAGTGGCTAGAATAGATTAAAGCACGGTCCTCAACATGCATCTAAGGCCATGCTCGTGACATTTTTCATAGTGAAGAAAAAATCAGGAAAATGACATTTCTCTTCTCTCCAATATACATTGGTTGATCTAGATTTAAACATTGATGATGTAAGGGGGCAGTGGTATGGCAATAGATCCAATATGAAAGGAAAGAATAATTATGATTTGTTTTGGAACTGAAAGTTCTTCGAGATGTATTACCAAAGGAAGTCAATAGACCTATTGAAGTGCTTGAGTTTGTGAAGAAAATGGAGGGTTGTTATCAAAACACAGGGATTGCTTATCGCATATTATTGACCATTCATGTATCGGTAGCTACTGAAATTTTCTTTAGAACGTAGGCCTGGGAATGAAATTTATTATTCATAGCATTTATCATTTTAGAAATGCTATGAAAAAATCAGACATAAATTAACTATAGCATAAATACATAAAATGCTATACTAAAATGTTTTTTAATCACTGTACTTTTGCTACGCTTGATTGTTCAATCGGGGTCAGGATTTTTCGTGTGTTACTAAAAAGATGACGAGTTAAGATAAATTCAGCATACAGATCCGATCATGTGCTTGTATATTACTTGATTTGTGATTATAATGTTAGAAACTATAAAGTGTTGGCGTTTTCACAACTCATGCAAACTTTTTTATTTTTTGTTCAGCCTCTTTTAGGACAATAGTATTTGTTGAAAACTTATTTATTATACAAGGTGCTGAAAGTTTCTCTTGTAGTATTTCAATGTCGATTCAACTAATTTTAGAGATATGATGATATCTTGGAATTTTACTTGTTAACAGGCTACTGTTGGACCTTCGAACTTTCAAAAAACTATTGGATTGGAGACTAGTCGAGAAAAGCACATGGATAAGGATAGATTTGATGTTGTCTCTGCCAATACTTATTCTAATGTTTAACATTCATAAATGGTTCTTTTACGTTCTTATTATTGAGTCAAGAAGCTTTCTTTGGAAGTAATTCAGTGTCGATTCGGCTAATTTTTGTTACTTGGAGAGATAGGCTCAGTGCTCTAATGATCTCTAGTACTTTTACATGTAAACAGTCTACTATTGGACCTTGCAACATTAAAAAAACTAAAGCATTGGAGTCTAGTGAGAAAAGGAAGTAGATAAGGTTAGATTTGGTGTTGTGTCTGCCAATACTTCTACTGATCAACATTCAGAACTTGCTCTTTTAAGTTTTTCTGCGTGAGTCAAAAAATACGCTTTTTCTTGTAATAATTCAATTTTGATTTAACTTATTTTCTTTCTTGGGGAAAATAGGCTTAATGCTCTGATGATCTCTTGGACTTTTACATGTAAACAATCTACTGTTAGACCTTGCATCATTCAGAAAACTATTGCATTGGAGACTAGTGGAGTAAAGCAAATGGATAAGGTTAGATTTGGTGTTGTGTCTGCCAAATACTTATTCTACTATTTGACATTCATAACTGGCTTATTTATGTCGATGTGCATGAGTCAAGAAAGAAATTTCTCTTGTAGTAATTCAATTTTGATTCAACTTGTTTTCTTTCGTTAGAGAGATAGGCTCAGTGCTTTGATGATCTCTTGTACTTTTACATGTAAACAGGCAAATGGTAGACCATCTTGCAACTTTCATAAAACTATTGGATTGGAGACTATTGGAGCAAAGCTTGGATAAGGTTAGATTTGGTGTTGTCTCTGCCAATACTTATTTTACTTTTTAACATTCATAACTGGCTCTTTTATGTTTATGTGCTTGATTCAAGAAAGAATCTAGCTTTGTGGTAAATATAATTAGGAGAGACCTTAAGATTCAAGAAAGAATCTGCCAATACTTGATTCACTCGGACGTGGAGGTGAAGGCACTCGAGCTAAGCTTACCAAAGCTTGTCTTGATTGAAGGTTCCTCGGTGGTGATGCGTTCAACAAACCTTCGGTGAGAATGGTTGAAGCTCGGCTTTTCGAAAGGTTGAACGTTGAAGAAGATCATGAGATGACCTCGCCTTCCTCCTCTTGATGATCCTTGAAGTCGTCTTGAAGTGTTGAGGCTGAATCGTTGTCGTCGGGATGATCGCTTGGTGAAGACTTTGCCCGAACGGTTATTAGATGCGGCCAGCCAGATGGTGCTCACGGACGGACGGACGGCGGCCTTGGTGACTCGATGTCCGGGGACGCATCATTCCCTCCCTCTTATTGAAGTTTTGACTTCAAAACTTAGCTTAGTACCTGGATCAAAAAGGAACCATATCAGTAGCATCAAGAAGGAAGCTACAAAACAATATACCGGGATCGAATAGAAAAATTGAAGTTCTAAGTAAAAAGACTTGAACTTCCCCGGTGAATCTGGTGGCATTGGTAGCTTCTTTAAAAGCATTGGAGGCTGGTTGAAACTCTCCAGGATGCCACACATAGGATTGGATCGCACCAAAGTTGCAAAAGATTGTGGCCGAGACCCCTTTAGCGAAATCGGCCTTGGTGCGTTGGGTGGGAAAGGTGGGTACTGCCTCGGCAACTCCCAGCTGGAGAGAAGCCAAACGAAGTAGTAAATTTGGTTGTTAGGGAAATGGTCCCTTTATTCACGGGTTAGGGAAGGGATGTGATCTTTCTAGCCTTTGTTTCCAAAATATTTCTTGAGTACCAAGCTGCTGCCATATGCAGCCAAACACTAACAACCTCTTCTCTATTTCAATTTGCAGGTAGCTAAGCCCAACTGCAATAGTTTCATGTTTAAATTCTGATTTGGTCTTAGAGATTGGTTGAATAAACTGATAAATTCGCAAACCCAAAGCATTACACTAATTCTTTAGATTCCATTTTCAAATTTGTCTTGTGGCCGAGAACATTTAAGGTATGGAGAAGACAATAAAAGTGATCAAAGAGGGTGATCAATGAGAAATAAGCATGAGAATGTTTTGAAATAACTAATGACAATAACGACAATAAAAGATAGAGATTTAACACTAAGAGAAGAAGATGTGGTCAAAAACCAAAAAAAAAATAAAGGAAGAAGAAGAAGAAGATTTAATACAAACATTATCGATAATTTAAAGGTACATGACACTTAAACGCTAGAGCATAGTCTTCTTCTCGAGTCAGCTAGCAGTAGCTCTTATATTTGTTTCTTCTTCAATGGAATCTGTTTTACTCGAATTCCATTAATAATACACCTTTTCGCGGTTCTAGACATAGAAATATCCATTAGGCCGTCTGTATACTCTTCCTCGTTATCGTCGTCAGAAATAACAGTAACTTCATCGTCATCAGAAATAACGATAACATCTTCGTCAGTCTTAGTAACAAAATAGTATCGGAGAGACAAAGGGTGCGTCTACCAATGGAGCTTCATAGTGTGGAGCCTGTGATTTCTCCAGCGCTGGCAAGGGATTCACTTTCATTGCCTTAGACCCTTCCAAGTTCTTTGGTGCAGGCAAATTAAAACGAATGAGAAAATTTGTCTCTCGTTTTCTTTTGTTCACTCCATTGTTACTAACTTTTCCGCATATATCACTAGCATCGGTTGACACGGCCTTGATACCTTCTCCGCATAGATCACTAGCATCGACTGACACACCTTTGCTAGCTTTTCCGCATAGATCATTAGCATCAGTTGACACGCCTTTGCTACCTTCTCTGCATTGATCATCACTAGCATCGTTTGACATACATTTTCCACCTTCTACGCATAGATCACCACAAACATCGGTTGACACACCTTTGGTATCTTCTCCGCATAGATCACTAGCATTGGTTGACACGCCTTTGTTACCTTCTTTGCGTTGATTATCACTAGCATCGGTTGACACACCTTTGCTACCTTCTATGCATATATCATCACTAGCATCGGTTGACACACCTTTGCTACCTTCTATGCATAGATCATCACTAGCATCACTTGAAACGCCTTTGCTACCTTCTCTGCATTGATTATGGCTAGCTTCGTTTGACATACATTTTCCAACTTTTATGCATAGATCATCAAAAGCATCTGTTGACACACCTTTGCTATCTTCTCCGCATAGATCACTAGTATCAGTTGATACACCTTTGTTACCTTCTCCGCATAGATCAATAGCATAATTTGACACATATTTGTTACCTTCTCCACATAGATTACCACTAGCATCGGTTGACGCACCTTTGCTACTTTCTCCACATATATCATCACTTACATCAGTTGATATACCTTTTCTACCTTCTCTGTGTTGATCATCATTAGCATCGACTGACACACCTTTGCTTCCTTTTCCACATAGATTACTAGCATCGTTTGACACATCTTTGTTACCTTCTTTGCATAGATCACTAGCATTAGTTGACACACCTTTATTACCTTCTTCGCATAGACCACCATCAACTATGTCACCGCCAGATCCATCACCCCTTTTGTTGACGTTTACACCTCTGTATTCAGGAACATTTCCTTTGGTTTCAAGGTTGTCTTCGTCGGAGATAGCGTAATCATATATGGCCTTATTGATTGGATTGTAAAGTAGCGACCAAGCTATGTAGGCTTTTTCAGTAGCTTCTTGTGTGAATGGGAAAGTGTTAACTGTGTCACCCCATTCCAAAAGATCCATTACTTTCATGATGTACTCGCTTTTAAGTGGTCCAGGGCCAACTATCTTAAGAATGCCATAGCAATCCAACAACCCGTGGGGGAGGCGGTTTTCTGCAGCGATAAGGATGTCACAAATGACCAAGACTTTCTCAAGCTCTTGATGTAGTTTGCTGCACATTGATTGATTCATTCGAATGATATGGCGAGCGCCCTTAAAGTCACGCTTCTTTAGAAGTCGGTGACACATTCCGACTACATCATCTTCAGATGTTGTGAGGTATTGTGAAGCATTTTCTTCGGATGATGACATTGAGACGACTTACGATAACTGTGAAAGCTCTGCCGAGAGAAAGTGAGAGGTGTATTTTGGTATTTTAGATTAAATGGTGAAAATTCTTAGCACAATGAGACTATGATTTTATATTTGAGTTGTGAGGAAAAATGATTCAATATTTGGCTTAGCAGTTTTAAAATTTGAATTACCGTTTACCTCGCGGGAAAGAGTTGACTGTTTTTTCTTAGATAGATAATTATTAAATATTTTTCTATACATGAATAGTCAACTATTTTAAATTAAATTATTTTTGAATAACAAATTGAGTAATAAATCATTTTTCAAATTTGACTTTATAATTCAAAAATCTCCCATTCAATTTTTAAACAATAATAAATGTAGAGATAAGAGTGAATCTTTTTAGTCAAAGACTCTATGATTATATAGCTGGGTATGTTGATTCTTATTGGTATACATATTGGATAAAATTTTCTATATTAGATAGTCAACTATCTTTTTTAAGTTTTGACAGACTAAGATTTCTATAATAAATTCTATTTGAATTGATAATTTAGTAGTAATATATATCATTTTTAGAAAATAATTTAGGCTTTTGTAAAATGTTAGTATTTATTGTAATATTTTAAGGTCTTTAAAATTAAATATGCATTTTTCTCATATGTTACAAAATTTGAGGACATGTGACATTAATCTTAATGCATCATAGTCATATTCGTTTGAGTCTTTAAATAGGCCTAACTGTAATAAGATATGGACATTAAATTTAGGAAAAAAGATGGCTGGCTACACAACTATAGAAGAATACATGGTTACACATGCCAAATATTATATTGTACACTCAGCTACACGAACTAGATGTATTGCATGGCCACATGCATCAACTATACAGTGTCATGTACTCAACACCATAGACATAAAATTCTGGTACACCGGTCACTGATTTTGGCGTTGACCGGTGTTGACTCCGGCGTTAACCGTTTTTGACCAAAAAAAATATTCAAATTTTTTTTTTAATTTAATTTATAGTGTTAAAAAAACTAAAAATTATAGTTATTTTATAATGAATTTTTATGGTTTTGTATACTTTAATAAACTATAATCTTAGGAAGAAAATTGTAACAATGATTTTTGTATTTAAGTAAATCACATAATAAGTTAATGGTTTTGATTGACAATGTGAAAATAAGAAATTCTCTTACTGATTCATAAGATTTTTTGAGTTTCAGTCTAGATTATCATATTTTGAATTATTTTACTATTAGTTTAGCTCTAAATTTTTTAAAAATAACTAATTATATTAAGAATGAATACATTAAATATATAAACAAAACTAGAAATAATGATGTATATGACCATTTAAAGCAAATGGATAAGGTTAGATTTGGTGTTGTGTCTGCCAAATACTTATTCTACTATTTGACATTCATAACTGGCTTATTTATGTCGATGTGCATGAGTCAAGAAAGAAATTTCTCTTGTAGTAATTCAATTTTGATTCAACTTGTTTTCTTTCGTTAGAGAGATAGGCTCAGTGCTTTGATGATCTCTTGTACTTTTACATGTAAACAGGCGAATGGTAGACCATCTTGCAACTTTCATAAAACTATTGGATTGGAGACTATTGGAGCAAAGCTTGGATAAGGTTAGATTTGGTGTTGTCTCTGCCAATACTTATTTTACTTTTTAACATTCATAACTGGCTATTTTATGTTTATGTGCTTGATTCAAGAAAGAATCTAGCTTTGTGGTAAATATAATTAGGAGAGACCTTAAGATTTACTCATCAATTCTTCCATATTTTATTTCTAGGGTTCAAACTTCAACATCCTAAACGTTTAGGATTTCTGAAAAAACAAGAATATCTAATCTTATTTATTGTTCTAGAGTCGTCAATGTATTACCACTCAGATCCAAATTTGATAAAATTATGTCATATGTTGCCTATTTTAATACCTCAACCCGAATTTAAGCTCTTCGTATGATGAGATTATGGATATGAAGTAAGTACAGATGAAACAAGGTAATCTGAATTACGTCTTTAATTAGTCCCGTGTTGCTCATAAAAATGCATCAGCTTTGTTATAACCTCTTCTGACGATGATTCTATGTAAGAAACAAATTTGACGTTGGTGCATGAATAAGATATTATGTCCCTTGTTGCCTTTCAAAGTCGGCTCGGTTTTACAGGAAAAATGGGTACATGAAATGAAATGAGGTCATCTTAGTTACCTCTTTAACAGTCGCATCTTGAATATTCAAATGCCTCTTCAAGGTTTAAGACTCTTTTTTTATGATGAGTTTATGTATAATGTTGGTGCATACAAAACCAGTCCCATATTACTTATACAAATGTCGCGGTTCGGTTCAGAATCTTATAACAATGAGTCTTTAAATCATAAAACTAATTTATGGTGGTGAATGAATGAGATATTATGTCCCGTGTTGACTATAAAAATGATGCTTTGTTGTAGCATCTTCTGACGATGATTCTAAGTAAGAAACAAATTTGACGTTGGTGCATGAATAAGATATTATGTCCCTTGTTGCCTCTCACAATCGGCTCGGTTTTACTGGAAAAATGGGTACATGAAATGAAATGAGGTCATCTTAGTTACCTCTTTAACAGTCGCATCTTGAATATTCAAATGCCTCTTCAAGGCTTAAGACTCTTTTATATTATGAGTTTATGTATAATGTTAGTGCATACAAAAACCAGTCCCGTATTACTTATACAAATGTCGCGGTTTGGTTCAGAATCTTATAACAATGAGTCTTTAAATCATAAACATAATTTATAATGGTGATTGAATGAGATATTATGTCCCGTGTTGACTATAAAAATGCTTCGCCTCGGTTTTAGACTCTTGTTATGATGAGTCTCTAAATCTGAAAAACAGATTGATGGTGGTGCAAGAATGAGAAATTATGTCCCCTGTTTCCTTTAATAGTCATGTGTTGAAGAAATTATGTCCCCTATTGCCTTTAACATTCATGCATAGATGAAATGAAGTATTCTCAATTACTACTTTAACAGTCATATGTTGACCATACAAATGCCTTGGCTCGGTTTTAGACTTTTCTAACGATGACACTAAATCGGAGAGAGATTGATGGTGGTGCAAGAATGAGAAATGATTTCCCATGTTGCCTTTTCAAATACCTTAGAATAGTGTACTACCTCACCGACGGTTTCCATGCCGAAAAGATGTAGAACGTGCATTTGGAGTCTTACAAGCTCGATTTGAAATAGTGAAGAATCCGCGCTGTTTTGGATAATAAAAATATCGGAGAGATAATGAGAGCATGTATCATTTGCACAATATGATTGTGGAAGACGAACGACATGAATACAGTTTCTACGATCCATCGGAGTTCTATCAGGGAGAAGGAAGCGGAACTTCTCATGTGAATGTATCGTTTTGAACAGATATGCCAACGTATCTCACTAATATGATGGACAGTCTAAAAGATGTCCGTGATACGAAAATGCATGAACATATGAAAAGATTTTGTTGAGCATATCATACAAGTTCGTTTCTTGTCTCGTATTCCGTTTACTCTATTGCAGTTGTCTTTTTCAACTTTGTAAATATGTTTTTAATTTCTGAATTATGTGAAATATTTTTTTCATTTTTAATGTAATATGTGTAATTGAAATTCGTTTATTGTTAATTTTGATTATTTACTAATTTATTTAAATTTGATATAAACTTGATATAAATATATTATATTAATGATTAAGTACTTTTGGTAAGGGTTTTCTAGTGGAATGATAATTTTGTTTAAAATTTTTAATGATTTGATTTGATTAGTTTAATGTTAATTATATTAGTAGTTTAATTTTGAGTATCTTACATGTGGTAGTACTCTAGTGGAAATGGTCTAAAGCTACTAATTATTTAGTAAACGTTGATTGGATTTGGGACCACATCCTAAACTATCATTGGTTTAGTGGTGTGATATGTTTAGATACAAAATGGCTTGAATTTGGTAACTGATAAATAACTATTTCATTTTTTCAGTTTAGTTATTTTTAGTGTTTCAGCAGCATCATTTTTACGTAATATATATTACAATAAAAAACAACAAAAAAATTAATCATATATATATAAGTAAGGTTTCGCTCTCTCTTTATTGGTCCATTTGATATTTATTTTTAATTAAACCAAAACTGCAACACAATTAATCATATACATTAATTCATACTTTAAATCTACATTTTACTACTAAAATTATAACTGAAATTACATAAATTATGAATTGACTATCTGTTTTTTCCATCCAATTTTAATTAACACACAATAAATTATAATATAACTCATCTAATTCAATTATTTTAGAAATGTAACTTACATCACTTCATAGCCTATAAAAACCATTCTCACATCATCCTCCACCATATCTCATTTACTAAATATTTTCTTTGTTTTTTCTTTAATGTTCTTCGGTTCTTGCATGGGTTGAAGATTCAAGGGGGAATTTCAAAAATACCTATTTTCCAATACTGCTTTTTAAAACTACCCCTCTTTCTAATTTTATAAAAAAGTCACTATAAATTTTGAAATTTATCAAAACAAATATGTGTAAACTTATATTTACAGACACAGATTTTCTTTATATGTATGTAAACTTATATATATATTTCATAAATACCGTATAAATACCTTTTAAAAATTATTTAAAAACCTTATAAAAAATTTGTAATCCTTCGATGTCGAATTGATGGTTCGTGGAAGTCACGGAATACATTCACAGGCTTGGGGTGGTGGTGTTTCAGAGGAGAGGAGCAAACATATCTACTAGGCGCTAAGTGTTTTAGCGGATGTCCTTCACCACCAATATGGGCTATAGAGAGTATTCTTATAAGAAGGATTGACTGTCATACTTTTGAATCAGATTGTGCCGAGCTTATCGCGATGGTACAAGCCCCGCAAGAGTGGCCATCATTCTCCAACCTCTTAGACGATTTCCTTCTGTTACGTGCATCATTTCCATCGTTTTCTTTAACTAAGATTTCTCGTGACTGTAATTCAAAAGCAGATTTTCTTGCTCGTTTTTCCAGATTTCTTGATTCTGAAGTTACTTTTGTAAACAATTTTCCTCCAGTTTAGGCTACCAATCATGGAGTAATATTTTAATAAATGTGTGGTTGATAAAAAAAAAAACTTTGTAAACCTTTTAAAATCTTATAGAATACTTATAAATGCCATTTAAAATCTTTTAAAACTTTATAAATATTTGGATTTAGTCTCCCAGTAGTAATGATGATATTGATGTACCTTATCAACCATATAAAACTTTATAATTTTTATATTTGAAAAGGGGTATTTTTAAAAATGGAAAGAGAAAAAGGGTATTTTTAAAAAGGGGTACACCAAAAGGGGCATTTCTCAAAAGTTCTCAAGATTCAATTAAGATATCATTGTAAGAGATTTATTATATATTTGGTTTAACTATATTTTACTTTTTCCAAATTTATTTCTTCTTTGGTTTTTATGTACTTCTTCCTTTCTCCATTTTTTCTTATATTTTTGAATGTATATAATACATATGTATAATAATATTTTATGGCTATAATAATATTATTTTATCAATGGAGATTCAAAACTATTGTCCTTACCATCGCACAATTTTGATATTCAGTTTTCAATCTATTATACTACAAGGATAAAAAAAAGTTATAACTAAACCTAGAGATATAACTTAAATTAATAGGAAAATAAAAAGAAATTAAAAAACAAAATTATTCCTTGGGATTTTCTCAAAAACTTTTGATTGCACTTCATATGATTTTATAGGAAATATTTATAATTTGTGACTTTCAACATAGTTTAGATTTAATTACTAAATAATTTAGGTTATGTGTGAGTTAATATGAAAAAATTAAATAAAACATTTAAAATCATAGTAAATTTATATTTTTATCATTAGCAATATTATTGTTTTACGCAAAAATGCTCAAAAGTACTGGAGAAAATAACTATAAAAATTGAACAATAAATTAATGACTAGATTCATAGATATCGATGTATGCTTCTATTGTATGATTTAAATAAATAAAGTGAAAAAAATATGTTGATATTAAAATTATTTATTCTATTTCTTTATAATTATTAAATAAATTTAAACTATTAACTTAATATACAACAACCTGCGTTTGCGCAGGACATTACCTAGTATTAACTTCAAAACAAAGATATATTACTCAAAAAAGAAAGTTTATGTTGGACAATCCATGCATGATGCATAAAACAAAACCGTGAACGGAGTCTTGTTCTTTACGTAACATCCAAAGGTGAATCTTTTGAGAACTCACCATAACCGATATTTATTGACACTTAGATAACCAGACATGACTTTGCCACCAGTATTCCTCATACCGTCAATAAGGAAACACCAAGTGGAACCCAATGCTCCGACATAGAAGTCAGCTTCCGATGCCATTAAGAAGTTAATAAGAGGATAGTTCGTACTTATCTCTCTCCCAAGGCTCGCTTCATACTCAGCCATCGACTTATTACCAAATTGTCTCGCAACTTCCGTGTAATAAAATCTCCAATGCCCATAACCTTTACTTCTGTCCACAACTTCCTTCATCTCCGTAGACAGCCATATTCTCTTAAGATCCGGAAACTGATCCTTTATCCGATCAGCCAAACACATATACTCTTCTAAAGCCGCGACTCTCATTTCGCGCACTTTGTCTCCCATCCGAACATGAACGCTAAGTATTGGCCTTGGAATCCACGGTTTGTGATTCAACCATACTTGTTCCTCAATCTCTGTCCTAATCTTCCTCTTCTTGTTTTTTCTTCAAATCTCTACCTGATAAAACAATCACAGCAGCCTCTTTTCCAAATGCGGTGTTTCGAGCAATGTCCATTAAACTGCACGTGTATTCCGTTTGAAATCTCATCAAGTATCTCACAGCTAGTGCTCTCCACCATCTCCGATCCATTAAACTTCCGTTTATTTCTGTAGTAGGTTTCATATAACTCCAAGGCTTACCCCATAGCTTTGGTATAGGTCCAGCCCATATCAACTTTGAGCTGTAGTTTTGTTTACTTGTAACAATCCCACTCTCCCAAGCTTCTTTATCCCTCACAACCGCAAACGCACGTTTTCGACACTCTTCTGACGTTTCCGGTAGAAAATAGCAAGACCAGTTTCCACGAGAAGAACCTGAAACCAAACAAAGAAGTTCATACTCAACACATATTGTTCCTTTCCGTACGTGCAGTCAAAAACAATGAAACCATTTTTTTTTTTCTGAAACTGAAAAGTACTAAGCATAAGTCTGTATTTTCTCAAATGCGAGACTAACACATGTTATATGATCAAGTCCCAAGAGTCGTTCGACTTCTACCTAAAATCTTTACAAGTTGATCTATTGAATTTTGGTAAAAAAACAACAACACAAGTACACAACATTGAGCCTTTTCCGCGTACTAACCAAGAATATGTAGTCCATCATGATAATATTATATTATACATATATAGTTACAGGTGCGCCTAGCGTCTAACTAGAAAATCGTAATAAGGCATACTAGAGAAGAAACAAAACAATGTGTCCCTTTGCAACCATCATGATCTGCTCGGTTATAGTATTTTGCAACAAGAATGCGGTTTTCGTTTATAGCAATTGCAAGCAGTCCGGTCATTTCAGTGATCTGGGCTCCGGATCCATAAATATGAAGTGTTTCCCAATCAGCTACAAGGAACTTGAGTTTCGTGTTTTTGCAGTCCGAATGATGCTGATGAATCCATAAATCACTTTGAACTCTTCTCGTTAACGGATAGTTCTCTTCGTCTCCTCCATTGATCTGATATATAAGACACTACAATTTAATCAGCCATCATACTAATTACTGGATAAAAAGAAGAAGAAGAAGAAGAAACATATACCCAAGTAGGAAACGTCTGATTAGCTATACGTTTATCTAAACGGTCCCTAACTCGTGACATCTCCTCACAATTCTCTAAATGTATAGCGTTTGGTACATCAGATTTGTTCACCCCTAGCTTTTTCAAAAAGTCTTCATTGTTTAGTAATAAATTATCCCAAGTAGAAACCAAAAGGTTTACTTCATCATCATTATCTTCCGTATTAGCGTTGTTATTCCATTTCAGTTTGTGGTCTATGCTTGAAACCATATCTGCATTTATATACAATTTTCATTACACTAAGAAAAAGACAAGAAGAAGTTACCAAACATTTTTGTAAGACTTACTGATGATGTGAGTAGTGGAATTGTAGGGAAGAAAAGTAGAGGATGAGGAAGAGAAAAAGAAGGCGGCGAGTTCAAAGGTTCCAAGAGAAGTAAAAGCAGCTAAGAAGAGTGAAGTGAGACAGATTCCACATAGAAACCCAATTACACAAATTTTACATGAAAATGAATTTCCAAGCTTTAATGCTTTCCCTGAAATCAATCTTTCTAACTTAGAAAGTAAGAAGTAAGAAGTAAGAAGTAAAAACCAAACCCACTTGTTGGAGATATAACATAATATTGGAGATATCTTGGGGAGCAAGATGTATATCTTGTGGACCAACTATTATGGACCGTGAAAGTCCATTATTGAAGTCAATCCGATAAGCTCAAGGCAAAGAATATTCTAGTATTTGTGATAAGGACATATCGTTATTATGATTTATATTCCTATTGTGATAAGGTTTAGTAATCATTGTCTTAGGAGATAATGTTTATCATATGTCTTTTGTTCTTTGTATAAATACCCTAGTTGGAGAATCAATAAAACTAAGTTAGTTCAATAACCAATTCTACATGGTATCAGAGCAGTCGATCCTAGTGGATCAAAACTAAAGGCTTCCGCACTAGAAATTACTTTTGTGGTCTTAAATTCAAAAGAGATCATGGTGATATTCATGGGAGAAGATTATGGGGATGAAGACAAACCAGACGATGAAGATGACGTGAAGAAAAAGAAAAGAAAGTATGGTAATAGTTTTACCAATATGGAGGAGTTTGATTATCGTTGAATCATTAGGGGAGTTAATTGGAATGCTTATGTTTTCGGTTATTATTATTAGTCCAATTTATGGGCTGTCCGAGATTAGAACAATTATTTGTGGAGTTGCAGGACTTGCACCCATGGGATGTTGTTATTCCCTTTTACCAAGACCGAAGACAATTTGAAGTTCCACTCTTCTTTTCAAGATTGCAGTTTTTACCCTAAAGAGCTTGTTGACATGATTTCTCTACCCTTGACAAGTTGTCCACGACATACGTGTTACGTTTTATGGTTGCAAAGTTTGCGTTGTACACCAAGTTTGTCGTGCGGGGGAGTATTGGAGATATCTTGGGGAGCAAGATGTATATCTTGCGGACCAACTACTATGGACCGTGAAAGTCCATTATTGAAGTGAATCCGTGAAGCTCAAGGCGAAGAATATTCTAGTATTTGTGATAAGGACATATCGTTATTATGATTTATATTCCTATTGTGATAAGGTTAAGAAATCATTGTTTTAGGAGATAAATTTATCATATGTCTTTTGTTCTCTGTATAAATACCCTAGTTGGAGACTCAATAAAACCAAGTTAGTTTAATAACCAACTAGAGGATGGCCCGTGCTTTCGCACGGATGATTTTTTTTAAACTAAAGATATAATTGGATTTGTATTAATATTTGGTATTCAATAGTATAGGATAAACATAATAGTCTTGTATATTTTAATTTTAATTCTATAGAGTTAAATCGCGTGTTGATTTGTATATTTTAACTGTATAGAAAGTAAATAATATATACAATAGTAATTAGGTCTGGTTTTAATATAAGTACGTATATATTATATTTTCCCTAAAACCGTTAAATTTATCAATCACGGACATTACCTCAACGGTGTATAAGAAAATGCAATCTTTTAATATAATTTACAAAAATTGTATATCGGTTGAAAGATAACATAAGTGATATATAACAATTTCATAAATTTGGATAATCTATTTATGAATACCTTATGAATAAAATTTAACTATTGGCAAAAGTATATGATAA
>NW_006238879.1:34730-35277 GCF_000375325.1 Capsella rubella | reverse complement strand
CCTAAAAACTCTATAGAAGCCATTTACTGCCTTAAAGCAATGGTTGTGGGTTCTTATCCCATTTGGGACCAAATTTCAATAAAGCTTTCTTCATACTTCTAAACACTCTTCATCTATCTCTAGCACTTGTAATCAATAAAATTCATTGTATTATAACATATTCTAACCCAAAAAAACTTTAGACAAGCCATTTATTTCCACAAAGCAATGGTTGTGGGTTCTTATCCCATTTGGGACCAAATTTCAACAAGTTTTTCTTCACACTTCTAAACATTGTTCATCCATCTCTAGCATTTGTAAACAATCAAATTGATTGTATTATAACATATTCTAACCCTAAATGAAAGAACCCATCCCATTTTTTTTTCTTTTAAACATGCAAACCGGATTAACCCAATTAATTCGAACAAGCTAAACCGGCCATAATAATTTAAATCAATTAAACCAAGCAATCTCATTAAAGTAAACCAACAATATTATCCAGCGGAAGACTTAACCAAAAATCCAATAAAACAATTCCATTAAACCAACAAGTTCAACCAAACAT
>NW_006238879.1:28115-34630 GCF_000375325.1 Capsella rubella | reverse complement strand
ACATGGTCATCCTAACATGTTTCTAAATTCCATTCTAACACCCTAACAAATCCAACAATAATCTAAAACACCAATGAGTGCCTAGATCATCCTCCTCTCCTCGCCATGATTTCACGGATCACACTTTGCTTTTACCTACATCAAAGAAAGAGATGCGTAAGTATTTCATAAATACTTAGTGAGGGCGATCCTCCCATCTACGAGCTATATACACAAGCAATGAGATAACACCCACATATATGACAAAAACAAACCATCCAGCAAGCTAAACATCCAATAACACATCCAGTTACCTACAAATCATCACACAACAAATCACTCAATCCAATCGCTTAGATAAGCTCATGGTCACGCACTCACCTTAACAAGGTGATTTGAACTACAAAAACAACCAGGAAAGACTCTCCTCGCGACTGCAACATCCAAACAACGCCCTACAACAAACCACACAAACAAAAATCTCTAAAAACCAAAAAGACAGAAACAGCAAAAAAACTACAACCGCAGAAACGAAGCCCTAAAGCATAAACTAACCGTTAACTTCTTAATCCCTACGGTGAAAAGCAAGATCCAGACGTCACAAAGCCCCCCACAAAATTTGGTGCCGATCGGAGAAACGATGAAACTACGATCGTACTTACAAACTCCGCTGATCCCAGTTCGCAACATAGAAAACGCGTCTCACCAAACTGCATATAACTCACTGAGTATTAATCCGAATTCACTTCCGTAAAAAGGAGAATCAACGTACACGCCTTAAGAACAAACTTACCAAAATTCATTACCTTTCGATAAGATTTGATACGTCGGAACTCTATTTTACCAAGATGTGACGAATCTGCTTCTCTCGCCTTAAACACCAAAGCAAAGCTAACACTCTCCTTCTCACAAGTAAACTTCTCCTTCTCTTTTTCTCAACTCAACTCTTAGAAACAACAGCCACAAAACAAAAGAGAGAAGAAGCGTTCTTTATTAAACTAGGGTTTTTGGTTTAATTCTTATTAAACCAGAATTTACCTAAACCGACTTTAATTAAACCTTCTTTGATTCAATTAAACAAATCGACCAGTTTAGGAAATCAACCGGAATTAAACCGACTCTACTCTCGATCTGATATACCTCACGTGTGGTTCACTTATAGCATCGCAATGCTATACTAACCACCACCCCGAGACTTTCCAAAAATAGAACTGTCAAACCCGACACTTTCTATTTTTAGAAACTCGCACATATTTCTCTTACACATAACACAACAAGTCAAATCCAAGAAAGACTCATCTTATTAATCTCCAATGTCATAATCATTACACCAAAAATGAAAATACAAAAGAGATACAACCAAATCAAAACTCAAAACAAAACAAGCCAACGGTCTACTGCTCGACTTGCTTGTCAAACCACTTCCGGAATCTTGCCTTCATCCTGGCCACTAGCTCCCAAGTCTCCTCCAAGACTCCATCACAGTCCCACTGGACTCTCATCAAAGGAATCTTTTTACGTCGAAGTTCCTTTACCCGCCTCTCGAGAACCCTCACTGGCCTCGCCTCCAAGGTCATACTAGGCTGAAGATCTGCCGGGATCGTAGCCAACACCTCATCATCCTTGTGAAGACACTTCCTCAGCATCGACCCGTGGAATACCTTATGAAATGCATGCATTACCTCAGGTAACTCCAACCGATAAGCCACTGGTCCAACCCGCTCCACAATCCTGAAAGGACCCATAAACCTCGGACTCAGCTTAGTCTCGGTAAGGGACCTGTTAGGACCACGCAACATCGCCATCTTGAGATACACCATATCTCCAACCTCAAACTCCAACTCCTTACGGCTCTTATCAGCATAACACTTTTGCCGATCCTGCGCCTCTCTTATGTTCAGCTTCAGAACCCGAATCTTCTCTGAAGTCTCCTGAACAAAATCCGCACCATAAATGCTCCTCTCCCCACTTGAGTCCAGCATAGAGGTGTCCGACATGGCCTCCCATACAACGTCTCATAAGGAGCCATCCCAATACTCGCCTGGTAGCTATTATTATAAGCAAACTCAACCAAGCTCAAGTGATCTGCCCACTGACCACCCCAGTCTAACACACACATCCTCAACAAATCCTCAAGTGTCTGATGGTCCGCTCAGACTGCCCGTCCGTCTAAGGGTGGTAAGCCGTGCTTAAATGCACCTTAGTACCCATCTCCTTCTGGAAAGCCTTCTAGAACGCCGAAGTGAACTTCGAATCCCGGTCTGACACAATACTGGCCGCTACTCCATGAAGTCTCACAATCTCCTGCACATACTTCTTAGCTAGCACTGCCGCTCCATCGGTTTTCTTGATAGCCAAGAAATGTGCAGACTTAGTCAAACGGTCCACAATGACCCAAATGGCATCCTTGAACCGAGACATTGGCAACCCTACCACGAAATCCATCGTGATCATGTCCCATTTCCACTCCGGAATAGGGAGACTTCGCAATAATCCACTCGGCACCTGATGCTCAGCCTTCACTAGCTGACATACATCGCACTCAGAGACCCATTTAGCTACGTCCCTCTTCATCCCGACCCAATGATAATACCGCTTCAGATCTCGGTACATCTTGGTCGCTCCTGGATGAATAGAGAACCTACTCGCATGATCCTCACTCAAGATCTCTCGTCTCAACTCCTCATCCTTGGGCACACAAACTCGCCCATGCACAAGGATAGTCCCATTGGCTGCAACCTGATACTCTGACTCAGTATCCTTAGAAGCATTAACCAGCCCTGCATCCTTCTCCTGAGCTGCTCGAACTCTGGTCAGAAGGTCTGCTCGGTTAGCAGCTTCTAACCCTAGTGGCTCCTGAGAAATAGCACATAACCGCAAGGTGCTAAGTTCTCCCACCAAGGTCTCCATACCCTGCCCTCGAGCTGAAGCCGCTCGCTTTCGGCTCAGAGCATCTACAACCAGATTAGCCTTACCGGGATGGTAAGCTATCTCCAAATCATAGTCTGCAACCAACTCCATCCAGCGCCTCTGCCTCAAGTTCAACTCAGGCTGCGTGAATATATACTTCAGACTCTTATGATCTGTAAACACATGAACCTTCGCTCTATACAGATAAGATCTCCAAATCTTCAGAGCAAAGACCACCGCTGCCATCTCCAAATCATGAGTAGAGTAGTTGCCCTCATGCTTCCGCAACTACCGCGAAGCATAGGCGATCACCTTACCCTGCTGCATCAACACACAACTCAATCCAACTCCCGAAGCGTCCGTGTACACCACATACTGCTCTCCCTGCTCCGGTAAAGCCAAAACTGGCGTACTCGTCAACATCTCCTTGAGTTGAGCGAAACCCTGCTCACACTCAGGAGTCCACACAAAAGGAACATCCTTCCCCGTCAGCTTGGTCATTGGCTGAGTGTACTGGCAAAGCCCTTCACAAACCGTTTGTAGTAACCCGCCAATCCTAGAAAACTCTGTATCTCTGTGGCATTCTGCGGTCTAGGCCAATCTCTGATAGCCTCAATCTTCTCTGGATCCACAGAAACTCCCTCTGCAGACACAATATGACCCAGAAAACCTATCTTTCTCTGCCAGAAACTGCACTTGCTCAGCTTAGCATACAGCTTCTGCTCCCGCAGCTTCTCCAACACTGCCCGCAAGTGTACCTCGTGCTCCTCAGGACTCTTAGAATACACCAGGATATCATCAATGAAGATGATAACAAACTCATCTACAAACGCCTGGAACACGCTGTTCATCAGCCTCATGAACGCCGCTGGTGCATTAGTCAACCCGAAAGGCATCACCACGAACTCATAATGCCCATACCTCGTCTTGAACGCCGTTTTACGGATATCCGCCTCGTCGATAGGAATCTGATGGTAACCCGACGCCAAATCAATCTTAGAAAACCACGTAGCTCCCCTCAACTGGTCCAACAACTCGTCAATCCGCGGCAAAGGATAATTATTCTTCACCGTGACTCGGTTAAGTCCCCGATAATCGATACACAGCCGGAAACTCCCATCCTTCTTCTTAACGAACAACACTGGTGCTCCCCACGGTGAAACACTAGGACGGATGAAACCCTTACCCAGCAGATCCTCCAACTGTTTCTTCAGCTCAGCCATCTCTGCTGGAGCCATCCGGTATGGAGCCTTAGACAACGGCGTTGTCCCGGGCTCCAACTCAATCGTGAAGGGATCAGACCGAGATGGTGGTAACCCCTTTAACGTCTGAAACACATCCTCGAACTCCTGGACCACCCGGATCTTATCCACTGCTACCTCATCGACTGTCTCTGGCATGACAATCGTAGCCAAATAAGCTTCCCGTCCCTTTCGGATCATCTTATCCGCCTGAATCGCTGAAATCACTAAACTCTCCGAAATCGGTCTCACACCCTGGAAATACATCTTCGGTCCGGGACGTTCGAAGTATACTCTCCCCCGGTGACAATCCAGATGAACTCTGCGCCGCTCCAACCAATCCATGCCCAGAATTACATCATACAACTCCACCGGACTAATGTACAGATCTCCCGGCATTGACTCTCACGCAATCTGTACATCCACACCACTAGCCCGCCCCTGAACCGCTAGCAAAGCGCCTCCTGCGACTCTAACGGCTCCATAACAACCATCGGGATCTCTTCGGATGTTACCACCCGTCGCGCACTCTGGGGTAATGAAGCTATTCCTAGCTCCAGAATCAAACATCAAGTGGGACAAGAATCCGCCCACCAACAAAATCACTAAGACTGCCCACCCCAACATCATAGGAAAACAACAAAAATTCTAAAACAACGGAAGGAAACAGAATGAGTCATAGATTTAAATGAGTCATAGAATTAAACCTGTGATCGGTCGTCCAGTGCTTGGCTCTCCTGTCTCCATGGTCGTATACCCCCTCGATCCCTCGATCTGTGCCACCGGCGGTGCTCCCAGCTGCAATCCTGGCGGCACCCACTGGTGCACCACTGGCTGCATCACCGGCTGCACCGCTGCTACCGTCATCTGCTGCAACTTAGGACACCTCGTCTTGATGTGCCCCGTCTCTCTGCAGTGATAACTGATACGGGTATCCACCCACGGCTCGCCCTTCTTCGGACAGCTCGCTACCCTGTGATCCGTGCTCCCACACCTGAAGCACCTCCGATCACCCTGACTCACCCTAGAAGTGTCATCCCACTTCCTCTTCTGTCCCTGAGCAGGTTTACCACCTCTTCTCGGAACCGACTGCGGCTGGGTCTTCTTCGGTTGCGCCGACGGACTAGGAATCACCCTGTGACTCCTCAACTCGTCCTCGATCCCCGCCGCCACCTCAACCAGCTCCACACGCGACGCATAGGCCCGCACCTTGCACCGCACCCTCATATCAGGGCTGAGACCCTTCATGAACCGACGCACCGGCATCTGCTCAGGATCTCCCGCACGCCCCGAGTACACCAAAAGTCGGCTGAACTCCAAGTCGTACTCCCGCACCGACCGCTCGCCCTGAGTCAACGCCAGGAACTGCGACTCCATCCGGTCATGTACCTCCGCCGGAAAATACTTGGCATTAAACTCTGACAAGAAATCTCCCCACACCGCCAATCCCTGCCCCCTCTTGGCCAGCACACTCCGCCACCACAAATGTGCATCACCCGTCAAGTAGTGGGCCGCTAGGTCCACCCAATACGCCTCTGGGCACCTTATCGACTGGAAATACCGCTCCAATCGCACCCGCCACTCATCCGCTACAGCCAGGTCGGAACCTCCGAAGAACAAGGACATCCGAACCGTTGCAGCTGCTCCAACATCCGCAGGTAGTATGGCTGCTCGACCACCGCACCTACCCCCTCAGGCGGTACAACCCCAACAACAGGCTGCACACCAAGCCCAACAGGATGCACACCAGGCCCAAGAGGAGCCTGCACCTCAGGCCTGACAGGAGCCTGCAACTCAGGCCCAACATGAGCCAGCACCGGCGGTACCACACCTGGTAACCGCTCCAAGAGCTGCGTCAGTAAATCCGCAAGCCGCTCATTCTGACCCTGGGCTGCACCTGTTGGAACACCCCTAACTGGGTTTCCAACAACACTAGTACCGTTTCCGGACGAACCGGCTCCCACGGCACTCACACTCTCACCACCCACGGGCCCGTCCTAATGCGACTAGGACTCACTAACAAAATCGGCCGTAGCATTCCGGCCCACACTCGTGTCGCTACCCGAGGCAACACCACGCCCCCTACCACGACCACGCCCACGACCACGACCACGACCGACAGCTCCACCTCTAACCATCTGCAACACAACAGAAGGCTAAGAACACCAAACAAATCACCAAACGACACAACTTACCCTGGAATCTCACTGAAGGCTCGAGAGGATGATCTAGGTCTCCATGCTCACACAATTGATTAAACACACACTCAATCAGCATGCAATCCACATCATCATTCCTCATCAATGAAATTCACACATCACATCACAATTTTTACCAATTAAATCTCGTCCTAGAACCGTAAATGCTCTGATACCAAATTGAAAG
>NW_006238879.1:25375-28015 GCF_000375325.1 Capsella rubella | reverse complement strand
AACATGGTCATCCTAACATGTTTCTAAATTCCATTCTAACACCCTAACAAATCCAACAATAATCTAAAACACCAATGAGTGCCTAGATCATCCTCCTCTCCTCGCCATGATTCCACGGATCACACTTTACTTTTACCTACATCAAAGAAAGAGATTATTTCATAAATACTTAATGAGGGTGATCCTCCCATCTACGAGCTATACACATAAGCAATGAGATAACACCCACATATATGACAAAAACAAACCATCCAGCAAGCTAAACATCCAATAACACATCTAGTTACCTACAAATCATCAAACAATAAATCACTCAATCCAATCGCTTAGATAAGCTCATGGTCACGCACTCACCTTAACAAGGTGATTTGAACTACAAAAACAACCAGGAAAGACTCTCCTCGCGACTGCAACATCCAAACAACGCCCTACAACAAACCACACAAACAAAAATCTCTAAGAACCAAAAGGACAAAAACAGCAAAAAAACTACAGCCGCAGAAACGAAGCCCTAAAACATAAACTAACCGTTAACCGCTGATCCCAGTTCGCAATAGAGAAAACGCGTCTCACCAAACTGCATATAACTCACTGAGTATTAATCCGAATTCACTTCCGTAAAAAGGAGAATCAACGTACACGCTTTAAGAACAAACCTACCAAAATTTATTACCTTTCGATAAGATTTGATACGTCGGAACTCTATTCTACCAACACGTGACGAATCTGCTTCTCTCGCCTTAAACACCAAAGCAAAGCTAACACTCTCCTTCTCACAAGTAAACTTCTCCTTCTCTTTTTCTCAACTCAACTCTTAGAAACAACAGCCACAAAACAAAAGAGAGAAGAAGCTTTCTTTATAAAACTAGGGTTTTTGGTTTAATTCTGATTAAAACAGAATTTACCTAAACCGACTTTAATTAAACCTCCTTTGATTCAATTAAACAAATCGACCAGTTTAGGAAATCAACCGGAATTAAACCGACTCTACTCTCGATCTGATATACCTCACGTGTGGTTCACTTATAGCATCGCAATGCTATACTAACCACCATCCCGAGACTTTCCAAAAATAGAACTGTCAAACCCGACACTTTCTATTTTTAGAAACTCGCACATATTTCTCTTACACATAACACAACAAGTCAAATCCAAGAAAGACTCATCTTATTAATCTCCAATGTCATAATCATTACACCAAAAATGAAAATACAAAAGAGATACAACCAAATCAAAACTTAAAACAAAACAAGCCAACGGTCTACTGCTCAACTTGCTTGTCAAACCACTTCCGGAATCTTGCCTTCATCCTGGCCACTGGCTCCCAATTCTCCTCCAAGACTCCATCACAGTCCCACTGGACTCTCATCAAAGGAATCTTTTTACGTCGAACTTCCTTTACCCGCCTCTCGAGAACCCTCACTGGCCTCGCCTCCAAGGTCATACTAGGCTGAAGATCTGCCGGGATCGTAGCCAACACCTCATCATCCTTGTGAAGACACTTCCTCAGCATCGACCCGTGGAATACCTTATGAAATGCATGCATTACCTCAGGTAACTCCAACCGATAGGCCACTGGTCCAACCCGCTCCACAATCCTGAAAGGACCCATAAACCTCGGACTCAGCTTAGTCTCGGTAAGGGACCTGTTAGGACCACGCAACATCGCCATCTTGAGATACACCATATCTCCAACCTCAAACTCCAACTCCTTACGGTTCTTATCAGCATAACACTTTTGCCGATCCTGCGCCTCTCTCATGTTCAGCTTCAGAACCCGAATCTTCTCTGAAGTCTCCTGAACAAAATCCGCACCATAAATGCTCCTCTCCCCCACTTGAGTCCAGCATAGAGGTGTCCGACATGGCCTCCCATACAACGCCTCATAAGGAGCCATCCCAATACTCGCCTGGTAGCTATTATTATAAGCAAACTCCACCAAGCTCAAGTGATCTGCCCACTGTCCACCCCAGTCTAACACACACATCCTCAACAAATCCTCAAGTGTCTGATGGTCCGCTCAGACTGCCCGTCCGTCTAAGGGTGGTAAGCCGTGCTTAAATGCACCTTAGTACCCATCTCCTTCTGGAAAGCCTTCTAGAACGCCGAAGTGAACTTTGAATCCCGGTCTGACACAATACTGGCCGGTACTCCATGAAGTCTCACAATCTCCTGCACATACTTCTTAGCTAGCACTGCCGCTCCATCGGTTTTCTTGATAGCCAAGAAATGTGCAGACTTAGTCAAACGGTCCACAATGACCCAAATGGCATCCTTGAACCGAGACATTGGCAACCCTACCACGAAATCCATCGTGATCATGTCCCATTTCCACTCCGGAATAGGGAGACTCCGCAATAATACACTCGGCACCTGATGCTCAGCCTTCACTAGCTAACATACATCGCACTCAGAGACCCATTTAGCTACGTCCCTCTTCATCCCGACCCAATGATAATACCGCTTCAGATCTCGGTACATCTTGGTCGCTCCTGAATGAATAGAGAACCTACTCGCATGAGCCTCACTCAAGATCTCTAGTCTCAACTCCTCATCCTTGGGCACACAAACTCGCCCATGCACAAGGATAGTCCCATTGGCTGCAACCTGATACTCTGACTCAGTATCCTTAGAAGCATT
>NW_006238879.1:21797-25275 GCF_000375325.1 Capsella rubella | reverse complement strand
TAGCCCTGCATCCTTCTCCTGAGCTGCTCGAACTCTGGTCAGAAGGTCTGCTCGGTTAGCTGCTTCTAACCCTGGTGGCTCCTGAGAAATAGCACACAACTGCAAGGTGCTAAGTTCTCCCACCAAGGTCTCCATATCCTGCCCTCGAGCTGAAGCCGCTCGCTTTCGGCTCAGAGCATCTACAACCAGATTAGCCTTACCGGGATGGTAAGCTATCTCCAAATCATAGTCTGCAACCAACTCCATCCAGCGCCTCTGCCTCAAGTTCAACTCAGGCTGCGTGAATATATACTTCAGACTCTTATGATCTGTAAACACATGAACCTTCGCTCTATACAGATAAGATCTCCAAATCTTCAGAGCAAAGACCACCGCTGCCATCTCCAAATCATGAGTAGAGTAGTTGCCCTCATGCTTCCGCAACTGCCTCGAAACATAGGCGATCACCTTACCCTGCTGCATCAACACACAACTCAATCCAACTCCCGAAGCGTCCGTGTACACCACATACTGCTCTCCCTGCTCCGGTAAAGACAAAACTGGCGTACTCGTCAACATCTCCTTGAGTTGAGCGAAACCCTGCTCACACTCAGGAGTCCACACAAAAGGAACATCCTTCCCCGTCAGCTTGGTCATTGGCTGAGCTGTACTGGCAAAGCCCTTCACAAAACCGTTTGTAGTAACCCGCCAATCCTAGAAAACTCTGTATCTCTGTGGCATTCTACGGTCTAGGCCAATCTCTGATAGCCTCAATCTTCTCTGGATCCATAGAAACTCCCTCTGCAGACACGATATGACCCAGAAAACCTATCTTTCTCTGCCAGAAACTGCACTTGCTCAGCTTAGCATACAGCTTCTGCTCACGCAGCTTCTCCAACACTGCCCGCAAGTGTACCTCGTGCTCCTCAGGACTCTTAGAATACACCAGGATATCATCAATGAAGATGATAACAAACTCATCTAGAAACGCCTGGAACACGCTGTTCATCAGCCTCATGAATGCCGCTGGTGCATTAGTCAACCCGAAAGGCATCACCACAAACTCATAATGCCCATACCTCGTCTTGAACGCCGTTTTACGGATATCCGCCTCGTCGATAGGAATCTGATGGTAACCCGACGCCAAATCAATCTTAGAAAACCACGTAGCTCCCCTCAACTGGTCCAACAACTCGTCAATCCGCGGCAAAGGATAATTGTTCTTCACTTTGACTCGGTTAAGTCCCCGATAATCGATACACAGCCGGAAACTCCCATCCTTCTTCTTAACGAACAACACTGGTTCTCTCCACGGTGAAACACTTACCCAGCAGATCCTCCAACTGTTTCTTCAGCTCAGCCATCTCTGCTGGAGCCATCCGGTATGGAGCCTTAGACAACGGCGTTGTCCCGGGCTCCAACTCAATCGTGAAGGGATCAGACCGAGATGGTGGTAACCCCTTTAACGACTGAAACACATCCTCGAACTCCTGGACCACCCGGATCTTATCCACTGCTACCTCATCGACTGTCTCTGGCATGACAATCGTAGCCAAATAAGCTTCTCGTCCCTTTCGGATCATCTTATCCGCCTGAATCGCTGAAATCACTAAACTCTCCGAAATCGGTCTCACACCCTGGAAATACATCTTCGGTCCGGGACGCTCGAAGTATACTCTCCCCCGGTGACAATCCAAATGAACTTTGCGCCGCTCCAACCAATCCATACCCAGAATTACATCATACAACTCCACCGAACTAATGTACAGATCTCCCGGCATCGACTCTCCCGCAATCTGTACATCCACACCACTAGCCCGCCCCTGAACCGCTAGCAAAGCGCCTCCTGCGACTCTAACGGCTCCATAACAACCATCGGGATCTCTTCGGATGTTACCACCCGTCGCGCACTCTGGGGTAATGAAGCTATTCGTAGCTCCAGAATCAAACATCAAGTGGGACAAGAATCCGCCCACCAACAAGGTCCCTACACAAACCCTTTTCACTAAGACTGCCCACCCCAACATCACAGGAAAACAACACAAATTCTAAAACAACGGAAGGAAACAGAATGAGTCACAGAATTAAACCTGTGATCGGCCGTCCAGTGCTTGACTCTCCTGTCTCCATGGTCATATACCCCCTCGATCCCTCGATCTGTGCCACCGGCGGTGCTCCCAGCTGAGCCAACGACTGCCCTGCCAGCTGCAATCCTGGCGGCACCCACTGGTGCACCACTGGCTGCATCACCGGCTG
Organism: Capsella rubella; assembly: GCF_000375325.1. Taxonomy (NCBI): domain Eukaryota; kingdom Viridiplantae; phylum Streptophyta; class Magnoliopsida; order Brassicales; family Brassicaceae; genus Capsella; species Capsella rubella. The sequence goes on along the minus strand of NW_006238879.1, from coordinate 23,040 downwards.
CACCGCTGCTACCGTCATCTGCAGCAACTTAGGATACCTCGTCTTGATGTGCCCCGTCTCTCTGCAGTGATAACAGATACGGGTATCCACCCACGGCTCGCCCTTCTTCGGACAGCTCGCTACCCTGTGATTTGTGCTCCCACACCTGAAGCACCTCCGATCACCCTGACTCACCCTAGAAGTGTCATCCCACTTCCTCTTCTGTCCCTGAGCAGGTTTACCACCTCTTCTCGGAACCGACTGCGGCTGGGTCTTCTTCGTTTGCGCCGAAGGAGTAGGAATCACCCTGTGACTCCTCAACTCGTCCTCGATCCCCGCCGCCACCTCAACCAGCTCCACACGCGACGCATAGGCCCGCACCTTGCACCGCACCCTCATATCAGGGTTGAGACGCACCTGCATCTGCTCAGGATCTCCCGCACGCCCCGAGTACACCAAAAGTCGGCTGAACTCCAAGTCGTACTCCCGCACCGACCGCTCGCCCTGAGTCAACGCCAGGAACTGCGACTCCATCCGGTCCAGTACCTCCGCCGGAAAATACTTGGCATTAAACTCTGACAAGAAATCTCCCCACACCGCCAATCCCTGCCCCCTCTTGGCCAGCACACTCCGCCACCACAAATGTGCATCACCCGTCAAGTAGTGGGCCGCTAGGTCCACCCAATACGCCTTTGGGCACCTCATCAACTGGAAATACCGCTCCAATCGCACCCGCCACTCATCCGCTACAGCCGGGTCGGAACCTCCGAAGAACAAGGACATCCCGAACCTTTGCAGCTGCTCCAACATCCGCAGGTAGTATGGCTGCTCGACCACCGCACCTACCACCTCAGGCGGTACAACCCCAACAACAGGCTGCACACCAAGTCCAACAGGATGCACACCAGGCCCAAGAGAAGCCTGCACCTCAGGCCTGACAGGAGCCTGCAACTCAGGCCCAACAGGAGCCTGCACCGGCGGTACCACACCTGGTAACCGCTCCAAGAGCTGCGTCAGTAAATCCGCAAGCCGATCATTCTGACCCTGGGCTTCACCTGTTGGAACACCCCTAACTGGGTTTCCAACAACACTAGTACCGTTTCCGGACGAACCGGCTCCCACGGCACTCACACTCTCACCATCCACGGGCCCGTCCTAATGCGACTGGGACTCACTAACAAAATCGGCCGTAGCATTCCGGCCCACACTCATGTCGCTACCCGAGGCAACACCACGCCCCCTACCACGACCACGCCCACGACCA
>NW_006238879.1:20719-21697 GCF_000375325.1 Capsella rubella | reverse complement strand
CCTCTAACCATCTGCAATACAACAGAAGGCTAAGAACACCAAACAAATCACCAAACGACACAACTTACCCTGGAATCTCATTGAAGGCTCGAGAGGATGATCTAGGTCTCCATGCTCACACAATTGATTAAACACACACTCAATCAGCATGCAATCCACATCATCATTCCTCATCAATGAAATTCACACATCACATCACAATTTTTACCAATTAAATCTCGTCCTAGAACCGTAAATGCTCTGATACCAAATTGAAAGAACCCATCCCATTTTTTTTTTCTTTTAAACATGCAAACCGGATTAACCCTTTTAATTCGAACCAGCTAAACCGGCCATAATAATTTAAATCAATTAAACCAAGCAATCTCATTAAAGTAAACCAACAATATTATCCAGCGGAAGACTTAACCAAAAATCCAATAAAACAATTCCATTAAACCAACAAGTTCAACCAAACATTATTCCAAAACATGGTCATCCTAACATGTTTCTAAATTCCATTCTAACACCCTAACAAATCCAACAATAATCTAAAACACCAATGAGTGCCTAGATCATCCTCCTCTCCTCGCCATGATTCCACGGATCACACTTTGCTTTTACCTACATCAAAGAAAGAGATGCATAAGTATTTCATAAATACTTAGTGAGGATGATCCTCCCATCTACGAGCTATACACATAAGCAATGAGATAACACCCACATATATGACAAAAACAAACCATCCAGCAAGCTAAACATCCAATAACACATCTAGTTACCTACAAATCATCAAACAATAAATCACTCAATCCAATCGCTTAGATAAGCTCATGGTCACGCACTCACCTTAACAAGGTGATTTGAACTACAAAAACAACCAGGAAAGACTCTCCTCGCGACTGCAACATCCAAACAACGCCCTACAACAAACCACACAAACAAAAATCTCTAAGAACCAAAAGGACAAAAACAGCAAAAAAACTACAGCCGCAGAAA
>NW_006238879.1:17958-20619 GCF_000375325.1 Capsella rubella | reverse complement strand
AAACTAACCGTTAACCGCTGATCCCAGTTCGCAATAGAGAAAACGAGTCTCACCAAACTGCATATAACTCACTGAGTATTAATCCGAATTCACTTCCGTAAAAAGGAGAATCAACGTACACGCCTTAAGAACAAACCTACCAAAATTTATTACCTTTCGATAAGATTTGATACGTCGGAACTCTATTCTACCAAGACGTGACGAATCTGCTTCTCTCGCCTTAAACACCAAAGCAAAGCTAACACTCTCCTTCTCACAAGTAAACTTCTCCTTCTCTTTTTCTCAACTCAACTCTCAGAAACGACAGCCACAAAATAAAAGAGAGAAGAAGCGTTCTTTATAAAACAAGGGTTTTTGGTTTAATTCTGATTAAACCAGAATTTACCTAAACCGACTTTAATTAAACCTCCTTTGAATCAATTAAACAAATCGACCAGTTTAGGAAATCAACTGGAATTAAACCGACTCTACCCTAATTCTTATACACATTCAAGTCTCCTATTAATTTTCAGAACACGGGCGTTACACTAAAAAACTCTAGACAAGCCATTTACTGCCTCAAAGCAATGGTTTTGGGTTCTTATCCCATTTGGGACCAAATTTTAACAAGTGTTTTTTCACACTTCTAAACATTCTTCATCCATTTGTAGCACTGGTAAACAATCAAATTGATTGTATTATAACATATTTTAACCCTAAAAACTCTAGAGAAGCCATTTACTGCCTCAAAGCAATGGTTGTGGGTTCTTATCCCATTTGGGACCAAATTTCAACAAAGCTTTCTTTACACTTCTAAATATTCTTCATCCATCTCTAGCACTTGTAATCAATCATATTCATTATATTATAACATATTATAACCCAAAATAATTTTATACAAGCCATTTACTGCCTCAAAGCAATTGTTGTGTGTTCTTATCCCATTTAGGACCAAATTTTAACAAGTCTTACTTCACACTTGTAAACATTCTTCATCCATCTCTAGGACTTGTAATCAATCAAATTCATTATTTTATAACATATTCTAACCCAAAACAACTTTATACAAGCCATTTACTGCCTCAAACCAATGGTTGTGCATTCTTATCCCATTTGTGACCAAATTTCAACAAGTCTTTCATCACACTTCTAAACATTCTTCATCCATCTCTATAATTTGTAACCAGTCAAATTCATTGTATTATAACATATTATAACCCAAAACAAAATTATACAAGCCATTTACTGCCTCAAAGCAATGGTTGTGGGTTCTAATCCCATTTGGGACTAAATTTAACCAAACCTTTCTTCACACTTCTAAACACTCTTCATCTATCTCTATCACTTGTAATCAATCAAATTCATTGTATTGTAACATATTCTAACCCAGAAAAACTTTAGACAAGCCATTTACTTCCACAAAGCAATGGTTGTGGGTTCTTATCCCATTTGTGACCAAATTTCAACAAGTTTTTCTTCACACTTCTAAACATTGTTCATCCATCTCTAGCATTTGTAAACAATCAAATTGATTGTATTATAACATATTCTAACCCTAAAAAACTCTATAGAAGCCATTTACTGCCTTAAAGCATTGGTTGTGGGTTCTTATCCCATTTGGGACCAAATTTCAATAAAACTTTCTTCACACTTCTAAACACTTTTCATCTATCTCTAGCACTTGTAATCAATAAAATTCATTGTATTATAACATATTCTAACCCAAAACAACTTTAGACAAGCCATTTACTGCCTCAAAGCAATGGTTGTGGGTTCTTATCACATTTGGGACCAAATTTCACCAAGTGTTTCTTCTCACTTCTAAACATTGTATATCCATCTCTAGCACTTGTAAACAATCAAATTCATTGTATTATAACATATTCTAACCCAAAATAACTTTATACAAGCCATTTACTGCCTCAAAGCAATGGTTGTGGGTTCTTATCCCATTTGGGACCAGATTTCAACAAGTCTTTCTTCATACTTCTAAACATTCTTCATCCATCTCTAAGACTTGTAATCAATCAAATTCATTGTATTATAACATATTCTAACCCAAAATAACTTTATACATGCCATTTACTCCCTCAAAGCAATGGTTGTGGGTTCTTATCCCATTTGGGACCAAATTTCAACAAAGCTTTCTTCACACTTCTGAACACACTTCATCCATCTCTAGCACTTGTAATCAATAAAATTCATTGTATTATAATATATTCTAACCCAAAAAAACTTTAGACAAGCCATTTACTTCCACAAAGCAATGGTTGTGGGTTCTTATCCCATTTGTGACCAAATTTCAACAAGTTTTTCTTCACACTTCTAAACATTGTTCATCCATCTCTAGCATTTGTAAACATATAATTGATTGTATTATAACATATTATAACCCTAAAAAACTCTAGACCAGCCATTTATTGCCTCAAAGCAATGGTTTTGGGTTCTTATCCCATTTGGGACCAAATTTTAACAAGTTTTTCTTCACAGTTCTAAACATTGTTCATCCATCTCTAGCATTTGTAAACAATCAAATTGATTGTATTATAACATATTCTAACCCTAAATGAAAGAACCCATCCCATTTTTTTTTCTTTTAAACATGCAAACCGGATTAACCCAATTAATTCGAACAAGCTAAACCGGCCATAATAATTTAAATCAATTAAACCAAGCAATCTC
>NW_006238879.1:17221-17858 GCF_000375325.1 Capsella rubella | reverse complement strand
TTATACATGCCATTTACTTCCTCAAAGCAATGGTTGTGGGTTCTTATCCCATTTGGGACCAAATTTCAACAAAGCTTTCTTCACACTTCTAAACACTCTTCATCTAGCTCTAGTACTTGTAATCAATCAAATTCATTGTATTATAACATATTCTAACCCAAATAAACTTTAGACAAGCCATTTACTTCCACAAAGCAATGGTTGTGGGTTCTTATCCCATTTGTGACCAAATTTCAACAAGTTTTTCTTCACACTTCTAAACATTGTTCATCCATCTCTAGCATTTGTAAACATATAATTGATTGTATTATAACATATTATAACCCTAAAAAACTCTAGACAAGCCATTTATTGCCTCAAAGCAATGGTTTTGGGTTCTTATCCCATTTGGGACCAAATTTTAACAAGTGTTTTTTCACACTTCTAAACATTCTTCATCCATCTCTAGACCTGGTAAACTATCAAATTGATTGTATTATAACATATTCTAACCCTAAAAAACTCTAGAGAAGCCATTTACAGCCTCAAAGCAATGGTTGTGGGTTCTTATCACATTTGTGACCAAATTTCAACAAAGCTTTCTTTACACTTCTAAATATTCTTCAGCCATGTCTAGCACTTGTAATCAATCATATTC
>NW_006238879.1:14627-15400 GCF_000375325.1 Capsella rubella | reverse complement strand
GTAGTTCGTTAGTTCTACACTTTGGGACCAAATTTCAACAAGTCTTTCTTCACACTTCTAAACATTCTTCATCCATATCTAGCATTTGTAATCAATCAAATTCATTCTATTCTAACATATTATAACCCAAAGGGAGAATTACTTAGATAGACCACAATTGTATGTTTATTCCTTAAACAGCCAAATCTTTTTTTTATTCCTTAGATGTTTAGTGGGATGGGTGTAATTACAATTAACACCCTTTGTCGGTTTTCTCTTAAAATTGCCACATTAGATCTGAAAATGCCATGTCATACCCGAAATTGCCACATCATCATCGACAGTTATTCTTTCATTAATTATCAAAAGAGAAACTGAACAGTTTCTTTCTCGTCACTGTTTACAATTGAAAAAAAAAAAAAAAAATTTCTCTCTCGCGACAGAGAACTTCCTCGCCGCCGACGACGAAGATAATACTCGCCTTTTACACAGTACTCGCCGCCGACGCTCTCTCTATTTTGGTCTTCAAACTCGCCTTTAGTCGCTGTGAAGAGAAGAAGTCGCCGTGAGTTCGTCGTCGTTTCTTTGCTGCATTCGAGACCTTTCGTATTCCGGTAAGTGTCGAACTGTATTTAGAGTTTTTCGGGCTATACTCGTGTTTGTTTTTGCTTATTATGGCTGATTGTCGCCGTCGTTTGCTCTATTCATTCGACGGCTGAGTTACAGTATTCCTGACGGCTGATTTGTCAGATCTATAGATTCGACGACTGAGTTACTTATCATGTTATGGCTGA
>NW_006238879.1:13618-14317 GCF_000375325.1 Capsella rubella | reverse complement strand
ATGTCTAGCCTCAAGAATAAAAGCATGTGTACCTATTTTAGGATGGCAGATTTCCCTGGGGTTAGGGAATCAATTGGACAAGACGCGTGGGATGAGATCAAGCAATTACCTCTTGGAATAGTTGCTAAATTAGTTGAAAGCAAATTCGTTTGGTCTGCTAAGACTGTACACTATCTATTGTGTAATCTGTTGAGAATTAAACACAAAGAGCTTTGGTGTTTAGTTGGTGGCCAGCCTATAAGGTTTGGTTTGAATGAATTCGCTCACATCACGGGGTTAAACATAGATCCAACTCCATCAGAGAAGTTTGAACCTTCAGTTGACTTCAAACAGTTCTTAACAGAAGAATTGAAAGTTCCCGGTGGGGAAGGTCCAACATATGATGAGCTACTTAAAGGATTATTAGTGTGCCGGTCATGGTCTGTTGAGAAGCGCAAGTGGTTGGGGCTATTGATTTTTCTAGCCATTGGACTCTACTGCGTGCATCATAACTCACGGATACCATTTGAAGCTGCAAAAATAGTTTCTGATGATAAAGCCGTGAAGGCTTATCCATGGGGTCGGGTCGCATTTGAGACTATGGTTGATAATGTCAAGTGCTTGAATCCTAGAGGTAGTTCGTACACCCTTGGTGGGCCGGTTTACGTGTTACAAGCTTGGGCATATGACTCTATCAAATGCTTAGGAGAGCGATTCGGG
>NW_006238879.1:12548-13518 GCF_000375325.1 Capsella rubella | reverse complement strand
TGAGTTATATCTCTGTTTTCGCTGAGTTGTTTTATGTTATGGCTGAGTTATACCTCTGTTATGGCAGAGTTGTTTTGTGTTATGGCTGAGTTATACCTCTGTTATGGCAATGTTGTTTTGTGTTATGGCTGAGTTGTTTTATGTTATGGCTGAGTTATTTTGTGTTATGGCTGAGTTGTTTTGTGTTATGAAGTTACAGGAGAAGAAAATTCAGGAAGAAGAAGAAGAAGAAGCAGTTCTGGACAGTGACATTAATCGGTGCATCAAGAATCTAAATAAGGATTTCGATGAGGCCACTAATAAGAAAGATGGTCTTCTTGATTTCATTGAGAAATCTCCCTCTCCTGCTAATAAGAAAACGCGGCCTGTGACGCGGAATTTAGAAGCACAGCAGAGGAAAGAGGCCGAGGCTCAAAAGAAGAAAGAGGAGGCACTGAAAAAGAAAGAAGATGCACTGAAGAGAAGAGAAGCAGATGCCCAGAAGAAAAACGAAGTAGAGGAAAAGAAGAGGGCAGATGCTGAAGCAAGAAGGAAAGGGAATGAGGAAAAAGACCAGCCAAAGAAGAGAGGTAGAAAGCCTAGAGCTGTTCAGCAGCTGAAACCAAGTGTCCCTTCTGATCTGGTGGAAGAACTTGCTGAAGATGTTGTAAAGATTCCTCTTGTCAAATTCAAACTCTCAAAGGTTGAGGTTGAGGACAAGAAAGGGGACAGAAAATGGGACAACAAGGGGGTTAAGAAAGGGGACAACAAAGTTTCTGACAGTGAAATAGAGGATGTCACTGACAATAATCCTTTCGAGAACTTCAGCGTATTACCTGAATCTGATGTTGATGAAGAAGAAAAGATTAGGAATGAAAGGATTAAAGACTTAAGGTTAGCAAATGTGAAGTTTGCTAAAGATGGGAGTGCATTAGAGCCACAGCCAAATCCTCATGTTTTCCCTATTATTGGAGAGAACGGGCTGACATGT
>NW_006238879.1:11700-12282 GCF_000375325.1 Capsella rubella | reverse complement strand
CACTAAGTATGGCTGGCTGTGGGACGATGTAAGTTTTACACTTTTTGTTGTGACTGAGTTATCATTCAGCTTGACGGCTGAGTTATTAGCTAGTTATGGTTGAGTTATGGTTGAGTTATGGTTGAGTTATGGATTAGTTATGGCTGAGTTATTAGCTGGTTATGGCTGAGTTATGGTTGAGTTATATATTAGTTATGGCTGAGTTATGACTGAGTTATGGCTGAGTTATGGTTGAATTATATATTAGTTATGGCTGAGTTATGACTGAGTTATGGCTGAGTTATGGTTGAATTATATTTGAGTTATATTTAACTTACCTGACGGTGTTTTTACAGCATGTGGCTGCGTTTATAAGACTCCTCAGGAAACGGTTCCTTGTTGACCCCTGCCCATTCCACACCAAACATATTGCGTTTATAGACCTGTGGTTTACTGCTTTACTCTTACATGAGTATACTACAACATTCAAGGAAAGACCACAAAGGTTTAAATTTGATGGTGGACCCTATGAGCTGGTTATGAACGGGAAAATGCCGCAAGATCAGCCCACTGGTTTGAAGTGGATAGAAGATGTGGACAAAC
>NW_006238879.1:11220-11600 GCF_000375325.1 Capsella rubella | reverse complement strand
AGGTGATCACTGGATTACGCTAGAAGCTGACCTGAGAAGGAGCCATATCGATGTATATGACAGTATTGTGGGACAGGTAACACCTGAAAGTGAAGCAAAAATCATGAACTCTGTTAAGCCGTTTGCGCAGATGCTTCCGGCAATGCTCAACGCTTTAGTCCCTGCTGAAATCCGTCCACATAGTAAGGCGATGTTTTCCTTCAGAAGGAAGAGTATATCCAAGGTCCCTCAAAACCGTAATCCCGGGGACTGTGGTGTGTACTCTCTCAAATATGTGGAATGCTTAGCACTTGGTGTTAGTTTCGATGGCCTCTGTGATGAAAATATCCAAGGTATACGGCTGAAGATGGCAGCAGACATTTTCGATGAGGCAGCGGATT
>NW_006238879.1:10703-11120 GCF_000375325.1 Capsella rubella | reverse complement strand
CTTCTTATCTAAGTGTTCTAATAACATGAATGTATAAATAACCTTATATTTAAAATTCGAGGTTTGGCTGAGTTATGACTATGTTATGGCTGAGTTATAATCATGTTACGGCTGATTTATACGTTAGATATGGCTGATTTATGATTTTGATATTCAAATTCGGGGTATGGCTGAGTTATAGTTACGTTCCGTCTGAGGTATAACATAACGTTACGACTGAGTTATATAATGAGGTTTGGTTGACATATCGTAAATTAAATTCGTGGTTTGGCCGAGTTAATTCCAGACGACGTCGTTTACTTCTTTCTTCTCCCTTATAGTCATAATCAAGCGATCAGATTGGAGATTTAGGCTTCTTATCGATTTATGGGATTCACATCCGATTTCTTGGTTTATCTTCGATTAAAGAATTCTACT
>NW_006238879.1:10128-10603 GCF_000375325.1 Capsella rubella | reverse complement strand
CCTCCAGATCTTCCGACGAATTGCGGATGTTGGTGTGGTCACGATATCATCACATACATATCGAAGACAAAGGAAAACACTTACCGTATCTTCTATAGATGCTCGATTGCTTTGAAGGTACAAATTTTCATTTAATTTTTTATTGTTAACATATGGGTATCGATGTTGGTTTTTGTTAATTAGAGGCCGAATGAGTCGCATTTCTTCAAATGGGTTGATGAGGCATCGGTTGAAGAAATTAAGATGGTCGACGCAAAGGTACAGAGAATAGAAGAAGATGTGACGAAAGAACTGAGTAAGAAGAAATGTTTGACAAGCTTGAGGAAGAACTGAGTAAGAAGCTTGAAGAAAAATTGATGAAGAAGATTGAGGATGATATGGGTAAGACAGCTTTGAAGACAATTTGTCTACTCTCTGTAATAGGAATCGCAATTGTATGACTATGGGAGAGAATATAATTGTTGTTTCACGATGT
>NW_006238879.1:9378-9955 GCF_000375325.1 Capsella rubella | reverse complement strand
ATATGACATATAATAAATATATATTACCAGCAAATATGCATGTTAAGATTGTTAATTTTGAAAAGAAAATGGAAAATTTACACAATTTCATCCAATTCAAATTATGTAGTGTTGGTTATGACTAGAAACTTGTTCTTGTGTGATAGTTTTCGAAATGTTACCAACAAAGTCTAAATTATTGATGAATAATATGGTAACATGATTGTATCATATTTAAACCTAATATTTATGTGATTTAAGTGATTTCATAACTTGATTATAACTAAAAATTGAGATAACGCATATTTAGGGTATGGCTGACTTATACTACGTTATGGCTGAGTTATAGATAACATTACGGCTGAGTTATAGATAACATTACGGCTGAGTTATCAGTAACCTATTAATTACATGATTGCGTTACGGCTGAGTTATAACAAGAAATTGACATAACGCATATTTGGGGTATGGCTGACTTATACTATGTTATGGCTGAGTTATGGATAACATTACGGCTGAGTTATCAATAACCTATTATTTACGTGATTCCGTTACGGCTGAGTTATTGATAACATTACTACTGAGTTATATGTCTGTT
>NW_006238879.1:8047-9165 GCF_000375325.1 Capsella rubella | reverse complement strand
ACCAAGTTGTTGGAACATATGGACAATTTTCTCCCAAACCATTGGATTCAACCACTCGGGCTTATCATAACCTCGGATCCAGCACTTCCTAATCCTACGCATATTCGACATGAAAATGCAACTCGCATCTTTATTAAAGTGTGTCCAAATGAGTAACGTTTGCCTTGGATCCCAGTTGAATTGGCGCTACATAAAAGGAAAAAATTAGGCGAAGAGAAAATAACCATATGAATGAAAATGCTTTTAACGTGTTGCTTACCAGTAGCATCTTAAACCAATGTATCTTAAAGTGGACGGGAATCAAGCGATAAGTCGGCCACTCGTGGTGCCAGTTCTGAAAAATTATAGGCTCGATCGCATCACCCATTAGAAAATGGTATTCTCTCCATCTCGTTGTTCTTTTGTCAACGAAAGCATCATATAAACCCGGACCAGGGTATAGAACGGGAAGATCATCCCGACCAGGTCCGGCAAGAATCGCGTTAATCTCTGTAAAAACATGTCATGGCATATGAGGAATGTCTTCCATATTGATGAAGGTTGAAATGAATGAGAATAATAATTTTGGTAAAAGAAAACTGATATATAAAGGGAGGATCAGATGAGAGAGATAAAGGAAGAAGACGGAAAGTTGCGTTGGTTAATGTGATGGCTGAGTTATCGTACGGGAAACGAAGACGAAAGGTCGCGTTACGACTGAGTTATCTGTAACATAACATGAATATATTCCGTATGCTGAGTTATGTTACAGCTGAGTTATCATATTAAAGAAGACGAAAGGTCGTTTTGGCTGAGTTATCGTACAGGAGAAAGACGAAAGGTCGCGTTACAGCTGAGTTAAATATATGTTATGGCTGAGTTATCATAATAGTCTAGAAATATGGATTACATAAAACAAACATTGTCTACACATAACCAAAAAACGAGAAAATCCATGCCAACAACATACCAACGATACTACTTCCGACAAGTTTTTGCATTATGCCCAACTTCTTTACATCGAGAACATGCGTGTGGTTTCCTCGGGCGTTTATTCTCAAGTGCAATTTCCACAGTTGATTTAATCCTGCTTTTCTTCGGCCTTCCTGGCTGGGTTGCAACGATCGGAGGCACGCACG
>NW_006238879.1:7724-7947 GCF_000375325.1 Capsella rubella | reverse complement strand
AAAGCATCAATCGGTTGTACTTCAAAAAGTCTTGATGCAGTTACACGACCCTATTAGAGGGAAGAACAAAATATAAAAGTTACGGCTGAGTTATAAAATAATGTAAACGTGTTATGGCTTAGCTATATAAATAATGACTGAGTTATAATCATGTTATGTCTTAGTTATATAAACAACGACTGAGATATATTCATGTTATGGCTTAGTTATATAAACAACGACT
>NW_006238879.1:3288-6143 GCF_000375325.1 Capsella rubella | reverse complement strand
ATCGTTGTCCTACGACGAGGTTTAGCTTAGCCATCTCCACCGTTAAAGACTCCGAGTTCCCAATCGATTCTACTTTGCCAAAGTAATGACCTCTGTTTTGAGTAGCAGCCGGTAAATCTTCATCTTTCTCCTCACGCTCGCCGTAGATAGTAAAGTTATCATCGTCAGATGACGCACCATCGGAGTCGTCGAATACGTCAAATCGGGTTGAAAACTCGTCATCTTCTTCTTCATCCTCTGATTCGTACTCTGCTTCATCTTCTTTGGCTTCATCGTCTACGTTTTCACTATAATCATAACAGAAACCATCAAATCCTCTTGCGTCTTCATATGTATATTCTACTTCTGAAGCCGAACTGCGTGGCTGTTTCGTCCTTGAATTCGATCCGTCCTTCAACTTCGCGAACTCAACACAAAGTTGTGGCTAATCAATTGTCAACAAGCTTAGATAATTCTGCAATTGTCGATCGTTTGAGACATAAACTGGAGGAGTATCATGCGATATATGTTTCATATGTTTGTACGAGAGCATGTAGCTCATCGTCACCTTGTGGCTGAGTTGATGCAGTCCGTAGTCATCAAGAACCAATTTAACTAGCTTCTCGTGCGTTGTTTCCGCATCTATTTGCACAATTCTACAACCTCTATCGTCAGAGTTACCAGACACAACAATCACTGGAACCGGATGATCCATCAACGAAAGTGAAGAACAGAAGTGAAAATGCAGAAAAGAAGTGAAGAACAGAAGTCCCAAGTGAAAATGAAGAACAGAAGTGAAAATGAAAAACAGAAGTGAAGTGAAGAACAGAAAATGAAGAACAGAGTGTAAGAAAAAACACGAGCTAATGCGGGACCTTTCGTATTTCCCTCGTTTATGCTGACGTGGAATTGTGAATTTGAAGTCGTAAGTCAGCCACCAAACAACTTTGTAACTCAGCCAACGATAAATAAGCCATCAACACAAATTAAGTCAGCCCCAACATGAAAAATATTTAAGTAATTACTAAAATGTTTTCTAAGATGCCAAATTCAGCCGTAACGTCAATAAGTCAGCCGTAACGTAAAATAAGTCAGCCGTAACTGGAGGCTATATTAGCAATAAATCTTTTGTCTATAAGTCAGCCGTAACATGGTTGAGTTTTCCATTAAGTCAGCCAATTACGACTGAGTTATGTTTCTAAAACATAATTCAGCCGTAACGACATTTGATAACTCAGCCGTTGTCAATAACTCAGCCACCCGGAGAAAGTTAAGTCAGCCGTGTCGATAACATAACTCAGCCAAAATTCTGATAACTCAACCATCAGACTATAACTCAGCCGTAACGGCGGCTGAGTTATTAGCCGTTTTCTCATAACTCAACCAGATTTTTATAAGTCAGTCGTAACTGTTGGCTGAGTTATGATCCTAAGTCAACCGTTGACCCGAAACTCAGCCGTTGTCCCATAACTCAGCCATAACGTGATATAACTCAGCCATAATGTACGTTATGGCTGAGTTATTGGTGGCACGCGCCTTTTTGTCTGACGTGGCAGTGGCATTTTCCGTAATTAGTTTTTTTCCGGTAACGTGTAAAAAGGGCACGCTGGTAATTAAAAAACATTTAAGGATAAAAAAAAGTTTTGGATGGTTTGCGTCAATACACCTAAAATGTGGTCCATCTAAGTAATTCTTTCTAACCTAAAACAACATTATACAAGCCATTTACTGCCTCAAAGCAATGATTGTGCATTCTTATCCCATTTGGGACCAAATTTCAACAAGTCTTTCTTCACTCTTATAAACATTCTACATCCATCTCCAGCGCTTGTAATCAATCATATTCATTGTATTATAGCATATTATAATCCAAAATAAATTTATACAAGCCATTTACTGCCTCAAAGCAATGGTTCTGGGTTCTTATCCCATTTGGAACCAGATTTCAACAAGTCTTTCTTCACACTTTTTAACATTCTTTATCCATCTCTAGGACTTGTAATCAATCAAATTCATTGTATTATAACATATTCTAACCCAAAATAACTTTATACATGCCATTTACTGCCTCAAAGCAATGGTTGTGGGATCTTATCCCATTCGGGACCAAATTTCAACAAAGCTTTCTTCACACTTCTGAACACTCTTCATCCATCTCTAGCACTTGTAATCAATAAAATTCATTGTATTATAACATATTCTAACCAAAAATAAATTTATGCAAGCCATTTACTGCCTGAAACCATTGGTTGTGTGTTCTTTTCCCATTTTGGACCAGATTTCAACAAGTCTTTCTTCACACTTCTAAACATTCTTCATCCATCTCTATCACTTGTAATCAATTAAATTCATTGTATTATAACATATTCTAACACAAAAAAACTTTATACAAGCCATTTTCTGCCTCAAAGCATTGGTTGTGGGTTCTGATCCCATTTGGGACCAGGTTTTAACAAGTCTTTCTTCACACTTCAAAATATTTTTCATCCATTTCTAGCACTTGCAATCAATGAAATTCATTGTATTATAACATATACTAACCCAAAATAACTGTTTACAAGCCATTTACTGCCTCAAACCTTTGGTTGTGTGTTCTTATCCCATTTGGTACCAGATTTCAACTAGTCTTTCTTCACACTTCTAAACAATCTTCATCCTTCTCTATCACTTGTAATCAATCAAATTCATTGTATTATAACATATTCTAACCCAAAATAAGTTTATACAAGCCATTTACTGCCTCAAATCATTGGTTGTGGGTTCATATCCCATTCGGGGACCAAAATTTCAACAAGTCTTTCTTCACACTACTAAACATTCTTCATCCATCTCTAGCACTTGTAATCAATCAAATTCATTGTATTATAACATATTCT
>NW_006238879.1:2507-3188 GCF_000375325.1 Capsella rubella | reverse complement strand
CATTCACTGCCTCAAAGTATTGGTTTTGGGTTCTTATCCCATTTGGGACCAAATATCAACAAGTCTTTCTTCTCACTTCTAAACATTCTTCATGCATCTCTAGCACTTGTAATCAATCAAATTCATTATATTGTAACATATTCTAACCCAAAATAACTTTATACAAGCCATTTACTGCCTCAAAGCATTGGTTGTGGGTTCTTATCCCATTTGGGACCAGATTTCAACAAGTCTTTCTTCACACTTCTAAACATTCTTCATGCATCTCTAGCACTTGTAATCAATGAAATTCATTGTATTATAACATATTCTAACCCAAAATAACTTTATCCAAGCTATTCACTGCCTCAAAGCAATGGTTTTAGGTTCTTATCCCATTTGGGACCAAATATCAACAAGTCTTTCTTCTCACTTCTAAACATTATTCATCCATCTCTAGCACTTGTAATCAATCAAATTCATTGTATTTTAACATATTCTAACCCAAAATAACTTTATACAAGCCATATACTGCCTCAAAGCATTGGTTGTGGGTTCCTATCCCATTTGGGACAAGATTTCAACAAGTCTTTGATCACACTTTTAAACATTCTTCATCCATCTATAGCACTTGTAATCAATGAAATTCATTGTATTATAACATATTCTAACCCAATATAACTTTATACAAGCCATTTACTG
>NW_006238879.1:1944-2407 GCF_000375325.1 Capsella rubella | reverse complement strand
CATTTGGGACCAGGTTTTAACAAGTCTTTCTTCACACTTCAAAACATTTTTCATCCATTTCTAGCAGTTGTAATCAATGAAATTCATTGTATTATAACAAATTCTAACCCAAAATAACTTTATACAAGCCATTTACTGCCTCAAACCATTAGTTGTGTGTTCTTATCCCATTTGGGACCAGATTTCAACAAGTCTTCCTTCACACTACTAAACATTCTTCATCCATCTCTAGCACTTGTAATCAATTAAATTCATTGTATTATAACATATTCTAACACAAAAAAACTTTATACAAGCCATTTTCTGCCTCAAAGCATTGGTTGTGGGTTCTGATCCCATTTGGGACAAGATTTCAACAAGTCTTTGATCACACTTTTAAACATTCTTCATCCATCTATAGCACTTGTAATCAATGAAATTAATTGTAATATAACATATTCTAACCCAATATAACTTTATACAA
>NW_006238879.1:636-1830 GCF_000375325.1 Capsella rubella | reverse complement strand
TCAATCAAATTCATTGTATTATAACATATTCTAACCCAAAATAACTTTATACAAGCCATTTACTGCCTCAAACCATTGGTTGTGTGTTCTTATCCCATTTGGGACCAAATTTCAACAAGTCTTTCTTCACACTTCTAAACATTCTTCATCCTTCTCTAGCACTTGTAATAAATGAAATTCATTGTATTATAACATATTCTAACCCAAAATAAGTTTATAGAAGCCATGTACTGCCTCGAACCATTGGTTGTGGGTTCATATCCCATTTGGGACCAAATTTCAACAAGTCTTTCTTCACACTTCTACACATTCTTCATCCTTCTCTAGCACTTGTAATCAATCAAATTCATTGTATTTTAACATATTCTAACCCAATATAACTTTATAGAAGCCATTTACTGCCTCAAACCATTGGTTGTGGGTTCATATCCCATTTGGGACCAAATTTCAACAAGTCTTTCTTCACAGTTCTAAACATTCTTCATCCATCTCTAGCACTTGTAATTAATCAAATTCATTGTATTATAACATATTCTAACCCAAAATAACTTTATACAAGCCATTTACTGCCTCAAACCATTGGTTGTGTGTTCTTATCCCATTTGGGACCAGATTGAAACAAGTCTTTCTTCACACTACTAAACATTCTTCATCCATCTCTAGCACTTATAATCAATCAAATTCATTGTATTATAGCATATTCTAACCAAAAATAACTTTATACAAGCCATTTACTGCCTCAAAGCATTGGTTGTGTGTTCTTATCCCATTTGGGACCAGATTGAAACAAGTCTTTCTTCACACTACTAAACATTCTTCATCCTTCTCTAGCATTTGTAATCAATCAAATTCATTGTATTTTAACATATTCTAACCCAAAATAACTTTATGCAAGCCATTTACTGCCTCAAACCATTAGTTGTGTGTTCTTATCCCATTTGGGACCAAATTTCAACAAGTCTTTCTTCACACTTCTAAACAATCTTCATCCTTCTCTAGCACTTGTAATAAATGAAATTCATTGTATTATAACATATTCTAACCCAAAATAAGTTTATACAAGCAATTTACTGCCTCAAATCAATGGTTGTGGGTTCATATCCCATTTGGGACCAAATTTCAACAAGTCTTTCTTCACACTTCTAAATATTTTTCATCCATTTCTAGCAGTTGTAATCAATGAAATTCAATGTA
>NW_006238879.1:0-536 GCF_000375325.1 Capsella rubella | reverse complement strand
AAGCCATTTACTGCCTAAAACCATTGGTTGTGGGTTCATATCCCATTTGGGACCAAATTTCAACAAGTCTTTCTTCACACTTCTAAACATTCTTCATCCTTCTCTAGCACTTGTAATCAATCAAATTCATTGTATTTTAACATATTCTAACCGAATATAACTTTATAGAAGCCATTTACTTCCTCAAACCATTGGTTGTGGGTTCATATCCCATTTGGGACCAAATTTCAACAAGTCTTTCTTCACAATTCTAAACATTCTTCATCCATCTCTAGCACTTGTAATCAATCAAATTCATTGTATTATAGCATATTCTAACCAAAAATAACTTTATACAAGCCATTTACTGCCTCAAACCATTAGTTGTGTGTTCTTATCCCATTTGGGACCAAATTTCAACAAGTCTTCCTTCACACTACTAAACATTCTTCATCCATCTCTAGCACTTGTAATCAATCAAATTCATTGTATTATAACATATTCTAGCCAAAAATAACTTTATACAAGCCATTTACTGCCTCAAACCATTGGTTGTG
>NW_006238880.1:47148-47452 GCF_000375325.1 Capsella rubella | reverse complement strand
ACTCCCATTTGTAATTTCCTAGTCAATTTCGCATTATCGAATAGGTTCATTTCGTCCAGAATCCATTCTAACATCAACTCTCGCAGGCTAGAAATACAATGCTCAATTAACACTCATTCATTCATTTCATCGAACATCTCTGAAACAAATAAAAGCCTAAGTTCTAAAACAGGTCGATCAATCCTATTCTAGCATTGAAAACATGTCAACTGAAGAACCATAGAATCCATTGAAGAGATCAATCCACTAATTTATTGAATATTCTACTTAGACTCCTAAAACCCAATTGAAGAACTACTCACAC
>NW_006238880.1:46575-46948 GCF_000375325.1 Capsella rubella | reverse complement strand
AATAGGAGACGAGTTGCGTCGGTTCTATAGAGTTTCAGATCAAACATGGGCCAGATAATGCATGCGAGGTAAGGGATCGATCAGTCCATATACAGATCAACCGGTCTGACACTCTTAGCATTTAGTTCTGCATCTGCTTCAACTTCTCGTCATAATTACCTTTCTTCAGTAAATCTCGTATAACTCTTAAATTAACCGTTAGATTTTCTCAAAGTAAATTGAAAATGCAAGCTAACATCCGTCTCCATCCTGTGCCAAAATGTGAGAAAGTTCTAACGGTTGCAATAGTCCATATGGTCCCAAACATCTGACACTTCTAGATGAATCTACATCTCTAAATGTGTTTCTGCATCCCAAAACGGCTCGTTTTATT
>NW_006238880.1:45629-45852 GCF_000375325.1 Capsella rubella | reverse complement strand
TTGTCTTGTGAAAATCACTCCTAAGTGTGCGTTGAATATAATCGCGGTTGTCTTCGGAAATGGAAAACTCTCTGATCTTTGTTGCAGCGATCTCGTCAAAGAAGGAAAATTGTGTCACGATACACTTATAAAATATATTGCGGACAGACCTAGTTTGATTGCCCATGAAACAGAATATCTGAAGAAGAGATATGAAGTATGGAATCAATGTGTCTCAATCTCT
>NW_006238880.1:44588-45032 GCF_000375325.1 Capsella rubella | reverse complement strand
TTTTATGATCATATCAAATGATTTGTCATAAACATTATTTAGTTTAATTGCTTTCCTTACTAATTTATCAATTTGCTCATATATTAATTAAATTTATAGATAGAATTTTTTTATTTACATTACTTTATGCCATCAATACATTGAGCCTGTAATTACCAAGTTTTTCAATATGCATCAAGATCGCTTTGTTTTGAAGATGTTGATATTTTACTCCCTCTTTTTTGATAAATTATTTATTATATTCTGTGCAACTTGACATGATAATTTTGGATTAAACCTTATATATTCACAATTCTTCAATTGGTTATTTAGCGGTTTTCAAAATTATTTCATTTGATATTGAATCTGATATTACTTAAGAGTTCAGTTGACCTATATAATTGTATACATTCATAAATGTTTTATGATAAATTAAGTTCAGAATTATTTATCAGTCTTCTCGAT
>NW_006238880.1:42922-44355 GCF_000375325.1 Capsella rubella | reverse complement strand
ATTTCAAAGAACAATGACTAGCTAATAAATGCAAAAAGGATTAAGGTATGAAGAACCGTTCTTAAATATGAACACAATTCCAGATTAATTCTCTCTCAAGACATTAATCACAACTATTCAATTACAAAACTCCCATTTGTAATTTCCTAGTCAATTTCGCATTATCGAATAGGTTCATTTCGTTCAGAATCCATTCTAACATCAACTCTCGCAGGCTAGAAATACAATGCTCAATTAACACTCATTCATTCATTTCATCGAACATCTCTGAAACAAATAAAAGCCTAAGTTCTTAAACAGGGTGATCAATCCTATTCTAGCATTGAAAACATGTAAACTGAAGAACCATAGAATCTATTGAAGAGATCAATCCACTAATTTATTGAATATTCTACTTAGACTCCTAAAACCCAATTGAAGAACTACTCACACATAGCAATTGAATAAAAGCAAATATATATGAAAGAAAACATTATAAAATTGCTTAAATAATAAGAAAGGGTTCACAAATCTTCTCCAAGTGTCAAGAGGATGAATTATTTTCCCCAAATTATTTAGAAAGGAAAGAGCAATGTTTAGAACTGAAATTATGAAAGATAGCTGCTAAATAGTCGAGCCTAGGGTATAAAAACAATAGGAGACAAGTTTGGTCGGTTCTATAGTGTTTCAGATCAAACATGGGCCAGATAATGCATGCGAGGTAAGGGATCGATCAGTCCATATACAGATCAGCCGGTCTGACACTCTTAGCATTTAGTTATGCATCTGCTTCAACTACTCGTCAGAATTACCTGTCTCCAGTAAATCTCGTATAACTCTTAAAATAACCGTTAGATTTTTCTCAAAGTAAATTGAAAATGCAAGCTAACATCCGTCTCCATCCTGTGTCAAAAGTTGAGAAAGATCTAACGGTTGAAATAGTCCATATGATCCCGAAAAACTGACACTTGTAGATGAATCTACATCTCTAAATGTGTTTCAACATCCCAAAACGGCTCGTTTTATTCCAAAAATACTTAAAACCTGTAAAGACTCTATAATGGACTAAAATACTGTTAAAAAATATTTGGCTCAATAAAATTAATAACATGAAAGAGAAAATAAAGACTTTAAACCGAGAAAAACACAATTTATCATTTGTTTTAAAAAGACTAAACATATACAATTAGAAAAGGGAGAAACTGTGATTTTTTAAATTAAGATAATTCAAAACATAAATGGATCTAAATTATATAACTTTTGTTTTTTTTCGTAGAACCCTATGCAAATCAAATTTGAACTACATATTCAAGAAATTGTTGTAGCATTTCAAAATGTCATAGTATCACCAATAATTTTTATTGAAACTGATATCCGAAGTTACATTGAAATTTTTCCTTAAAAATTCAAATATTTTTAAAACTATTAAGTTTGACGTTTGTGATATATTTATT
>NW_006238880.1:42233-42822 GCF_000375325.1 Capsella rubella | reverse complement strand
GAGCTAGCCTAACTTAATTTTAATAAGAAATACAATACACTGTTCGTTACGAAAAAGGAAAACTCAAGCAAGCTAATTTAAGTAAACGAAAATATGTCTAAATTTAGCGCTCAGGTTTCTTTGCTATTCATTGTTGTAGCTTTGGTGTATGCGTTTGTTCCTGTTTTTTCAGTCGATGAAGGGGAAGTAAAAACATTATGGGATACTTGTCTTGTGAAAATCACTCCTAAGTGTGCGTTGAATATAATCGCGGTTGTCTTCGGAAATAGAACACTCTCTGATCTTTGTTGCAGCGATCTCGTCAAAGAAGGAAAATTGTGTCACGATACACTTATAAAATATATTGCGGACAGACCTAGTTTGATTGCCCATGAAACAGAATATCTGAAGAAGAGAGATGAAGTATGGAATCAATGTGTCTCAATCTCTAAAACTCTTTAAAATATGTATTGCTTATACTATTTGGACCAATTAAATTGAAATTTCTTTGTTGTTCAATTTTTTATTACCTGTAATATTTATCTTTTCTTTAAAAAAGAGTTAAAGGAATAATAGCAAAATACACATTAAGCGCAACATGTTAATGTTG
>NW_006238880.1:41474-42133 GCF_000375325.1 Capsella rubella | reverse complement strand
ATGACATAGATTGAATTCTTTATTAATATTAAATATTTTAAAAGCGATAACTTCTTATGGATCTAGAAAATTGCATTTTACGATCATATCAAATGATTTGTCATAAACATTATTTAGTTTAATTGCTTTCCTTACTAATTTATCAATTTGCTCATATATTAATTAAATTTATAGATAGAATTTTTTTATTTACATTACTTTATGGCATCAATACATTGAGCCTGTAATTACCAAGTTTTTCAATATGCATCAAGATCGCTTTGTTTTGAAGATGTTGATATTTTACTCTCTCTTTTTTGATAAATTATTTATTATATTCTGTGCAACTTGACATGATAATTTTGGATTTAACCTTATATATTCAAAATTCTTCAAAAGGTTATTTAACGGTTTTCAAAATTATTTCAGTTTATATTGAATCTGATATTATTTAAGAGTTTAATTGACCTATATAATTGTATACATTCATAAATGTTTTATGATAAATTAAGTTCAGAAATATTTATCAGTCTTCTCGATTAGTACTAATGTAATATATTAGATATATTGATTGGTCGAGTTTTTAACCCAATAACTTAACCGAAAGGAAGTATATGCGGGATCAATCACATGGAGCAAAGGTACTCTAAAGAATTACGAGACTCGTTCTTAGCTTAAAG
>NW_006238880.1:35047-41374 GCF_000375325.1 Capsella rubella | reverse complement strand
CAGAATTGTAAATAAAAATGCAAATAAAAAAAGATTAAACTTATGAATTAAAGACATTGAGGGGCAGAGTATTTCAAAGAACAATGACTAGCTAATAAATGCAAAAAGGATTAAGGTATGAAGAACCGTTCTTAAATATGAACACAATTCCAGATTAATTCTCTCTCAAGACATTAATCACAACTATTCAATTACAAAACTGTAACAACCCATCCCGGTGGGAACCCCTGCCACATGGAAGTTACAAGCGCTGCAGCGCATCGACCCTAACCTCTCTCCTATGGGCCCAAACTGCGCAGCCCACTTGCTCGCAGCCCCCTGGCCCACCAGGTAGGTTATTGGTGCGCCTGGCGTTCCTCGAACCCAGGTCCTCACCCTTTAACAACCTTCCCACCGTGGAAGTTGTTACCAATTGGAATATGCGAATATTCTCGAGAGAATATCGGAGGATTGGCTGTTTACGCGACAGTATAAAAGAATGATCGGGAGAGCTAGGGTTTTTGGAGGTGTTATGATGCATCATGAGCGCCGTCAAGGAAATGATCGAGAAAGAAGATAAAAAGAGTAAGAGTTATCGAGAGTATTGTTATGATGATCGAGACCTTGTATTCACGGATCGAGATCGACGATTGAGGCGGATGACGGATCCAGTGGAAAGGTATTCAATCGTTTATGTTGGCGAAATGATTAAGTTACTGAGAACGGTGGTCTATGTTCGGGTACGTAACGTGAAGTATTGAGTGAGATCGAGTGAGATCAAGAAGTATCGAGTGAGATCGAGAAGTATCGAGTGAGATCGGGAAGTATTGTGCGAGATCGAGTGAGGATCGAGAAGTATCGAGTGAGATCGAGCGATAGATGGATTGCATCGAGAGAAGGGATGAGTGATCGGTTATATGTTAGCAAGGGATCGATGAATGAGTTCATTAATATGTTTTACCGATTATACTCGAGAGAGATTGATGGTTATCGACAGATCGTACGTCGGTGGCCGAAGGTCGACAATAGAGATCGTTAGATCGAGCTGTCGGACAATGTGTATGATCGGATGGTCGAGTTATCGTCAGTGCCATGCGAAACGCTGATGGTCCATTCGATTGTTGATCGAAGTGTATGGGAAGGGATCGAAGATTGACGACCGAGAGTCGTACGAAATAAGTGGCGGAGAAGAATGTCCGCGGCTGGACGAATCAAGTATTACAGCCCATCTCTTATTGTTTACTTGGTCACTTGGGGATGGTTGGTTGTGTGACTAAGAAACAATAAGGGATGGTGAGCGATGAATGAAGGAGACGTGTTCGGTGATGCGAGAATGGAGTCATGAAGGCTGGATCATTAGCAAGGTTGATACGGATGGATGATGTGCGATTCAGAGACTCTGATTCTATAAGGTACACATGGAGGTAAATGTGTTCTTATTGTTGATTGTATGGAGTTGTGTTTGTTATAAATGTGTTTAAAATGGTTTACGCATGTTTTTAAGTATGTTTTTGGTAAGTTGATTTCTCGCCGGTAGTCTCGTCGGAATGTTTTTCTCCGGTGATTTTTAGTTTCCGGGTTAGGGTGTTTCAAGTTGGTATCAGAGCGCGGTCGCTTCTAGGACAGTTCTCTAATGGAAAGAGATAAGTCTTGATCGGTAAAGTGCGGAAAAGGTTATGGAAAGAGCTTGGAAAAGTATAGAAAATGGTGAAAATTCTATGGAAAGGCATTAAAGGATCGATGTTGGTATTCGGTCCGGAAGCGGTCAAGCAAGAATCGGATAAGGAATTCCGAGAATGAAGTGATCAGTCAAGTAGTGTGTTCAAATGTTTGGTGAAGTGATCGGAAATCACGAAGGCAATGTACTAAATCGGTCAAGTCATTGGGAATAAATGATCGAAGCCATTTAGATGGCTAAGGAGGAAAGGATGTGGGTCATTACCGGTTATGGTAGGGTAATGGCTACTATGATGAACTGATTAAGATGGTAAAGAAAAGTTAAGTGTTAGTAGCTAGTGTTTGCCAAGTAAGGAGTAAGTCGGTCGAGGTGTGGCAGAGGGGTGTTGATCCTCAAAAGTTGTTTCGTAAAGGATTACCGAAGGTGAAATAATCGGAGAAGTAATCGGATGATGGTCTATCGGTTCAAGAGAAGGTTTGGTCGAGGTGAAAGATCGATGGTAGGTTGTTGGAGCCAAGTGAAGTTTGATAAAAGGTTTCAAGAGAAAGATAATCGGTTTGAGGGAGCCGAAAGTATTGAATATGTTCTTGTGGAGTTCACGCAATGGTAATGGAATATCATTGTCCGTGATACGCAAAGAGTGAGTTCAGGAATTGCATCTCGGGAAGTAAGTGGGAACTTGCATTCCCGGGACCGAGCTATTGCTATGGGAAGGTTTCAGTAATAATCGGCTTAAAGTAAAGATTGGTTAGCCAGGAAGTGTACATGAAGTACGAAATGATGTTAAGGCAAAGAGTGGCTAGGAAGTGTTATCATGACGTTGGCTAGATGAAGATCTAGTATATCCGGTAAGGGTATGATTAAGTGCTGAATGGTGAGAATCGAAGTTCTTGGTTTTGGAATGGAGTTCCTTGAAGAATTACTGACGGCTATAGAGTGTCGGAGGTAAGGTGCATTCGGTAAAGGTTGAGCATTGTAAAGTTGAAAAGTAAAGCAAACCTGTTCTGAAGGTTGGAGATAGCTCCATCCATCAAACGGGACCTATGAGAAATGTTAGATGGATTTCTAGCATCTCGGATTGAAATCCGGACAAGTATGATCGGTAATGGAAACCGAGATACCAATGATGGAAACCGTAAGGGTCGAGGAAATGTTCAAGGAAGTCTTAACGGTCGGTGATCAATGTTGGCTGGTACTGGACAGTACGTCGGCAGATGGTACTCGGACGGCTGACAGCATGATGCGGAAGCAATGGGTAAAGTTCAAGTCTGATTCAAGTAATTGCTAAAGACAAGTTATGACCAGAAATAAGTTTAAGATTTCACGAGAGGAAATGGAAATCCTTAAGTGATTATCTAAGGCACGGAAGTTGCCGAGAATGTGGAGTAAAGGAGACTTCACCCAAGATGTCCGAGGTGTTTAGATGGATCTTATATCCTCGTAAAAGTCAGGGATGATTGTGGTGATCTAAAGAAAGTGCAAGGATTCTTTTGGAAAAGGAAAAACCTGAAGTTAAGTTTACATGATGAAGTTGGAAGTGGAGCATATGTAGGCTAAGGAAAAGCCGGAAATGAAGAATGACTAGCTTCACTAGAGGTGAGCTATTGTCTAAGCTGTTGTAGTCCGAGTTGTTCTCTTTCAATAGGTTTGATTAGTCTTGAGAACTTGCCATAGTTTATGTGTTATCGCGATAATGTCTTGATAGTTAATCGATGGTGGTTCCAATAATTATCTTGATGGTATGTATTTGACTTGCATGATGAACTCATGAGATCAATAGTGTGTTTTTGATTCCTGGATTGAGCTTAGTGACTTTGTGACCGTGGCCTCTGGAATCATTCTCATTGCTTAGACTCTATGATGTTGCTTGCTTGTTATGGTTTATGTTTATCGCGATAATGTCTCGGTGGATAATCGATGGTGGTTCCGATATTCATCTTGACGGTATGTTATGTTATAAAATGGCAAGTATCCTTGACTAGTTAGATCAATTGTTAGATTACAATAGGGACAACGTCGAGAAGAATTTGTTGAGGTAGGAAATGAGTTAAGTGAGAAAGCTTAAGTGTGTTGTTGGTGAGCTTTGGAAGTACATGGTTTATAAGTGGATGTGTTCTTTGTGTACATGCGTATGCTAAGGAACAATATGTAAGTGTACTTGGGGACTTGCGAGTCTGCCGATGCACAATGTTATGTTAGTCTCGGGGACTTACGAGTTTCCTTGATGAGAATGTTGGACCATTTTACTTGCCAAGTTAGTAGCCACAATACGTGAAAGTTCTAAGCGAATGTTTAGAATGTTGTGGTTGATCAAGTTTGATTACCAAGTTCCAAAGGGTAAGTGGCTTGAGAGCTAAGAGTTGATCGAGGCATAAGTATGTTGAAGGTCTAGGTGGTTGATCTAGTCTATCCGAGAGTTTAAGGAAAGACTGCTCGGAAGGCTTTAGATGATCATGCTTGACGAATCACGTTGGTAAGAATGAGCGGAGTTTGCCATCGCGTGAATATGATCATGGTTTAGGAATCAGAGAATTCACCAAGGTTTGAATGTTGGATGGCTTACGGGAATTTGGAAAGTCATCCGAGGCGTTTGGTAGTTACTCGGTAAGGACCGAAAGCTGTTACCGAGGTATGGATGTGTTATGCCGAATGGTTTATGTGAATCTTAAGTGATCAGAAGGAGATAAGACGGTTGAGCTGGAAGTGTTGGTTAAGCTCATGGAGAGATTGTAAGAATCAATATTGGCATCAAGATCGATGCAAGGGTTCGTTAGGATCGAAAGTCCGGAAAGGTTCAAGGATCATGGGTCATCCGAGAATGTGCGTAGGAAGCTGGATAAGTGGTAAGTTCCGTAAAGTTTAAGAAGTTCAGGATAATTCTTGAAAGGCTCAAGATGAAGTGCGGATGGTTATGACCTGGAGGGAATCGGTGAATACCAAAAATCACGACTAAGCTATCGGGCCATGAGAGTTGGTTCCATCAAAGATTCGTTGTTGAGGTGAGACGAAATGTTGCCATGTGAACTTGGAAAGTTTTCTAAGGCACGATCATGAACCAAAATGTTGTTTGGAGATTGAGAGTGGAAGTGCTCTAGTTTTGTTGTTTTGCGGTATGAAGTGTCGGATGAGTAAGGTTCGATAAGGACATGATAAGAAGAATGTGTCCGGGAAGGATGCATAATGGTTAGGTGTTGAGCATTGGGAAATGTTTAATGCTAAGGATGGTTAAGTATGCAAAGGAGGATAAGTTCATTCGGGTAAGTTTAAGATCTTTCATGAAGGGAACGAAATGTTACATGAATGTAAAGGTTTATCGGCCAAGGAAGGGTAGAAAAAGGAGTGCATATTCCCATGCGAGTAGGTCGGCAAGCAGATAGTTAGATGGAAAGTGTCTTCGGATAGTCATGTTCGGTTGATAAGTGTAAGAAAGTGGGACCTTGTCTGGCATGGCTTTGTGTAAGATGTTCAGATAAAGTCTCTTGAGAGATAGGAATCGAGAAATTTGTGGAGTAAGTCCGAGAGGAACTAAGGTTAAAGTGGAAAGATCAAGCCGTGGAGTGGTTCTGATCGAGGAAAAGTTATGAGAATCGAGCAAGTTACGCAAAGTGGGCAAGAAGTAAGGTATATCGGCTGCAAAAGGTTTGCATTATGGCATTGATGAAGGAATGATGGTACAAGTTGTTAATCAAGTTTTTGGAAAACTCAAGTATTGGAGTGGAACTCGACAATAGAGAAATTCGAGGACGAATTTATTCTAAGAGGGGAAGAGCTGTAACGCCCGTCTCCGGCTTTTCTAGGATGGTATCAGGGTGCCTATTGTCGAGAGTATGCATAAGTTTATCGAAAGAATTGTCAATGGTCGAGAAAATATGGATGTGATCGAGGGTTGATCGATAAGGATCGATGGAAGCTGAAGGAAATCCGAATGTTCGGTGAGGAATGAAGTGTTGCTCGATTGGTTCGGACAAGATGGACTTTCGGACAGGTTTTGTCGGAAGATTATCTATTAGGCGGATTTATCGGACAGATGTTTGGTTCGGACAGTTTTGGTCGAGTGGCTATCGATAAAATGTTAGTCTGTGGGCTTTCTTTATTATTATTAAATATTTTTAAAAGCGATAACTTCTTATGGATCTAGAAAATTGCATTTTATGATCATATCAAATGATTTGTCATAAACATTATTCAGTTTAATCGTTTTCCATACTAATTTATCAATTTGCTCATATATTAATTAAATTTATAGATATAAATTTTTTATTTACATTACTTTATGGCATCAATACATTGAGCCTGTAATTACCAAGTTTTTCAATATGCATCAAGATCACTTTGTTTTGAAGATGTTGATATTTTACTCTCTCTTTTTTGATAAATTATTTATTATATTATGTGCAACTTGACATGATAATTTTGGATTAAACCTTATATATTCAAAATTCTTCAAAAGGTTATTTAACGGTTTTCAAAATTATTTCAGTTCATATTGAATCTGATATTATTTAAGAGTTTAATTGACCTATATAATTGTATACATTCATAAATGTTTTATGATAAATTAAGTTCAGAATGATTTATCAGTCTTCTCGATTAGTACTAATGTAAAATATTAGATATATTGATTGGTCGAGTTTTTTAACCCAATAACTTAACCGAAAGGAAGTATATGC
>NW_006238880.1:34651-34936 GCF_000375325.1 Capsella rubella | reverse complement strand
AAAAAAGATTAAACTTATGAATTAACGACATTGAGGGGCAGAGTATTTCAAAGAACAATGACTAGCTAATAAATGCAAAAAGGATTAAGGTATGAAGAACCGTTCTTAAATATGAACACAACTCCAGATTAATTCTCTCTCAAGACATTAATCACAACTATTCAATTACAAAACTCCCATTGGTAATTTCCTAGTCAATTTTGCATTATTGAATAGGTTCATTTCGTTCAGAATCCATTCTAACATCAACTCTCGCAGGCTAGAAATACAATGCTCAATTAACAC
>NW_006238880.1:34269-34523 GCF_000375325.1 Capsella rubella | reverse complement strand
ATCCACTAATTTATTGAATATTCTACTTAGACTCCTAAAACCCAATCGAAGAACTACTCACACATAGCAATTGAATAAAAGCAAATATATATGAAAGAAAACATTATAAAATTGCTTAAATAATAAGAAAGGGTTCACAAATCTTCCCCAAGTGTCAAGAGGATGAATTATTTTCCCCAAATTATTTAGAAAGCAAAGAGCAATGTTTAGAACTGAAATTATGAAAGATAGCTGCTAAATAGTCGAGCCTAGGG
>NW_006238880.1:33596-34094 GCF_000375325.1 Capsella rubella | reverse complement strand
CAGTAAATCTCGTATAACTCTTAAAGTAACCGTTAGATTGTTTCAAAGTAAATTGAAAATTCAAGCTAACATCCGTCTCCACCCTGTGTCAAAATTTGCGAAAGATCTAACGGTTGAAATAGTCCATATGATCCCACACATCTGACACTTCTAGATGAATCTACATCTCTAAATGTGTTTCAGCATCCCAAAACGGCTCGTTTTATTCCAAAAATACTTAAAACCTGTAAAGACTCTATAATGGACTAAAATACTGTTAAAAATATTTGGCTCAATAAAATTAATAACATGAAAGAGAAAATAAAGACTTTAAACCGAGAAAAACACAATATATCATTTGTTTTAAAAAGACTAAACATATACAATTAATAAAGGGAGAAACTGTGATTATTTAAATTAAGATAATTCAAAACATAAATGGATCTAAATTATATAACTTTTGTTTTTTCGTAGAACCTATGCAAATCTAATTTGAACCACATATTCAAGAAATTGTTG
>NW_006238880.1:32774-33496 GCF_000375325.1 Capsella rubella | reverse complement strand
ATCACCAGTAATTTTTATTGAAACTGATATCCGAAGTTACATTGATATTTTTCCTTCAAAATTCAAATATTTTTAAAACTATTAAGTTTGACGTTTGTGATATATTTATTTGAAAAAACATTTTAATGTCATAAATTTATTGCGCTAACGTTGTAGTTTTTGTTTTTGGTTTTGGTTACGTTAAGTTTTCAATGATCTATAAAGAGCTAGCCTAACTTAATATTAATAAGAAATACAATACACTGTTCGTTACGAAAAAAGGAAAACTCAAGCAAGCTAATTTAAGGAAACGAAAATATGTCTAAATTTAGCGCTCAGGGTTCTTTGCTATTCATTGTTGTAGCTTTGGTGGGTGCGTTTGTTACTGTTTTTTCAGTCGATGAAGGGGAAGTAAAAACATTATGGGATACTTGTCTTGTGAAAATCACTCCTAAGTGTGCGTTGAATATAATCGCGGTTGTCTTCGGAAATGGAACGCTGTCTGATCTTTGTTGCAGCGATCTCGTCAAAGAAGGAAAATTGTGTCACGATACACTTATAAAATATATTGCGGACAGACCTAGTTTGATTGCCCATGAAACAGAATATCTGAAGAAGAGAGATGAAGTATGGAATCATTGTGTCTCAATCTCTAAAACTCTTTAAAATATGTATTGCTTATACTATTTGGACCAATTAAATTGATATTTCTTTGTTGTTCAATTTTTTATTACCTGTAATAT
>NW_006238880.1:32463-32674 GCF_000375325.1 Capsella rubella | reverse complement strand
ATGTAAAATATTAGATATATTGATTGGTCGAGTTTTTTAACCCAATAACTTAACCGAAAGGAAGTATATGCGGGATCAATCACATGGAGCAAAGGTACTCTAAAGAATTACGAGACTGGTTCTTAGCTTAAAGCGAAAAGGTTGTTTGTTTTGTTTTCAGAATTGTAAATAAAAATGCAAATAAAAAAGATTAAACTTATGAATTAAAGAC
>NW_006238880.1:30592-30850 GCF_000375325.1 Capsella rubella | reverse complement strand
CTTTGCTATTCATTGTTGTAGCTTTGGTGTGTGCGTTTGTTCCGGTTTTTTCAGTCGATGAAGGGGAAGTAAAAACATTATGGGATACTTGTCTTGTGAAAATCACTCCTAAGTGTGCGTTGAATATAATCGCGGTTGTCTTCGGAAATGGAACACTCTCTGATCTTTGTTGCAGCGATCTCGTCAAAGAAGGAAAATTGTGTCACGATACACTTATAAAATATATTGCCGACAGACCTAGTTTGATTGCCCATGAAA
>NW_006238880.1:27936-28157 GCF_000375325.1 Capsella rubella | reverse complement strand
AGAAAAACACAATATATCATTTGTTTTAAAAAGACTAAACATATACAATTAATAAAGGGAGAAACTGTGATTTTTTAAATTAAGATAATTCAAAACATAAATGGATCTAAATTATATAACTTTTGTTTTTTCGTAGAACCTATGCAAATCTAATTTGAACCACATATTCAAGAAATTGTTGTAGCATTTCAAAATGCCATAGTATCACCAATAATTTTTAT
>NW_006238880.1:25862-26149 GCF_000375325.1 Capsella rubella | reverse complement strand
CGGAAAGGTTGGTTGTTTTGTTTGTAAATAAAAATGCAAATAAAAAAGATTAAACTTATGAATTAAAGACATTGAGGGGCAGAGTATTTCGAAGAACAATGACTAGCAAATAAATGCAAAAAGGATTAAGGTATGAAGAACCGTTCTTAAATATGAACACAATTCCAGATTAATTCTCTCTCAAGACATTAATCACAACTATTCAATTACAAAACTCCCATTGGTAATTTCCTAGTCAATTTCGCATTATCGAATAGGTTCATTTCGTTCAGAATTCATTCTAACAT
>NW_006238880.1:22787-23874 GCF_000375325.1 Capsella rubella | reverse complement strand
ATTTAAAATGTAATATATATATTGATTTTAAAAGTATTTTTATTTTGTATAATTCAACAATGTTTTCTATGATTTCTTGTTCTTAAAATTGAAATACCCATTTTTCATATTTATAAGTTTTTTTGGAAATGTAAATAAACTATAACCATTGCCTTCATTTTTAGCTCAATACCTTTAAATCAAAGCTTTATACCAATACCTAAAGATTGTTTCAAATTATCTACCAAAAGTTATAAGGGGGAATTTCAAAAATACCCCTTTTCATAAACCTCTTTTTAAAAATACCCCCTTTTCAAACTTTATCAAAAAACCCACTAAAAATGTTGAAATTTATCCAAATATGTGTGTAAGCTTATAAATATATACACAAATTACCTTTATATGTGTATAAAACTCTATATACCTTTCATAAATAGCGTTAAAATAAATTATAAAAACCTTATAAAAACCTTATAAAACCGTATAAACCCTTTTAAAAACCTTTTAAAAACCTTATAAACTTATAAAAACAATTTAAAACTATTTAAAAATATTTAGAATATTTGTATCGAATCTCCCAGTAGTAGTTCTTATATAGAAGTACCTTATAAACTATATAAACCTTTATAATTTTCTATATTTAAAAAGGGGTATTTTTGAAAATGGATAGATAAAGGGGGTATTTTTAAAAAGGGGTATATCAAAAGGGGTATTTCTCAAAAATTCTCAAGCTATAAACCTAAACTAGACAGGAAAAAAGAAATTTCAAAGGGCAAGACATATATATGACATAGATTGAATTCTTTATTATTATTAAATATTTTTAAAAGCGATATCTTCTTATGGATCTAGAAAATTGCATTTTATGATCATATCAAATGATTTGTCATAAACATTATTTAGTTTAATTGCTTTCCTTACTAGTTTATCAATTTGCTCATATATTAATTAAATTTATAGATAGAATTTTTTTATTTACATTACTTTATGGCATCAATACATTGAGCCTGTAATTACCAAGTTTTTCAATATGCATCAAGATCGCTTTGTTTTGAAGATGTTGATATTTTACTCTCTCTTTTTGATAAATTATTTATTATATTATGTG
>NW_006238880.1:21820-22513 GCF_000375325.1 Capsella rubella | reverse complement strand
GGGATCAATCACATGGAGCACAGGTACTCTAAAGAATTACGATACTCGTTCTTAGCTTAAAGCGAAAAGGTTGTTTGTTTTGTTTTCAGAATTGTAACAAATAAAAAAAATTAAACTTATGAATTAAAGACACTGAGGGGCAGAGTATTTCAAAGAACAATGACTAGCTAATAAATGCAAAAAGGATTAAGGTATGAAGAACCGCTCTTAAATATGAACACAATTCCAGATTAATTCTCTCTCAAGACATTAATCACAACTATTCAATTACAAAACTCCCATATGTAATTTCCTAGTCAATTTCGCATTATCGAATAGGTTCATTTCGTTCAGAATCCATTCTAACATCAACTCTCGCAGGCTAGAAATGCAATGCTCAATTAACACTCATTCATTCATTTCATCGAACATCTCTGAAACAAATAAAAGCCTAAGTTCTAAAACAGGGTGATCAATCCTATTCTAGCATTGAAAACATGTAAACTGAAGAACCATAGAATCCATTGAAGAGATCAATCCACTAATTTATTGAATATTCTACTTAGACTCCTAAAACCCAATCGAAGAACTACTCACACATAGCAATTGAATAAAAGCAAATATATATGAAAGAAAACATTATAAAATTGCTTAAATAATAAGAAAGGGTTCACAAATCTTCTCCAAGTGTCAAGAGGATGAATTATTTTCCCC
>NW_006238880.1:20820-21590 GCF_000375325.1 Capsella rubella | reverse complement strand
CTCGTCAGAATTACCTGTCTCCAGTAAATCTCGTATAACTCTTAAATTAACCGTTAGATTTTCTCATAGTAAATTGAAAATGCAAGCTAACATCCGTCTCCATCCTGTGTCAAATTTTGAGAAAGATCTAACGGTTGAAATAGTCCATATGATCCCAAACATCTGACACTTCTAGATGAATCTACATCTCTAAATGTGTTTCAGCATCCCAAAACGGCTCGTTTTATTCCAAAACAACTTAAAACCTGTAAAGACTCTATAGTGGACTAAAATACTGTTAAAAAATATTTGGCTCAATAAAATTAATAACATGAAAGAGAAAATAAAGACTTTAAACCGAGAAAAACACAATATATCATTTGTTTTAAGAAGACTAAACATATACAATTAGAAAAGGGAGAAACTGTGATTTTTTAAATTAAGATAATTCAAAACATAAATGGATCTAATTTATATAACTTTTGTTTTTTTTCGTAGAACCCTATGCAAATCAAATTTGAACCACATATTCAAGAAATTGTTGTAGCATTTCAAAATGCCATAGTATCACCAATAATTTTTATTGAAACTGATATCCGAAGTTACATTGATATTTTTCCTTCAAAATTCAAATATTTTTAAAACTATTAAGTTTGACATTTGTGATATATTTATTTGAAAAACATTTTAATGTCATAAATTTATTGCGCTAACGTTGTAGTTTTTGTTTTTGGTTTTGGTTACGTTAAGTTTTCAATGATCTATAAAGAGCTAGCCTAACTTAATTTTTA
>NW_006238880.1:18677-20720 GCF_000375325.1 Capsella rubella | reverse complement strand
CTTTGCTATTCATTGTTGTAGCTTTGGTGTGTGCGTTTGTTCCGGTTTTTTCAGTCGATGAAGGGGAAGTAAAAACATTATGGGATACTTGTCTTGTGAAAATCACTCCTAAGTGTGCGTTGAATATAATCGCGGTTGTCTTCGGAAATGGAACGCTGTCTGATCTTTGTTGCAGCGATCTCGTCAAAGAAGGAAAATTGTGTCACGATACACTTATAAAATATATTGCGGACAGACCTAGTTTGATTGCCCATGAAACAGAATATCTGAAGAAGAGAGATGAAGTATGGAATCATTGTGTCTCAATCTCTAAAACGCTTTAAAATATGTATTGCTTATACTATTTGGACCAATTAAATTGATATTTTTTTGTTGTTCAATTTTTTTTACCTGCAATATTTATCTTTTCTTTAAAATAACTATATAATAATAATAGCAAATGAATTATTTTGCAAATATATACATTAGAGTTTTTTACATTCAAATTATGAAAATGATTTTCAAAATACAAATTAAGCGCAACATGTTAATGTTGAATAATTTAAAATATAATATATATATTGATTTTAAAAGTATTTATATTATGTATAATTCAACAATGTTTTCTATGATTTCTTGTTCTTAAAATTGAAATACCCATTTTTCATATTTATAAGTTGTTTTGGAAATGTAAATAAACTATAACCATTGCCTTCATTTTTTTAGCTCAATACCTTTAAATTAAAGCTTTATACGAATACCTAAAGATTGTTTCAAGTTATCTACCAAAAGTTATAAACCTAAACTAGACAGGAAAAAAGAAATTTCAAAGGGCAAGACAAATATATATTTATGACATAGATTGAATTCTTTATTATTATTAAATACTTTTAAAAGCGATAACTTCTTATGGATCTAGAAAATTGCATTTTATGATCATATCAAATGATTTGTCATAAACATTATTTAGTTTAATTGCTTTCCTTACTAATTTATCAATTTGCTCATATATTAATTAAATTTATAGATAGAAATTTTTATTTACATTACTTTATGGCATTAATACATCGAGCCTGTAATTACCAAGTTTTTCAATATGCATCAAGATCGCTTTGTTTTGAAGATGTTGATATTTTACTCACTCTTTTTTGATAAATTATTTATTATATCATGTGCAACTTGACATAATAATTTTGGATTAAACCTTATATATTCACAATTCTTCAATAGGTTATTTAACGGTTTTCAAAATTATTTCATTTTATATTGAATCTGATATTATTTAAGATTTTAATTGACCTATACAATTGTATACATTCATAAATATTTTATGATAAATTAAGTTCAGAATTATTTATCAGTCTTCTCGATTATTACTTATGTAAAATATAAGATATATTGATTGGTCGAGTTTTTAACCCGTTAACTTAATCGAAAGGAAGTATATGCGGGATCGATCACAGGGAGCAAATGTACTCTAAAGAATTTCGTGACTTGTTCTTAGCTAAAGCGAAAAGGTTGTTTGTTTTATTCAGAATTTTAAATAAAAATGCAAATAAAAGAGACTAATCTTATGAATTAAGGACATTGAGGGGCAGAGTATTTCAAAGAACAATGACTAGCTAGTAAATGCAAAAAGGATTAAGGCATGAAGAACCGTTCTTAAATATGAACACAATTCCAGATTAATTCACTCTCAAGACATTAATCACAACTATTCAATTACAAAACTCCCATTTGTAAATTCCTAATCAATTTCGCATTATCGAATAGGTTCATTTCGTTCAGAATCCATTCTAACATCAACTCTCGCAGGCTAGAAATACAATGCTCAATTAACACTCATTCATTCATTTCATCGAACATCTCTGAAACAAATAAAAGCCTAAGTTCTAAAACAGGGTGATCAATCCTATTCTAGCATTGAAAACATGTAAACTGAAGAACCATAGAATCCATTGAAGAGATCAATCCACTAATTTATTGAATATTCTACTTAGACTCCTAAAACCCAATCGAAGAACTACTCACACATAGCAATTGAATAAAAGCAAATATATATGA
>NW_006238880.1:17304-17609 GCF_000375325.1 Capsella rubella | reverse complement strand
TAACTTAATTTTAATAAGAAATACAATACACTGTTCGTTACGAAAAAGGAAAACTCAAGCAAGCTAATTTTAGGAAACGAAAATATGTCTAAATTTAGCGCTCATGTTTCTTTGCTATTCATTGTTGTAGCTTTGGTGTGTGCGTTTGTTCCTGTTTTTTCAGTCGATGAAGGGGAAGTAAAAACATTATGGGATACTTGTCTTGTGAAAATCACTCCTAAGTGTGCGTTGAATATAATCGCGGTTGGCTTCGGAAATGGAACACTCTCTGATCTTTGTTGCAGCGATCTCGTCAAAGAAGGAAA
>NW_006238880.1:15605-17152 GCF_000375325.1 Capsella rubella | reverse complement strand
ACCAATTAAATTGATATTTCTTTGTTGTTCAATTTTTTATTACCTGTAATATTTATCTTTTCTTTAAAAAAGATTTAAAGGAATAATAGCAAATGAATTATTGTGCAAGTATATACCTTTAAGTTTTCTTACAACTAGATTATGAAAATGATTTTCAAAATACACATTAAGCGCAACATGTTAATGTTGAATGATTTAAAATATAATATATATATATATATATATATATATTGATTTAAAAGTATTTATATTTTGTATAATAGGACAATGTTTTCTATGAATTCTTGTTCTTAAAATTGAAAAACCCATTTTTCATATTTATAAGTTTTATTGGAAATGTAAATAAACTATAACCATTGCCTTCATTTTTTAGCTCAATACCTAAAGATTGTTTCAAATTATCTACCAAAAGTTATAAACCTAAATTAGACAGGAAAAAAGAAATTTCAAAGGGCAAGACAAATATATATATATATAACATAGATTGAATTCTTTATTATTATTAAATATTTTTAAAAGTGATAACTTCTTATGGATCTAGAAAATTGCATTTTATGATCATATCAAATGATTTGTCATAAACATTATTTAGTTTAATTGATTTCCTTACTAATTTATCAATTTGCTCATATATTAATTAAATTTATAGATAGAAAATTTTGATTTTATATTACTTTATGGCATCAATACATTGAGCATGTAATTACCAATATTTCAATATGCATCAAGATCGCTTTATTTTGAAGATGTTGATATTTTACTCTCTCTTTTTTTGATAAATTATTTATTATATTCTGTGCAACTTGACATGATAATTTTGGATTAAACCTTATATATTCACAATTCTTCAATAGGTTATTTAACGGTTTTCAAAATTATTTCATTTTATATTGAATCTGATATTATTTAAGAGTTTAATTGACCTATATAATTGTATACATTTATAAATATTTTATGATAAATTAAGTTGAGAATTATTTATCAGTCTTCTCGATTATTACTAACGTAAAATATTAGATATATTGATTCGTCGAGTTTTTAACCCGATAACTTCACCAAAAGGAAGTATATGTGGGATCAATCACATGGAGCAAAGGTACGCTAAAGAATTACGAGACTCGTTCTTAGCTTAAAGCGAAAAGGTTGTTTGTTTTGTTTTCAGAATTTTTAATAAAAATGCAAATAAAAAAGATTAAACTTATGAATTAAAGACATTGAGGGGCAGAGTATTTCAAAGAACAATGATTAGCTAATAAATGCAAAAAGGATTAAGGCATGAAGAACCGTTCTTAAATATGAACACAATTCCAGATTAATTCTCTCTCAAGACATTAATCACAACTATTCAGTTACAAAACTCCCATTTGTAATTTCGTCAATTTTGCATTATCGAATATGTTCATTTCGTTCAGAATCCATTCTAACATCAACTCTCGCATGCTAGAAATACAATGCTCAATTAACACTCATTCATTCATTTCATCGAACATCTCTGAAACAAATAAAAGACTAAGTTCTAAAACAGGGTGATCAATCCTATTCTAGCA
>NW_006238880.1:13435-15505 GCF_000375325.1 Capsella rubella | reverse complement strand
ATCAGCTTCAACTACTCGTCAGAATTACCTGTCTTCAGTAAATCTCGTATAACGCATAAATTAACCGTTAGATTTTCTCAAAGTAAATTGAAAATGCAAGCTAACATCCGTCTCCATCCTGTGCCAAAATGTGAGAAAGTTCTAACGGTTGCAATAGTCCATATGGTCCCAAACATCTGACACTTCTAGATGAATCTACATCTCTAAATGTGTTTCTGCATCCCAAAACGGCTCGTTTTATTCCAAAACAACTTAAAACCTGTAAAGACTCTATAATGGACTAAAAGACTGTTAAAAAATATTTGGCTGAATAAAATTAATAACATGAAAGAGAAAATAAAGACTTTAAACCGAGAAAAACACAATATATCATTTGTTTTAAAAAGACTAAACATATACAATTATAAAAGGGAGAAACTGTGGTTTTTTAAATTAAGATAATTCAAAACATAAATGGATCTAAATTATATGACTTTTGTTTTTTTCGTAGAACCCTATGCAAATCAAATTTGAACCACATATTCAAGAAATTGTTGTAGCATTTCAAAATGCCATAGTATCACCAATAATTTTTATTGAAACTGATAT
The DNA here is from genome assembly GCF_000375325.1 of Capsella rubella. Taxonomy (NCBI): domain Eukaryota; kingdom Viridiplantae; phylum Streptophyta; class Magnoliopsida; order Brassicales; family Brassicaceae; genus Capsella; species Capsella rubella. The sequence goes on along the minus strand of NW_006238880.1, from coordinate 14,917 downwards.
CCGAAGTTACATTAATATTTTTCCTTAAAAATTCAAATCTTTTTAAAACTATTAAGTTTGACGTTTGGGATATATTTATTTGAAAAAACATTTTAATGTCATAAATTTATTGTGCTAACGTTGTAGTTTTTGTTTTTGGTTTTGGTTACGTTAAGTTTTCAATGATCTATAAAGAGCTAGCCTAACTTAATTTTAATAAGAAATACAATACACTGTTCGTTACGAAAAAGGAAAACTCAAGCAAGCTAATTTTAGGAAACGAAAATATGTCTAAATTTAGCGCTCAGGTTTCTTTGCTATTCATTGTTGTAGCTTTGGTGTGTGCGTTTGTTCCGGTTTTTTCAGTCGATGAAGGGGAAGTAAAAACAGTATGGGATACTTGTCTTGTGAAAATCACTCCTAAGTGTGCGTTGAATATAATCGCGGTTGTCTTCGGAAATGGAACACTCTCTGATCTTTGTTGCAGCGATCTTGTCAAAGAAGGAAAATTGTGTCACGATACACTTATAAAATATATTGCGGACAGACCTAATTTGATTGCCCATGAAACAGAATATCTGAAGAAGAGAGATGAAGTATGGAATCATTGTGTCTCAATCTCTAAAACTCTTTAAAATTTGTATTGCTTATAATATTTGGACCAATTAAATTGATATTTCTTTGTTGTTCAATTTTTTTATTACCAGTAATATTTATCTTTTCTTTAAAAAAGATTTAAAGGAATAATAGCAAATGAATTATTGTGCAAGTATATACCTTTAAGTTTTTTTACAACTAGATTATGAAAATGATTTTCAAAATAAAAATTAAGCGCAACATGTTAATGTTGAATGATTTAAAAAATATATATATATATAGATCGATTTTAAAAGTATTTATATTTTGTCTAATTCAAAAATGTTTTCTATGAATTCTTGTTCTTAAAATTGAAATACCCATTTTTCATATTTATAAGTTTTTTTGGAAATGTAAATAAACTATAACCATTGCCTTCATTTTTTAGCTCAATACCTAAAGATTGTTTCAAATTATCTACCAAAAGTTATAAACCTAAATTAGACAGGAAAAAAGAAATTTCAAAGGGCAAGACAAATATATATATATATATATAACATAGATTGAATTCTTTATTATTATTAAATATTTTTAAAAGTTATAACTTCTTATGGATATAGAAAATTGCATTTTATGATCATATCAAATGATTTGTCATAAACATTATTTAGTTTAATTGATTTCCTTACTAATTTATCAATTTGCTCATATATTAATTAAATTTATAGATAGAAAATTTTGATTTTATATTACTTTATGGCATCAATACATTGAGCATGTAATTACCAATATTTCAATATGCATCAAGATCGCTTTATTTTGAAGATGTTGATATTTTACTCTCTCTTTTTTGATAAATTATTTATTATATTCTGTGCAACTTGACATGATAATTTTGGATTAAACCTTATATATTCAAAATTCTTC
>NW_006238880.1:11588-12056 GCF_000375325.1 Capsella rubella | reverse complement strand
TTATTCCAAAAATACTTAAAACCTGTAAAGACTCTATAATGGACTAAAATACTGTTAAAAATATTTGGCTCAATAAAATTAATAACATGAAAGAGAAAATAAAGACTTTAAACCGAGAAAAACACAATATATCATTTGTTTTAAAAAGACTAAACATATACAATTAATAAAGGGAGAAACTGTGATTTTTTAAATTAAGATAATTCAAAACATAAATGGATCTAAATTATATAACTTTTGTTTTTTTTGTAGAACCTACGCAAATCTAATTTGAACCACATATTCAAGAAATTGTTGTAGCATTTCAAAATGCCATAGTATCACCAATAATTTTTATTGAAACTGATATCCGAAGTTACATTGATATTTTTCCTTCAAAATTCAAATATTTTTAAAACTATTAAGTTTGACGTTTGTGATATATTTATTTGAAAAAACATTTTAATGTCATAAATTTATTGCGCTAAC
>NW_006238880.1:11114-11333 GCF_000375325.1 Capsella rubella | reverse complement strand
GGATACTTGTCTTGTGAAAATCACTCCTAAGTGTGCGTTGAATATAATCGCGGTTGTCTTCGGAAATGGAACGCTGTCTGATCTTTGTTGCAGCGATCTCGTCAAAGAAGGAAAATTGTGTCACGATACACTTATAAAATATATTGCGGACAGACCTAGTTTGATTGCCCATGAAACAGAATATCTGAAGAAGAGAGATGAAGTATGGAATCATTGTGT
>NW_006238880.1:10172-10712 GCF_000375325.1 Capsella rubella | reverse complement strand
CTCAATACCTTTAAATCAAAGCTTTCTACCAATACCTAAAGATTGTTTCAAATTATCTACCAAAAGTTATAAACTTAAACTAGACAGGAAAAAAGAAATTTCAAAGGGTAAGACATATATATGACATAGATTGAATTCTTTATTATTATTAAATATTTTTAAAAGCGATAACTTCTTATGGATCTAGAAAATTGCATTTTATGATCATATCAAATGATTTGTCATAAATATAATTCAGTTTAATTGCTTTCCTTACTAATTTATCAATTTGCTCATATATTAATTAAATTTATAGATAGAAATTTTTATTTACATTACTTTATGGCATCAATACATTGAGCCTGTAATTACCAAGTTTTTCAATATGCATCAAGATCGCTTTGTTTTGAAGATGTTGATATTTTACTCTCTCTTTTTTGTTAAATTATTTATTATATTATGTGCAACTTGACATGATAATTTTGGATTAAACCTTATATATTCAAAATTCTTCAAAAGGTTATTTAACGGTTTTCAAAATTATTTCAGTTTATATTGAAT
>NW_006238880.1:7078-7922 GCF_000375325.1 Capsella rubella | reverse complement strand
GATGAAGTATGGAATCATTGTGTCTCAATCTCTAAAACTCTTTAAATATGTATTGCTTATACTATTTGGACCAATTAAATTGATATTTCTTTGTTGTTCAATTTTTTATTACCTGTAATATTTATCTTTTCTTTAAAAAAGATTTAAAAGAATAATAGCAAATTAATTATTGTGCAAGTATATACCTTTAAGTTTTTTACAACTAGATTATGAAAATGATTTTCAAAATACACATTAAGCGCAACATGTTAATGTTGAATGATTTAAAATATAATATATAAATTGATTTAAAAGTATTTATATTTTGTATAATTCAACAATGTTTTCTATGAATTCTTGATCTTAAAATTGAAATACCCATTTTTCATATTTATAAGTTTTTTTGGAAATGTAAATAAACTATAACCATTGCCTTCATTTTTTAGCTCAATACCTTTAAATCAAAGCTTTATACCAATACCTAAAGATTGTTTCAAATTATCTACCAAAAGTTATAAACTTAAACTAGACAGGAAAAAAGAAATTTCAAAGGGCAAGACATATATATGACATAGATTGAATTCTTTATTATTATTAAATATTTTTAAAAGCGATAACTTCTTATGGATCTAGAAAATTGCATTTTATGATCATATCAAATGATTTGTCATAAATATTATTCAGTTTAATTGCTTTCCTTACTAATTTATCAATTTGCTCATATATTAATTAAATTTATAGATAGAAATTTTTATTTACATTACTTTATGGCATCAATACATTGAGCCTGTAATTACCAAGTTTTTCAATATGCATCAAGATCGCTTTGTTTTGAAGATGTTGATATTTTACTCTCTCTTTTTGA
>NW_006238880.1:6638-6978 GCF_000375325.1 Capsella rubella | reverse complement strand
ACATTATAATTTTGGATTAAACCTTATATATTCAAAATTCTTCAAAAGGTTATTTAACGGTTTTCAAAATTATTTCAGTTTATATTGAATCTGATATTATTTAAGAGTTTAATTGACCTATATAATTCTATACATTCATAAATGTTTTATGATAAATTAAGTTAAGAATTATTTATAAGTCTTCTCGATTAGTACTAATGTTAAAGATTAGATATATTGATTGGTCGAGTTTTTAACCCAATAACTTAACCGAAAGGAAGTATATGCGGGATCAATCACATGGAGCAAATGTACTCTAAAGAATTACGAGACTCGTTTTTAGCTTAAAGCGAAAAGGTTG
>NW_006238880.1:5465-5907 GCF_000375325.1 Capsella rubella | reverse complement strand
GTCGGTTCTAAAAGTGTTTCAGATCAAACATGGGCCAGATAATACATGCGAGGTAAGGGATCGATCAGTCCATATACAGATCAACCGGTCTGACACTCTTAGCATTTAGTTCTGCATCTGCTTCAACTACTCGTCAGAATTACCTGTCTCCAGTAAATCTCGTATAACTCTTAAATTATCCGTTAGATTTTCTCAAAGTAAATTGCAAATGCAAGCTAACATCTGTCTCCAACCTGTGTCAAAATTTGAGAAAGATCTAACGGTTGAAATAGTCCATATGATCCCAAAAATCTGACACTTCTAGATGAATCTACATCTCTAAATGTGTTTCAGCATCCCAAAACGGCTCGTTTTATTCCAAAAATACTTAAAACCTGTAAAGACTCTATAATGGACTAAAATACTGTTAAAAAATATTTGGCTCAATAAAATTAATAACATG
>NW_006238880.1:4989-5219 GCF_000375325.1 Capsella rubella | reverse complement strand
TTGAAACTGATATCCGAAGTTACATTGATATTTTTCCTTAAAAATTCAAATATTTTTAAAACTATTAAGTTTGACGTTTGTGATATATTTATTTGAAAAAACATTTTAATGTCATAAATTTATTGCGCTAACGTTGTAGCTTTTGTTTTTGGTTTTGGTTACGTTAAGTTTTCAATGATCTATGAAGAGCTAGCGTAACTTAATTTTAATAAGAAATACAATACACTGTT
>NW_006238880.1:3429-4260 GCF_000375325.1 Capsella rubella | reverse complement strand
TAAGTTTTTTTGGAAATGTAAATAAACTATAACCATTGCCTTCATTTTTTTAGCTCAATACCTTTAAATCAAAGCTTTATACCAATACCTAAAGATTGTTTCAAATTATCTACCAAAAGTTATAAACCTAAACTAGACAGGAAAAAAGAAATTTCAAAGGGCAAGACATATATATGACATAGATTGAATTCTTTATTATTATTAAATATTTTTAAAAGCGATAACTTCTTATGGGTCTAGAAAATTGCATTTTATGATCATATCAAATGATTTGTCATAAATATTATTCAGTTTAATTGCTTTCCTTACTAATTTATCAATTTGCTCATATATTAATTAAATTTATAGATAGAAATTTTTATTTACATTACTTTATGGCATCAATACATTGAGACTGTAATTACCAAGTTTTTCAATATGCATCAAGATCGCTTTGTTTTGAAGATGTTGATATTTTACTCTCTTTTTTTTGATAAATTATTTATTATATTATGTGCAACTTGACATGATAATTTTGGATTAAACCTTATATATTCAAAATTCTTCAAAAGGTTATTTAACGGTTTTCAAAATTATTTCAGTTTATAATGAATCTGATATTATTTAAGAGTTTAATTGACCTATATAATTGTATACATTCATAAATGTTTTATGATAAATTAAGTTCAGAATTATTTATCAGTCTTCTCGATTAGTACTAATGTAAAATATTAGATATATTGATTGGTCGAGTTTTTTAACCCAATAACTTAACCGAAAGGAAGTATATGCGGGATCAATCACATGGAGCAAAGGTACTCTAAAGAATTACGAGACTCGTTCTTAGCTAAA
>NW_006238880.1:338-2499 GCF_000375325.1 Capsella rubella | reverse complement strand
TTTTCTCAAAGTAAATTGAAAATGCAAGCTAACATCCGTCTCCATCCTGTGTCAAAATTTGAGAAAGATCTAACGGTTGAAAATAGTCCATATGATCCCAAACATCTGACACTTGAGATGAATCCAACATCTATAAATGTGTTTCAGCATCCCCAAAACCGGCTCGTTTTATTCCAAAAATACTTAAAACATGTAAAGACTTTATAATGGACTAAAATACTGTTAAAAAATATTTGGGCTCAATAAAATTAAAAAACATGAAAGAGAAAATAAAGACTTTAAACCGAGAAAAACACAATATATCATTTGTTTTAAAAAGACTAAACATATACAATTAATAAAGGGAGAAACTGTGATTTTTTAAATTAAGATAATTCAAAACATAAATGGATCTAAATTATATAACTTTTGTTTTTTTCGTAGAACCTATGCAAATCTAATTTGAACCACATATTCAAGAAATTGTTGTAGCATTTCAAAATGCCATAGTATCACCAATAATTTTTATTGAAACTGATATCCGAAGTTACATTGATATTTTTCCTTCAAAATTCAAATATTTTTAAAACTATTAAGTTTGACGTTTGTGATATATTTATTTGAAAAAACATTTTAATGTCATAAATTTATTGCGCTAACGTTGTAGTTTTTGTTTTTGGTTTTGGTTACGTTAAGTTTTCAATGATCTATAAAGAGCTAGCCTAACTTAATATTAATAAGAAATACAATACACTGTTCGTTACGAAAAAAGGAAAACTCAAGCAAGCTAATTTAAGGAAACGAAAATATGTCTAAATTTAGCGCTCAGGTTTCTTTGCTATTCATTGTTGTAGCTTTGGTGGGTGCGTTTGTTCCTGTTTTTTCAGTCGATGAAGGGGAAGTAAAAACATTATGGGATACTTGTCTTGTGAAAATCACTCCTAAGTGTGCGTTGAATATAATCGCGGTTGTCTTCGGAAATGGAACGCTCTCTGATCTTTGTTGCAGCGATCTCGTCAAAGAAGGAAAATTGTGTTACGATACACTTATAAAATATATTGCGGACAGACCTAGTTTGATTGCCCATGAAACAGAATATCTGAAGAAGAGAGATGAAGTATGGAATCATTGTGTCTCAATCTCTAAAACTCTTTAAATATGTATTGCTTATACTATTTGGACCAATTAAATTGATATTTCTTTGTTGTTCAATTTTTTATTACCTGTAATATTAATCTTTTCTTTAAAAAAGATTTAAAAGAATAATAGCAAATTAAATATTGTGCAAGTATATACCTTTAAGTTTTTTTACAACTAGATTATGAAAATGATTTTCAAAATACACATTAAGCGCAACATGTTAATGTTGAATGATTTAAAATATAATATATAAATTGATTTAAAAGTATTTATATTTTGTATAATTCAACAATGTTTTCTATGAATTCTTGATCTTAAAATTGAAATACCCATTTTTCATATTTATAAGTTTTTTTGGAAATGTAAATAAACTATAACCATTGCCTTCATTTTTTAGCTCAATACCTTTAAATCAAAGCTTTATACCAATACCTAAAGATTGTTTCAAATTATCTACCAAAAGTTATAAACTTAAACTAGACAGGAAAAAAGAAATTTCAAAGGGCAAGACATATATATGACATAGATTGAATTCTTTATTATTATTAAATATTTTTAAAAGCGATAACTTCTTATGGATCTAGAAAATTGCATTTTATGATCATATCAAATGATTTGTCATAAATATAATTCAGTTTAATTGCTTTCCTTACTAATTTATCAATTTGCTCATATATTAATTAAATTTATAGATAGAAATTTTTATTTACATTACTTTATGGCATCAATACATTGAGCCTGTAATTACCAAGTTTTTCAATATGCATCAAGATCGCTTTGGTTTGAAGATGTTGATATTTTACTCTCTCTTTTTTGTTAAATTATTTATTATATTATGTGCAACTTGACATGATAATTTTGGATTAAACCTTATATATTCAAAATTCTTCAAAAGGTTATTTAACGGTTTTCAAAATTATTTCAGTTTATATTGAATCTGATATTATTTAAGAGTTTAATTGACCTATATAATTGTATACATTCATAAATGTTTTATGATAAATTAAGTTCAGAATTATTTATCAGTCTTCTCGATTAGTAC
>NW_006238880.1:0-238 GCF_000375325.1 Capsella rubella | reverse complement strand
CTAAAATAATGTTAAAAAATATTTGGCTACAAATAAAATTAATAACATGAAAGAGAAAATAAAGACTTTAAACCGAGAAAAACACAATATATCATTTGTTTTAAAAAGACTAAACATATACAATTAATAAAGGGAGAAACTGTGATTTTTTAAATTAAGATAATTCAAAACATAAATGGATCTAAATTATATAACTTTTGTTTTTTCGTAGAACCTATGCAAATCTAATTTGAACCAC
>NW_006238881.1:29469-34415 GCF_000375325.1 Capsella rubella | reverse complement strand
TGATTACAAATGCTAGAGATGCATGAAGAGTGTTTAGAAGTGTGTAGAGACACTTGCTGAAATTTGGTCCATAATGGGCTAAGAACCCACAACAATCTGCTTTGAAGCATTAAATGGCTTGTCTAGTGTTGTTTGGGGTTAGAATATGTTACAATACAATAAACTAGGGAAATAACCCGCGCTTCGCCGCGGTTCACCGGATAAATATATACCGTTTGCGTTATATTTTGAAGACGAAGTGATATTATCACTTAGAATAACAAAAAGGAAATCAATGTGATTATCAATTCATGTGTTTGTAGGAACTTGAAAGATAAATTCGGCCCATTGTTTAAAGATCATCAATGTAATGTTAAATGTTTATATATCAAGCAGTAGACCGAAAGTTCTAAATTTTTTTACCCAAAACTGATATAAAAATCAAAAACAACATAGTTCTTACATAATATATCCGATGATTCATAATAGCCTCTAACCGAAATATAAACTAAAACATAATATTGGTCTTATGAAGGTTTCAATATACACAACATCGTAACATGTATAAGCAGACAACTTGGTTCCTATGCGATAGCTGCATTGAACCTGTCTTGTACTCATTCCTTAGCAGATAAACCGAAATGATAGGTTGCAGCAAACTCAGAGCTACAATTTACATAGCCAAGTTGGTTAGAATCTATATTAAATAGACAACAATGGGACATCAATATTTTTAAAACAATACTTCTAAACTTACTTTATCCTATGGTTTTCAAGACCATTATTGGTTGGATTCAGAAATGTTCTTGAAGCTCCACTATCACATTCAGCATCATTCGTAATACAGGGATTACCTAGAAAGAGTAAAGAACAAATGAAATTCTAATATTTCCTAATCCGTCTATTCTCAAATGTAAGTCACTCAAATAGAGTGAAAGCTTTCTTTACCGTGATATGTAGATACTCTCCAAAATCTAAGGACACAGAAGACCGGGTGTATTTTGTAACTAATATTGTAACCCTTTGATCTCCACTCCCTTAAGAAGTTCTGAGCACTAACTCCTCTAATATGACAAATGATTTTTTCATTCCTGAGTAGGGCAATTGTATATAGTTAGACTAATTTATAAGCAAAGTTTTCAATGTAAAATGTAAGTACGCATAAGTAACGTTTATTAAGTTACCTTCCATTTATCATTTGGAAAACCAAACCGTTGACTCCATAAGCATTACCATACTCATCGATCTTTCTAAACTCTTCTTTCAAAGGACCAACATCAATAACAGAACCGTAGAAATCTAGCATGACTCGCAAGAAGACAAACTTATGTTAAAATTTACTACTTTAAACATACTGAACTTTTTACAAAATGCTGTAAAATAAAAGCAAACTTACCATACGAATTATTGAATGGGATGATTCCTTTGAAGACATGACTAAAATCTTCAAACCAGTATTAATCTCTGGTGGACAGAGTTTCAGGATCATCATGTCTGTCTCCTCAATAAACTTTATCTGGTACTGATGGCTGGTGTTCCGTTCTGGCAAGACTGGCTTGATGACCTTAAAATTTTGAATGTTATACCATTCCCCATCGTAGATATGATTAGGAACAGAGTGTTTGGAATTCTTGCAGAATATAGAAGCCTCAATACGATCACCCTACAATGAGAATCCATTATTTATTGAATTGTTATATCTAAACCAATCAATATAACCTATTAAGCAGTTCTAGTGATTAATATGTTATAGAGTTCTGAAGAATTGAGTTTAGCACAATTACATTTAGAATTCATCTACTTAGAACGTTATGTCCAACCATGATCACAATAATCGAGTTTTGCTTAAATTGCTATATGTAAACCATTCAACTAATCGATTCAATGACTATATGTAAGTTACAAACGAATGCTATATGTAAATAGGATAGATACTTACCCTTTGATCAGCTAGGGAATACTCAAAATCTTCACGTCTATGTTCCAATCAGTCTTCGACGGATTCAAATTGGCTATGCAATCTTTACGCATTTTGAAACGCCGTGAAGAATATCGTGTGTTTTTTGAAGAAAGTGTAGAAGAAGAGATTTCGTGTTTAACAGTTTTATCGGTTTCACTATTGCCAAATAGATTCACAGTTGGAAGAAGATGAAAAGTCTATAAACGAAATAATATATATAATCATTAATCGAAACAGTGCGTCGTTTCTCTTTTCAATTAAGTTTTATTTTTCAATTTTTGTATAAAACTATTATTTCGTGTGAAATTAGTATTTTGTATTCAAATCATGAATAATAAATTAGATTTGATTAATGTTGATTATTTTTAATAAATTGGTTTCTTAAAGATTTTTTTAGCACTAATCGAATTTCCAAATATATTCCCTACATTAATTTGATCGGTTAATGGACTAACAAATTTAAATTAGCTAAATATTAGTAATTTTATTAAGTCTCATTTTTTAAAATCAAAAACCAATAGTTTGATAGATTCAAAATTTAAAACAACAACAAAATAAATGCAATAGCATTCTTATACAAGTTTGGAAACAAAAAAAAATATCTTTAGAGGATGCATGGTATTGCTTATTCGTGCATGGAAAGGTAAACACGTGAAACTTTAAGAAGGAAATCCAAGTGTTTTTTAGAGTTTATCAAAGTATCAGTTAAAAGAAAACAACAATGTAAACTACTATTAAAACTTTCGAAATGACATCGTCAAATATTTTAAAATTATCATACTCTATTTGCTAATTATAAAGAAACTTTTACATCTTAAATATAATTCTTTAGTTGTAATGCATTTTTTAAGTAGCGAATATAAGTTTTTGAGAATTTATTTAGAAAATACATTAGGTTTATTCGATTAAAAATTGAAAAGATTAACTATACAAAGCGAAATTATTAAAGAGCGCAACCAAAAAAGTGGATGCATGATAATATTTATTCTTACTTGAAAATAAAGCACGCAAAACTGGAGATGCAACAACTTGATACGTAACAAAATGTTATCAAAAACTTCTTTAAAAACTACGTTAAGAGTCTTGTTTTGACATGTCCCATCTTCATTCGTAATCAAAATCTTCAATCCTTTTCTCGTCGTCACTCTAGATAGTGCAACATATAGTTGTCCATGTGTAAAGACTAGCTTTGGTAAAAACAATCCAACGTATTCCAACGTTTGACCTTGGCTTTTGGTAATAGTAATTGAATACGAAAGAGCTACAGGAAATTGGCGACGCCTCATACGGAAAGGAAACTTTGCATCTGGCGGAGACACAAAAATTCTAGGGATAAGTACTTTTTCATTAATACCGTTACCTATTACGATTCTTGCCTCTATAACTTGATTAGCCATCTGAGTAACAATTAACCTCGTACCATTGCACAAACCACCTTTAGGATCTATATTCCTTAGCAACATGATAGGGGCTCCCTTCTTCAATGTTAATTCATGCTTAGGTAAGCCAGAAACGTTTATACTGTTTAAAAATTCCTGCGAGTATACCATATCGTCGAAAACAGTCGTATCCGATGTTTCAGTGGAATCCGAACTAAGATAACGCCTTTCTTCACCTATAATAATATTGATAAATATGTATAAGACACAGGTAAATATGTATAGAATAAATACACGTAAACAATTATAATACACATCTGGTAGTTGAGAAAGCATATATTGATTGATTTTATCAACGTATTTGTTCCTTGGACTAAGAATAGCTCTTCGCTTAAAGAATTTTGGGTCATTCTCTTTAGCGAAGGATTTACCATAGATTTCATGAACAATTGCGTGGATAGGATCCTCAGATGCTATTATTAGTAAATATTCGGGTATTTCTATTTCGACCTCGCCATCGTTTGGCTCGTTGATTTTCCCATCACCAATATCCAGGAGCCACTTTGAGAACTCGGCGAGAGCATCCAATTGCACGTTATTAACACCTTTTCATAAGCGCATATTTTCTGTAAGCTTTAAAACTTTACAATTTGGCCAAAGCAACGATGAGTTTATAGAGGCCAAAACTGTTGCGACCCTACCACCTTCAGGAATTACTGGGAGAATCTGTCTAAAATCACCTCCCAAAACAACTACTTTACCTCCAAAAATCCTATTGCACTTCATTATATCTTGCAAAGTCCTATCCAACGTTTCAAAACAATGTAGGTTCATCATCAGAGCCTCATCCCATATAATGAAGTTCGCTTCTCTAATCAATTCTGCCAGATCGGACTCTGCATCGATCGAACACATTGAATATTCGTTTATATTGATAGGTATACAGAACCTAGGTAAACTACTATTCCACTCGATGCAACGTTTAGAACAATATTACCTTTAGATCGAATATCAGCTCCAAGTATACTCCACAAGAAAGTTTTTCCAGTACCACCAAATCCATGCACAAAAAACATACCACCCTTCTTTTGATTTACCGGGTAAATTATGTCTTGATAAACACGTCTTTGCTCTTCAGTTAACTTAGCAAATAGTCTGTTGTATTCTTTCTTTTGTTCATGAGGCTTATAGTTTTTCTCATCCATGATAAGCCTATTTTCATTAGGGTTTAGCACACTATCGTCTAGTGTTGGCATATTAGTGAAAAAAGAAAGGGAAGTGCCATTCGAACGCATTAGCAATTCGATTTCTGACAAACATATGTTCTGTATTTGAGCTTGTGTTAACATAATACCTGCATTTCATTTTGTATAATAGAATTAATAAATTTTATATCGAGAATTATTTATACCGATGATTGTAAAAAATATCTTATAAAGACATATATAAATAATATAGCAAATATTTTATAAAAATTTCACTAAGATTTCGATGTACCTTGATCATTCATGCGGTTTCTATGAAGGAATAAAATATCTTCGCATAGTATATCTGTTGTCGGGAGCCAAAGATTAAGCGGAACAGATACACTCTTTGAAATCAATAGTATCACAAATTATTTCCTTAAG
>NW_006238881.1:29012-29369 GCF_000375325.1 Capsella rubella | reverse complement strand
GAAATATATTCTTTATCATCATCTAATAATCCTAATGCATAGCAAGCATCTTTAAATTCTCCGTAAAGAACCCCGTTTACCGTTTTCAAGAATTCGAAGCTGGTCGCACCTGTAATTTTATTAAGCAATACTCTTAAGTAGTAAGCATCCCCTATAGAAGGTGGTACGTACGTAATCCTTCCTATTGCGAAACTTCTTCTTTTCCTTGATCTCAGCTTCCACATTTTTTCTTTTTATACCATGCATAAGCGGTGGGAAATTCGGCATACGTTAACTTCCTAGCTTCAGGGTCAAGTCTATTGCATTCCATCCATGCTAAGAATTTGCTTCCTCCATTTGTTGAACGTGACATAACAT
>NW_006238881.1:28650-28880 GCF_000375325.1 Capsella rubella | reverse complement strand
ATTTATATTAAAATAAGATACGTACCAGAATTCACCGTGCCGAAAGTTTTTTCTTTGGTGACTTGATGCATAAGCTTATCTAACTTCATTTTGAAAACCCGGCAACAAATATCTGGTCTATCCTCTTGTTTAAGACGATGTCTAGTAATATATCGCACAACTTCAGGCCACTTAAGATTGCAAGTGATCGTTATGAAAAGGTCCGGGAAACCAAAGAATTTGCAAGTGGA
>NW_006238881.1:21786-28550 GCF_000375325.1 Capsella rubella | reverse complement strand
AGCAGTATCTACAAAACCTATGTCAATCCCTAACCAGTAGCCGTCCTCTCCATATGGAAACAACAAAGGATATTGTAAAGGTAAATATGCCGGATGCAGCTCGCTTATTTTTTGTAAATTGCTTGTACGACCTTCTATAATAAAGTCACGCTTATGCTCACCGCAATTAAAATCACCAGGAATCAAAGCAGCAACCTCATTGCAAGTAGGTAGATTATGAGTCCTCGCATCAGAAGCTCTATCCGAAGGCAAACGTAATTTTAAATCTTCCACACCGTAATCCATATTGAACCTCTCTCTTGCCGACCTAAAAGCCCGGACGTGCGGATTAAGATTATCAAGCATCTTCTTGATTAGCTCTACAGTCGAGGGCCTCAAATTTTCGATCGATGCAGATCTCCTATAAAAACACCAAAAATGTGAATTATTTATTTTGGAAAATAAATTTAAAACATTATATAAGAGAACACGAAGATGTTATTATTACCCGTATGCATTTATTCTATTAGAAACCTCATTCTGTATATCATGAATATATAGCTGTAAGAACATAGGTGTTTTACCCGGTTCTGGCAAAATATCACCAATACAGTGATAATTTTCTCCACACATCTGAAACAATTAGGGTCCAGCACCATCATTAACAAAATGGTTAACCTTGCCTCCTAGAGATGTGAACGAAAAAATCATATTGTATGCTCTTATATTATCACGGAAATTGATGCTACTATCATCGTGATTATAGAACAACGATGACAACGTATTCGGTGGAGGTTTGAGAAGAGGGAGTTTAATACGTAAGAGCTGCTAAATTTCCTTTATTTTAATATATGATGTACATACTACCATTATTAGTATTAGCGATAGTAATCAAAAAAAAAACTAAAGTGGAAAGTAAACAAACCGTTCTCTTGTAACCCAGCTCTTACAGCCGTAAATCCGCCGATTACATTAGACGTTGTACTATCATCACCATATTCGGTATCAGACTCGTCAGTAGACATATCATTTTCGCTTCCTCTATTTGACTCCGAATCAGTAGCAATAAAACATACAAAATCTTCTTGTAACCCAGGTAGCAGCAAAGTTTCTACACAATGAATAATAATTGGTTAGCATGTTGATGAGAAGCTGTTTTACTCATTAAGATTTTAATTAATAAAAGTTAATGTTACCTTGGTTACCCTTCTCCGTTCTTCTTGATTTCAAAACACGCATTCTATTCATCCTGTCGATTTTACAGACGTTTTTGTGTGTCATGTCTTCAAATTGGTGATGTATAGATGTAGGTATAGAGACATCTGCTATAGATTTAAATTAAAAACTTGGTAATTATGTCTAGAATCAAGACCTGAATCATAAAGATTAGAAATTTGGAAATAATTCTTCTAGAATATTATATTTTTTAAAGATTTAAGAGTTTTAGTTACTCTCTCTAGTCGAACCATGAGATGCATCTTTCTTTCACCGGTATGGAAGCTTCGTAGGTCTCGTTATAGAGACATCTTCTATAGATTTAAAAACTGGGTAACTATTTCTAGAATTAAGACCTGATTTGTAAATATTAGACATTTAAAAGTCAGCGTTCTTTAGTTTTAATTTTTGTATAGGTTTCAAAGATTGATTAACTATTTTTTAAACATACCATGAGCTGCATCTTTCTTTCTCCGATATGGAAGCTTGGAAGGTTTCATTGTGTTTTCCTAAACGTAACGACCTACAAAAAAATCAAAAAATACAGTTAATCATTGTCCTAACATTAAATTACGTCTATAATATCATCTTTACTTGATGTTCAACTCAAAGATCTGAACGATAGGTTGAAGTAAATTTTGTATCTAATATATAAACTCATGGTGAAGAGATTTCGTGATTATCAAATTAAGAATCGTATTAATCTTATATTTAATTTAATTTTATTTATTAGCGAATTTGTATATTTCCATTTAGTTTAATATATATTATTGTTGACATTTTCATTATCCTTTAAATTAGAAATTTTGCTTATCTATAGTTTTGCATATATTTTTGTATTAGGGATATACCTTACTTGTATTGTCACACCAAACAGTTTCATATAACTTTAAGAATTTTAGACATAATATTCATTATTGGGATATTTCCAATATTTCACTTTTATTGTCACACCAAACAGTTTCCTATATTTTACTTGTATTGTCACACCAAACAGTTTCAAATAATCTGATATTTAAATATACTTGGATATTTTTTTAATTAATTTCATTATTGAATAATAATTTCTTTATAATACTATTATAATATTTCAGTATAACTTATAATATATAACATAGTATTTCAAATTATCACTTATTATGATATAGTTTGAGCAAAAAATTAAAAATAATTAAATCAACATTAAAGATTAGCATGTTTTTGATAATCCAAAATAACAATCCAAAACAATAAACCACAATTTTAGAACATCGCATCTTTGAAAATAATCCAAAATAATAAAACAAATCTTATGCTAGTTTCTCAGTTTTGATTTTTTTCCTTGTAATCATATTATGACTTTTCGCAGAGTCGCCACTCTTTCTGGAAGTTTTCTTCTTCGACGGAGATGAAACCGATTCAATTGAAGAACTCTCGTCATTTCCATCTGTTATTTCTAGAACTCGAGAGTTGACATCGGCATTTGCATAGCTATCCTATAAATGTAAGAATCATGAATATATTTCAGAATAAATTTCCCGTTATCACAGAATAGCTAATATTAATATTCGTAACATTGTACCTTTACAAATTGTACGACCATATCTTCTTTTTCCCAAAACTTTTCAACAACATATGCCGCTTTTGAACTCTTCAAATTGTCATTTGTGATCGAAACCTTAAACAACATAGTTTTTCCAATAAACGAAGAAATAGCGTTGGGAATAATTGAAGGATCATCCTGAAGCATATGAATATATTGGTTAAACACCGTTTATTAAATTTATCAAGAATATGAATGTTAAAAAATGTTACCTCAGCTATCTTTGCAACCAATTCGTCAGCCTTTTTTCCAATGAGAAGTTGAGTCAAACCGTCAAAGAAAAGTAGCCTAATATGTGGCAAACTTCCATATGAGACATGTAAGACTAATTTAAACCTAATGTTATATAAAAACAAAAAATCACAACTCAATGATCTTCGCCACATTTTAATAGGTGTATCAATTTTAAAGAACAAACTAATGAGTGACTCGTACTTGCAATCCACATCTGTAACGTCTTTGTCGCAAACACCACAACTGTATAATCGTTCTTTTCCGACTTTAGAATCAAGTGGGTATGGTTGAACTTTTTTTATTATAGACTTTGAAAGCAAGGTAGTACCATTTAGGCAATGTCTCTACGGAGATAATTTTTGCGATTGTAACACATGTACGCACCTGAATATAAGCAAACGTATAATCATTAAATATATCATTTTTTCTACAGCATGTAATTTAAAAATACCTCTAGTGCATAAAGAATGTCGTCTATTGTCATCTTTTCATTGAGTACGAAGAACTCTTCATATAGTGTAACTTTCGGTTGTTCATTTTTGGGTTCAGTATTAATCTGGATAAAATCGACGACGTCCGATGGCATCCTTTGAAAATCAAAACACACTAATAAGGACATGTATATATACCTATAACACGTTTAACAATCATATGTAATTAATTTATACGAAGTACTTACATTTTAGTAAACTTCTCCACTTCTGGAATATTTGGATTGAACAAAACATCTGTTGAACCGAAAGAGTTGGATATGCTATAAACCCCTGAAAATCGAAAATCATATAATACATAACCGTAATAAAACCTGTAAGCAATATCTTATATTCAATGAACAGTTAACTCTCCACTCCTTAATCCATGCAAATCTAATAACGTAAACGACGATAGATTCATCGTGTTCTTTTATTGAACCTTCAAAATTCCTAGCAACATCACCCCAAAGCGTGCAATTTAACTTTGTACCCCTATTTAATAAATGGATAGTGAGTTTTTTGTTGTAATATATTATAATATATTAAAAGTTAAACTCTTAATCAAACAAAAACCATACGTTAGATCTTGCAATTCGAAAGTTAATTTCACATTGTCCTTCCCTTTAGTTTTGACATTCTCAAGAGAGTCGACGTTAACAATCTGGCCAATTACATCTACAAAAACAACAAAACATTAATACGATTTGGAAAATAATTTACTTAAAAACAATACATTACCAATCTTACAACTCACTGATCAATAAATGTCTGTCTGTTTTTCCGGCCAAGATATCGGAAAATTCACGAAAATATTTTTCAGAAATTTGAGCTGGGAAATCATCAAACGGCTTGATCGTAGTAGTTCTGAAAAACAGCATCTTAAAACCTAAAGAACTTGTTCTGTAATCACCATCATAATCAACCAACATCAAACTGGTGCTGGAATTTTTTGACCAAAGACTCCTCAATAGATGCATGGATCCTTGTTCCCTTTGATACAGAAGAAAACATTAGACAAAAAGTTCTATACATATACAATATATCATATATTTTATCACATACGTATGATATAACTTATTCAAATATTAGAATTAAAACAGATCTGAGGCTAACGTACCTCTGTATCAGTCAGTACCATCTCTAGAGTCTTGAAAGATTTCCAAATCCGCATAACACGCACTTTGATCTTCATTTTTTTTTAGAGGCCATGATGGAAAAGTAGCTGTAAACTTTAGGAACATGTGTATGCATATTTATAGTTAAATAATCGTCTATACGATAATATTCAATCAGTTGTGATAATATTGAATTATTTCCTTAGTTTTAATTATGAGTAATTTATAGATCATGATAAGTACGTAAAGATTCTAAATTCATTATATTTGACTTAGGAATTTGACATTTATCTTTCATTCAAATTTAAATATTATTTACCACAAATATTATAAATGTTAAGCTTCATTTTTTTTAAAGCGAATAATTCCTCTTTTCTATTTTTTTTTTTGGGTCTATTATGAGCCATCTTTAAAAGAATTAAATTTGATGTTTACCTTAACTAAATATACTTTTTCTTAATAATGTCTTTTATTGGTATTTTAACAACACGGGAAACAAATGGGTAAATTTATTTTGAAATATGATAAGGGATCATTATTACAAAGATTTAAGGACGATTTCCTAATATAATAACTTTTTTCTAATAATAAAATATTAGAGACTTTAATTCCGCAAAGCTTAATTACAATGATGTTATTTTAGTTAACCATACGCTGGATAATATTTTACTATGCTATTTAAGTAAATTAAATATATATAATCTTTAGAAAAACCTAGAAAACAATAATAATTCAGCTTCTATGAAGTATATCAAAAGAAAAAAAAACGGAAAAGTATCAAATAAACTCCATCAAACTTAAAATTCTCCATCTTCCATATCAGCAAAGGCATCTCTCATCTGTGTCACATGCGGACATAATGGATTTATCATTACGCTCGTACAATTATACAATTATCCACGTTTCTACATTAGTTATTTAGTTACGTACACAGCTTAGATCCCCAATGTTGTTATACAATATGTTAAAGGTATCATAAGTAAATATTTAGAGGTAGAAACAACCTTGGTTAATCTCGAGTCTAGCAAACCTCATTACACATATAATGATATTGTCAACCGAATGTCTCCAAGCATTAAAGAAATCGTTCGCGTATGATCTTGGTAAACAACATGATAATCGATCACCCCTTGATTTATATTTTAGAAAATTAGAATTGGTAGAATAAAAAATCGATTATTAATATGTATAAGATAAATAATTAACATACTCAAGATCTTCTAACTCAAAGAATATCTCATTCCAGTCGTTGTCAGGAGGACCATGTTGGTTTGATTCCCTACAGCCATTACTCGTCCAATGATATCTACATATATACATAAACGTCTTATAATTTAGAATTAGACTGTGAATAAGAAAGTTGATGAATATAAATTAAAACGTACCAACACTGTAAATAGGATCAAGATATTCACTCTTGATATCACTAAATGATACGAATGAAAAGAAATAATCCGAAGTCAACGATGCAATTTTCCTGAACCATGTCGTCGATTTCCAATGTATCATAAAACGATGATCGGTTGGTCTAAAATTACCGATAACTCTGCTCATCGAAAATCCTGAAATTAATATCCAGTTCCCCTCATGAAGTCTTTGTGAAAAAACGTCTTGAAATTCTTGACCCATCACGGCATGAATATTTTGGCCCTAGGATACAAACAAATAAATTAATATAAGATTGTTATACATTAAAACCCTAAGTAAAAAATTAAAGATGCGTAAAATTAAAGATTTCAATACTCTAATTCGTGAAAATACCTTTCCATCTACTAAAATCAGATCGAGTGAGTTGTAAGGAGGAGTTGTACACGTAAATTTTCTCAGAATCTTGACTCTTATTTTCCATTGGTGTGTCAATGGATTCGAAGTGTTGTTTGGGGTTAGAATATGTTACAATACAATAAATTTGATTGATTACACATGCTAGAGATGCATGAATAGTGTTTAGAAGTGTAGAGAAAGACTTGTTTAAATTGGGTCCGAAATGGGATAAGAACTCGGAAACATTGCGTTGAACCACTAAAAGACCTATCTAGTGTTGTTTTGGGTTAGAATATGATAGAATACAATGAATTTTATTGATTACAAGCTCTAGAGATGTATGAAGAGTGTTAAGAAGTATGTAGAGAGAGTTGCTTAAATTTGGTCCAAAATGGGCAAAGA
>NW_006238881.1:19364-21008 GCF_000375325.1 Capsella rubella | reverse complement strand
CTTGTATAGTGTTGTTAGGTGTTAGAATATGTTAGAATAAAGTAAATTCTATTGATTACAAGTGCTAGAGGTGCATGAAGAGTGTTTAGAAGTGTCGTGAAAGACTTGTTGAAATTGGGTCCCAAATGGGATAAGAACTAGGAAACATTGCGTTGAACCACTAAATGACTTATCTAGTGTTTTTTGGGGTTAGAATATATTAGAATACAATGAATTTGATTGATTACAAGTGCTAGAGATGCATGATGAGTGTTTTGAAGTATGGAGAAAGACTTGTTGAAATTGGGTCCCAAATGGGATAAGAACTCGGAAACATTGCGTTGAAGAACTAAATGACTTATCTAATGTTGTTTGGGGTTAGAATATATTATAATACAATGAATTTGATTGATTACAAGTTCTAGAGATGCATGAACAATGTTTAGAAATGTGTAGAAAGACTTGTTGAAATTGGGTCCCAAATGGGCTAAGAACTCGGAAACATTGCGTTGAACCACTAAATGACTTATCTAGTGTTGTTTGGGGTTAGTATATGTCAGAATACAATTAATTTGATTGATTGCAAGTGCTAGAGATGCGTGAAGAGTGTTTAGAAGTGTGTCGAAAGACTTGTTGAAATTGGGTCCCAAATGGGCTAAGAACTCAGCAACATTGCGTTGAACCACTAAATGACTTATCTAGTGTTGTTTGGGGTTAGAATATGTTAGAATACAATAACTTTGATTGATTACAAGTGCTAGAGATGCATGAAGAGTGTTTTCAAGTATGGAGAAAGACTTGTTGAAATTGGGTCCCAAATGGGCTAAGAACTCGGAAACGTTGCGTTGAACAACTAAATGACTTATCTAGTGTTCTTTGGGCTTAGAATATGTTACAAGAAAATAAATTTGATTGATTACAAGTGCTAGAGATGCATAAAAAGTGTTTAGTAGAGTGGAGAAAGACTTGTTGAAATTGGGTCCCAAATGGGCTAAGAACTCAGAAACATTGCGTTCACCCACTAAATGAATTATCTAGTGTTTTTTGGGGTTAGAATATGTTAGAATACAATAAATTTGATTGATTACAAGTGCTAGAGAAGCATAAAGAGTATTTAGAAGTTTGTAGAAAAACTTGTTGAAATTGGGTCCCAAATGGGCTAAGAACTCAAAAACATTACGTTGAACCACTAAATGACTTATCTAGTGTTGTTTGGGGTTAGAATTTGTTAGAATACAATAACTTTGATTGATTACAAGTGCTAGAGATGCATGAAGAGTGGTAAGAAGTGCGTAGAAAGACTTGTTGAAATTGGGTCCCAAATGGGTTAAGAACTCGGACACAATGCGTTGAACCACTTAATGGCTTGCCTAGTGCTGTTTTGGGTTAGAATATGTTAGAATTTAATAAATTTGATTGATTACAAGTGCTAGAGATACATGAAGAGTATTTAGAAGTATGGAGAAAGGCTTGTTGAAATTTGGTCCTAAATGGGCTAAGAACGCATAAACATTGCCTTGAACCACTAAATCGCTTGTCTAGTGTTGTTTGGCATTAAAATATGTTAGAATACAATAATTATAATTGATTACAAGTGCTAGAGATGCATGAAGAGTGTTTAAAAGTGTGTAGAAAGACTTGTTGAAATTTGGTACCAAATGGGCT
>NW_006238881.1:18565-19264 GCF_000375325.1 Capsella rubella | reverse complement strand
AATGGGCTAAGAAATCGGAAACATTGCGTTGAACCACTAAATGACTTATCTAGTATTGTTTGGGTTTAGAATATGTTAGAATACAATAAATTTGATTGATTACAAGAACTATAGATGCATGAAGAGTGTTTGTAAGTATGGAGAAAGACTTGTTGAAATTGGGTCCCATATGGGCTAAGAACTCGGAAACATTGCGTTGAGCCACTAAATGACTTATCTAGTGTTGTTTGGGCTTAGAATATGGTAGAACACAATAAATTTTATTGATTACAAGTGCTAGAGATGCATGAAGAGTGTTAAGAAGTGTGTAGAAAGAATTGGTTAAATTGGGTCCCAATTGGGCTAAGAACTCGGAAAGATTGCGTTGAACCACTCAATGACTTATCTAGTGTTGTTTGGGGTTAAAATATATTAGAATACAATAAATTTTATTGATTACAAGTGCTAGAGATGCATAAAGAGTGTTTAGATGTGTGGAGAAAGACGTTGAAATTGGGTCCCAAATGGGCTAAAAACTGGGATACATTGCGTTCAGCCACAAAATGACTTATCTAGTGTTGTTTGGGTTTAATATATGTTCAAATGCAATAAATTTGATTGATTTCAAATGCTAGAGATGCATGAAGAGTGTTTAAAAGTGTGTAGAAAGACTTGTTGAAATTGGGTCCCAAATGGGCTAAGAACTCGGAAAGATTGCGT
>NW_006238881.1:18245-18465 GCF_000375325.1 Capsella rubella | reverse complement strand
ACTTGTTGAATTTGGGTTCCAAATGGGCTAAGAACTCGCAAACATTGTGTTGAACCACTAAATGAATTATCTAGTGTTGTTTGGGGTTAGGATATCTTAGAATACAATAACTTTTATTGATTAAAAGTGGTAGAGATGCATGAAGAGTGTGTAGAAGTGTGTAGAAAGACTTGTTGAAATTGGGTCCCAAATGGGCTAAGAACTCAGCAACATTGCGTTG
>NW_006238881.1:16878-18037 GCF_000375325.1 Capsella rubella | reverse complement strand
ACAAGTGCTAGAGATGCATGAAGAGTGTTAGAAGTGTGGAGAAAGACTTGTTGCAATTGGGTCCCAAATGGGCTAAGAACTCGGAAACATTGCGTTGAACCAGGAAATTACTTATCTAGTGTTGTTTCTGGTGATAATATGTTAGGATAATATAAATTTGATTAATTACAAGTGCTAGAGATGCATGAAGAGTGTTTAGAAGTGTGGAGAAAGACTTCTTGAAATTGGGTCCCAAATGGGCTAAGAACTCGGAAACATTGCTTTAAACCACTAAATGACTTATCTAGTGTTTTTTGGGGATATAATATGTTATAATACAATAAATTTAATGGATTACAAGTTCTAGAGATGCATGAAGAGTGTTTAGAAGTGTGGAGAAAGTCATGTTGAAATTGGGTCCCAAATAGGCTAGAACCAGTAAATGGCTTAGATAGCGTTGTTTAGGGTTAGAATATGTTAGAATACAATAAATAAGATTTATTAAAAGTGCTATAAGTGCATGAAAAGTGTTTAGAAGTGTGGAGAAAGACTTGTTGAAATTGGGTCTTAAATGGGCTAAGAACTCAGAAAAGATTGCGTTGAGCCACTAACCGACTTATCTAGTGGTTTTTGGGGTTAGAATATGTTAGAATACAATAAAATTGATTGATTACAATTGCTAGAGATGCATGAAGAATTTTTAGAAGTGTGTAGAAAGACTTGTTGAAATTTGGTCCAAAATGGGATAAGAACCCACAACCATTCCTTTGAAACATTAAATGGCTTGTCTAGTATTGTTTGGGGTTAGAATATGTTACAATACAATAATCTGGATTTATTACAAGTGCTAGAGATGCATGAATAGTGTTTAGAAGTGTGGAGAAAGACTTGTTGAAATTGGGTCCCAAATGGGCTAAGAACTCGGAAACATTACGTTGAACCACTAAATGACTTATCTAGTGTTGTTTGGGATTAGAATTTGTTAGAATACAATAACTATAAGTGCTAGAGATGCATGAAGAGTGTTAAGAAGTATGTAGAAAGACTTGTTGTAATTGGGTCCCAAATGGGTTAAGAACTCGGAAACAATGCGTTGAACCACTTAATGGCTTGTCTAGTGCTGTTTTGGGTTAGAATATGTTAGAATTTAATAAATTTGATTGATTATAAGTGCTAGAGA
>NW_006238881.1:15430-16624 GCF_000375325.1 Capsella rubella | reverse complement strand
GCAGTAAATGGCTTAGCTAGTGTTGTTTAGGGTTAGAATATGTTAGAATACAGTAAATTTGATTTATTAAAAGTGCTATAGATGCATAAAAAGTGTTTAGAAGTGTGGAGAAAGACTTGTTGAAATTGTGTCCCAAATGGGCTAAGAACTCGGAAAGATTGCGTTGAACCACTAAATGACTTATCTAGTGTTGTTTGTGGTTAGAATATATTAGAATACAATAAATTTGATTGATTACAAGTGCTAGAGATGCATGAAGAGTGTTTAGATGTATGGAGAAAGACTTGTCGAAATTGGGTCCCAAATGGGCTAAGAACTCCGAAAGATTGCGTTGAACCACTAAATGACTTATCTAGTGTTGTTTGGGGTTAGAATATGTTAGAATACAATAAATTTGATTGATTACAAGTGCTAGAAATGCATGAAGAGTGTTTAAAAGTGTGTAGAAAGACTTATTGAAATTTGATACCAAATGGGCTAAGAATCCGTAAACATGTCTTTGGAGCAGTAAATGGCTTAGCTAGCGTTGTTTAGGGTTAGAATATGTTAGAATACAATAAATAAGATTTATTAAAAGTGCTGTAGATGCATGAAAAGTGTTTAGAAGTGTGGAGAAATACTTGTTGAAATTGGGTCCCAAATGGGCTAAGAACTCGGAAACATTGAACCACTAAATGACTAATCTAGTCTTCTTTAGGGTTTTAATAGGTTAGAATACAATAAATTTGATTGATTACAAGTGCTAGAGATGCATGAAGAGTGTTTAGATGTATGGAGAAAGACTTATTGAAATTTGATACCAAATGGGCTAAGCATCCGTAAACATGACTTTGGAGCAGTAAATGGCTTAGCTAGCGTTGTTTAGGGTTAGAATATGTTAGAATACAATAAATAAGATTTATTAAAAGTGCTATAGATGCATGAAAAGTGTTTAGAAGTGTGGAGAAATACTTGTTGAAATTGGGTCCCAAATGGGCTAAGAACGCGGAAAGATTGAACCACTAAATGACTTATCTAGTACTGTTTGGGGTTAGAATATGTTAGAATACAATAAATTTAATTGATTACAAGTTCTAGAGATGCACGAAGAGTGTTAAGAAGTGTGGAGAAAGACTTGTTGAAATTGGGTCTTAAATGGGCTAAGAACTCGGAAATATTGCGTTGAACCACTAAATGACTTTTCTAGTGGTTTTT
>NW_006238881.1:14345-15330 GCF_000375325.1 Capsella rubella | reverse complement strand
GAGATGCATGAAGAGTGTTTAGATGTATGGAGAAAGACTTGTTGAAATTTGTACCAAATGGGCTAAGAATCCTTAAACATGTCTTTGGAGCAGTAAATGGCTTAGCTAGCGTTGTTTAGGGTTAGAATATGTTAGAATACAATATATAAGATTTATTAAAAGTGCTATAGATGCATGAAAAGTGTTTAGAAGTGTGGAGAAATACTTGTTGAAATTGGGTCCCAAATGGGCTAAGAACTCGGAAAGATTGAACCACTAAATGACTTATCTAGTCTTCTTTAGGGTTTTAATATGTTAGAATACAATAAATTTAATTGATTACAAGTTCTAGAGATTCATGAAGAGTGTTTTGATGTGTGGAGAAAGACTTGTTGAAATTTGATACCAAATGGGCTAAGAATCCGTAAACATGTCTTTGGAGCAGTAAATGGCTTAGTTAGCGTTGTTTAGGGTTAGAATACAATAAATAAGATTTATTAAAATTGCTATAGATGCATGAAAAGTGTTTAGAAGTGTGGAGAAAGACTTGTTAAAATTGGGTCTTAAATGGGCTAAGAACTCAGAAAGATTGTGTTGAGCCACTAAACGACTTATCTAGTGGTTTTTGGGGTTAGAATATGTTAGAATACAATAAAATTGATTGATTACAATTGCTACAGATGCATGAAGAGTGTTAAGAAGTGTGTAGAAAGAATTGTTGAAATTGGGTCCCAAATGGGCTAACAACTCGGAAAGATTGCGTTGAACCACTAAATGACTTATCTAGTATTGTTTGGGGTTAGAATATATTAGAATACAATAAATTTCATTGATTACAAGTGCTAGAGATGCATGAAGAGTGCTTAGATGTGTGGAGAAAGACTTGTTGAAATTGGGTCCCAAATGGGCTACGAACTGGGAAACATTGCGTTCAGCCACAAAATGACTTATCTAGTGTTGGTTGGGGTTAGAATATGTTAGACTACAATAAATTTGATTGATTATA
>NW_006238881.1:13023-13406 GCF_000375325.1 Capsella rubella | reverse complement strand
GAGTATTTAGAAGTATGGAGAAAGGCTTGTTGAAATTTGGTCCTAAATGGGCTAGGAACGCATAAACATCGCATTGAACCACTAAATCGCTTGTCTAGTGTTGTTTGGCATTAAAATATGTTAGAATACAATAATTTGATTGATTACAAGTGCTAGAAATGCATGAAGAGTGTTTAAAAGTGTGTAGAAAGACTTATTGAAATTTGATACCAAATGGGCTAAGAATTCGTAAACATGTCTTTGGAGCAGTAAATGGCTTAGCTAGCGTTGTTTAGGGTTAGAATATGTTAGAATACAATAAATAAGATTTATTAAAAGTGCTATAAATGCATGAAAAGTGTTTAGAAGTGTGGAGAAATACTTGTTGAAATTGGGTCCCAAAA
>NW_006238881.1:11245-12758 GCF_000375325.1 Capsella rubella | reverse complement strand
GTGCTAGAGATGCATGAAGAGTGTTCAGAAGTGTGTAGAAAGAATTGTTAAAATTGGGTCCCAAATGGGCTAAGAACTCGGAAAGATTGCGTTGAACCACTAAATGACTTATCTAGTGTAGTTTGGGGTTAGAATATATTAGAATACAATAAATTTGATTGATTACAAGTGCAAGAGATGCATGAAGAGTGTTTAGATGTATGGAGAAAGACTTGTAGAAATTGGGTCCCAAATGGGCTAAGAACTCGGAAAGATTGCGTTGAACCACTAAATGACCTATCTAGTGTTGTTTGGGCTTAGAATATGTTAGAATACAATAAATTTGATTGATTACAAGTGCTAGAAATGCATGAAGAGTGTTTAAAAGTGTGTAGAAAGACTTATTGAAATTTGATACCAAATGGGCTAAGAATCCGTAAACATGTCTTTGGAGCAGTAAATGACTTAGCTAGCGTTGTTTAGGGTTAGAATATGTTAGAATACAATAAATAAGATTTATTAAAAGTGCTATAGGTGCATGAAAAGTGTTTAGAAGTGTGGAGAAAGACTTGTTGAAATTGGGTCTCAAATGGGCTAAGAACTGGGAAACCTTGCGTTCAGCCACAAAATGACTTATCTAGTGTTGTTTGGGGTTAGAATATGTTAGAATACAATAAAGTTGATTGATTACAAGTGCTAGAGATGCATGAAGAGTGGTAAGAAGTGTGTAGAAAGACTTGTTGAAATTGGGTCCCAAATGGGTTAAGAACTCGGACACAATGCGTTGAACCACTTAATGGCTTGCCTAGTGCTGTTTTGGGTTAGAATATGTTAGAATATAATAAATTTGATTGATTACAAGTCCTAGTGATACATGAAGAGTATTTAGAAGTATGGAGAAAGGCTTGTTGAAATTTGGTCCTAAATGGGCTAAGAACGCATAAACATTGCATTGAACCACTAAATCGCTTGTCTAGTGTTGTTTGGGATTAAAATATGTTAGAATACAATAATTATGATTGATTACAAGTGCTAGAGATACATGAAGAGTGTTTAAAAGTGTGTAGAAAGACTAGTTGAAATTTGGTACCAAATGGGCTAAGAATCCATAAACATGTCTTTGGAGCAGTAAATGGCTTAGCTAGTGTTGTTTAGGGTTAGAATATGTTAGAATACAATAAATGTGATTTATTAAAAGTGCTATAGATGCATAAAAAGTGTTTAGAAGTTTGGGGAAAGACTTGTTAAAATTGGGTCCCAAATGGGCTAAGAACTCGGAAAGATTGCGTTGAACCACTAAATGACTTATCTAGTGTTGTTGGGGTTAGAATATATTAGAATACAATAAATTTGATTGATTACAAGTGCAAGAGATGCATGAAGAGTGTTTAGATGTATGAAGAAAGACTTATTAAAATTTGATACCAAATGGGCTAAGAATCCGTAAACATGTCTTTGGAGCAGTAAATGGCTTAGCTAGCGTTGTTTAGGGTTAGAATACAACAAATAAGATTTATTAAAAGTGCTGTAGATG
>NW_006238881.1:9596-11145 GCF_000375325.1 Capsella rubella | reverse complement strand
GAAGTGTGGAGAAAGACTTGTTGAAATTGGGTCTTAAATGGGCTAAGAACTCAGAAAGATTGCGTTGAGCCACTAACGACTTATCTAGTGGTTTTTGGGGTTAGAATATGTTAGAATACAATAAAATTGATTGATTACAATTGCTACAGATGCATGAAGAGTGTTAAGAAGTGTGTAGAAAGAATTGTTGAAATTGGGTCCCAAATGGGCTAAGAACTCGGAAAGATTGCGTTGAACCACTAAATGACTTATCTAGTATTGTTTGGGGTTAGAATATATTAGAATACAATAAGTTTGATTGATTACAAGTGCTAGAGATGCATGAAGAGTGTTTAGATGTGTGGAGAAAGACTTGTTGAAATTGGGTCCCAAATGGGCTAAGAACTGGGAAACATTGCGTTCAGCAACAAAATGACTTATCTAGTGTTTTTTGGGGTTAGAATATGTTAGAATACAATAAATTTGATTGATTATAAGTGCTAGAGATGCATGAAGAGTGGTAAGAAGTGTGTAGAAATACTTGTTGAAATTGGGTCCCAAATGGGTTAAGAACTCGGAAACAATGCGTTGAACCACTTAATGGCTTGCCTAGTGCTGTTTTGGGTTAGAATATGTTAGAATTTAATAAATTTAATTGATTACAAGTGCTAGAGATACATGAAGAGTATTTAGAAGTATGGAGAAAGGCTTGTTGAAATTTGGTCCTAAATGGGCTAAGAACGCATAAACATTGCATTGAACCACTAAAGCGCTTGTCTAATGTTGTTTGGGATTAAAATATGTTAGAATACAATAATTATGATTGATTACAACTGCTAGAGATACATGAAGAGTGTTTAAAAGTGTGTAGAAAGACTTGTTGAAATTTGGTACCAAACGGGCTAAGAATCTATAAACATGTCTTTGGAGCAGTAAATGGCTTAGCTAGCGTTGTTTAGGGTTAGAATATGTTAGAATACAATAAATTTGATTTATTTAAAGTGCTATAGATGCATAAAAAGTGTTTAGAAGTTTGGCGAAAGACTTGTTAAAATTGGGTCCCAAATGGGCTAAGAACTCGGAAAGATTGCGTTGAACCACTAAATGACTTATCTAGTGTTGTTTGGGGTTAGAATATATTAGAATACAATAAATTTTATTGATTACAAGTGCTAGAGATGCATGAAGAGTGTTTAGATGTATGGAGAAAGACTTGTTGAAATTTGGTACCAAATGGGCTAAGAATCCATAAACATGTCTTTGGAGCAGTAAATGGCTTAGCTCGTGTTGTTTAGGGTTAGAAGATGTTAGTATACAATAAATTTGATTTATTAAAAGTTCTATAGATGCATCGAAAAGTGTTTAGAAGTTGGTCGGAGAAATACTTGTTGAAATTGGGTCCCAAATGGGCTAAGAACTCGGAAAGATTGCGTTGAACCACTAAATGACTTATCTAGTGTTGTATGGAGTTAGAATATATTAAAATACAATAAATTTAATTGATTACAAGTTCTAGAGATGCATGAAGAGTGTTTTGATGTGTGGAGAAAGACTTGTTGAAATTGTGTCC
>NW_006238881.1:8772-9496 GCF_000375325.1 Capsella rubella | reverse complement strand
TGTTTGGGTTAGAATATATTAGAATACAATAAATTTGATTGATTACAAGTGCTAGAGATGCATGAAGAGTGTTTAGATGTATGGAGAAAGACTTGTTGAAATTTGATAACAAATGGGCTAAGAATCCTTAAACATGTCTTTGGAGCAGTAAATGGCTTAGCTAGCGTTGTTTAGGGTTAGAATATGTTAGAATACAGTAAATTTGATTTATTAAAAGTGCTATAGATGCATAAAAAGTGTTTAGAAGTGTGGAGAAAGACTTGTTAAAATTGGGTCCCAAATGGGCTAAGAACTCGGAAAGATTGAACCACTAAATGACTTATCTAGTCTTCTTTAGGGTTTTAATATGTTAGAATACAATAAATTTAATTGATTACAAGTTCTAGAGATTCATGAAGAGTGTTTTGATGTGTGGAGAAAGACTTGTTGAAATTTGATACCAAATGGGCTAAGAATCCGTAAACATGTCTTTGGAGCAGTAAATGGCTTAGTTAGCGTTGTATGGAGTTAGAATATATTAAAATACAATAAATTTAATTGATTACAAGTTCTAGAGATGCATGAAGAGTGTTTAGAAGTGTGGAGAAAGACTTGTTGAAATTGTGTCCCAAATGGGCTAAGAACTCGGAAAGATTGCGTTGAACCACTAAATGACTTATCTAGTGTTGTTTGGGGTTAGAATATATTAGAATACAATAAATTTGATTGATTGCAAGTGCTAGAG
>NW_006238881.1:8432-8672 GCF_000375325.1 Capsella rubella | reverse complement strand
GAGTGTTTAAAAGTGTGTAGAAAGACTTATTAAAATTTGATACCAAATGGGCTAAGAATCCGTAAACATGTCTTTGGAGCAGTAAATGGCTTAGCTAGCGTTGTTTAGGGTTAGATTATGTTAGAATACAATATATAAGATTTATTAAAAGTGCTATAGATGCATGAAAAGTGTTTAGAAGTGTGGAGAAATACTTGTTGAAATTGGGTCCCAAATGGGATAAGAACGCGGAAAGATTGA
>NW_006238881.1:7760-8332 GCF_000375325.1 Capsella rubella | reverse complement strand
GGTTAGAATTTGTTAGAATACAATAAAGTTGATTGATTACAAGTGCTAGAGATGCATGAAGAGTGGTAAGAAGTGTGTAGAAAGACTTGTTGAAATTGGGTCCCAAATGGGTTAAGAACTCGGACACAATGCGTTGAACCACTTAATGGCTTGCCTAGTGCTGTTTTGGGTTAGAATATGTTAGAATTTAATAAATTTGATTGATTACAAGTGCTAGAGATACATGAAGAGTATTTAGAAGTATGGAGAAAGGCTTGTTGAAATTTGGTCCTAAATGGGCTAAGAACGCATAAACATTGCATTGAACCACTAAATCGCTTGTCTAATGTTGTTTGGCATTAAAATATGTTAGAATACAATAATTATGATTGATTACAAGCGCTAGAGATGCATGAAGAGTGTTTAAAAGTGTGTAGAAAGACTTGTTGAAATTTGGTACCAAATGGGCTAAGAATTCATAAACATGTCTTTGAAGCAGTAAATGGCTTAGCTAGTGTTGTTTAGGGTTAGAATATGTTAGAATACAATAAATTTGATTTATTAAAAGTGCTATAGATGCATAAAAAGTGTTT
>NW_006238881.1:7106-7660 GCF_000375325.1 Capsella rubella | reverse complement strand
GCGTTGAACCACTAAATGACTTATCTAGTGTTGTTTGGGGATAGAATATATTAGAATACAATAAATTTGATTGATTACAAGTGCTAGAGATGCATGAAGAGTGTTTAGATGTATGGAGAAAGACTTGTTGAAATTGGGTCCCAAATGGGCTAAGAACTCGGAAAGATTGCGTTGAACCACTAAATGACTTATCTAGTGTTGTTTGGGGATAGAATATATTAGAATACAATAAATTTGATTGATTACAAGTGCTAGAGATGCATGAAGAGTGTTTAGATGTGTGGAGAAAGACTTGTTGAAATTGGGTCCCAAATGGGCTAAGAACTGGGAAACATTGCGTTCAGCCACAAAATGACTTATCTAGTGTTGGTTGGGGTTAGAATATGTTAGAATACAATAAATTTGATTGATTATAAGTGTTAGAGATGCATGAAGAGTGGTAAGAAGTATGTAGAAAGACTTGTTGTAATTGGGTCCCAAATGGGTTAAGAACTCGGAAACAATGCGTTGAACCACTTAATGGCTTGTCTAGTGCTGTTTTGGGTTAGAATATG
>NW_006238881.1:5044-7006 GCF_000375325.1 Capsella rubella | reverse complement strand
ATGCATGAAGAGTGTTTAAAAGTGTGTAGAAAGACTTGTTGAAATTTGGTACCAAACGGGCTAAGAATCTATAAACATGTCTTTGGAGCAGTAAATGGCTTAGCTAGTGTTGTTTAGGGTTAGAATATGTTAGAATACAATAAATGTGATTTATTAAAAGTGCTATAGATGCATAAAAAGTGTTTAGAAGTTTGGGGAAAGACTTGTTAAAATTGGGTCCCAAATGGGCTAAGAACTCGGAAAGATTGCGTTGAACCACTAAATGACTTATATAGTGTTATTTGGGGTTAGAATATATTAAAATACAATAAATTTATTTGATTACAAGTTCTAGAGATGCATGAAGAGTGTTTAGATGTGTGGAGAAAGACTTGTTGAAATTGGGTCCCAAATGGGCTAAGAACTCGGAAAGATTGCGTTGAACCACTAAATGACTTATCTAGTATTGTTTGGGGTTAGAATATATTAGAATACAATAAATTTGATTGATTACAAGTCATAGAGATGCATGAAGAGTGTTTAGATGTATGGAGAAAGACTTGTTGAAATTTGATACCAAATGGGCTAAGAATCCTTAAACATGTCTTTGGAGCAGTAAATGGCTTAGCTAGCGTTGTTTAGGGTTAGAATATGTTAGAATACAATAAATAAGATTTATTAAAAGTGCTATAGATGCATGAAAAGTGTTTAGAAGTGTGGAGAAATACTTGTTGAAATTGGGTCCCAAATGGGATAAGAACGCGGAAAGATTGAACCACTAAATGACTTATCTAGTCTTCTTTAGGGTTTTAATATGTTAGAAAACAATAAATTTAATTGATTACAAGTTCTAGAGATGCGTGAAGAGTGTTTAGATGTGTGGAGAAAGACTTGTAGAAATTGGGTCCCAAATGGGCTAAGAACTCGGAAAGATTGCGTCGAACCGCTAAATGACTTATCTAGTGTTGTTTGGGGTTCGAATATATTAGAATACAATAAATTTGATTGATTACAAGTTCAAGAGATGCATGAAGAGTGTTTAGATGTATGGAGAAAGACTTGTAGAAATTGGGTCCCAAATGGGCTAAGAACTCGGAAAGATTGCGTTGAACCACTAAATGACCTATCTAGTGTTGTTTGGGGTTAGAATATGTTAGAATACAATAAATTTGATTGATTACAAGTGCTAGAAATGCATGAAGAGTGTTTAAAAGTGTGTAGAAAGACTTATTGAAATTTGATACCAAATGGGCTAAGAATCCGTAAAGATGTCTTTGGAGCAGTAAATGACTTAGCTAGCGTTGTTTAGGGTTAGAATATGTTAGAATACAATAAATAAGATTTATTAAAAGTGCTATAGGTGCATGAAAAGTGTTTAGAAGTGTGGAGAAAGACTTGTTTAAATTGGGTCTCAAATGGGCTAAGAACTGGGAAACCTTGCGTTCAGCCACAAAATGACTTATCTAGTGTTGTTTGGGGTTAGAATATGTTAGAATACAATAAATTTGATTGATTACAAGTGCTAGAGATGCATGAAGAGTGGTAAGAAGTGTGTAGAAAGACTTGTTGAAATTGGGTCCCAAATGGGTTAAGAACTCGGACACAATGCGTTGAACCACTTAATGGCTTGCCTAGTGCTGTTTTGGGTTAGAATCTGTTAGAATTTAATAAATTTGATTGATTACAAGTGCTAGAGATACATGAAGAGTATTTAGAAGTATGGAGAAAGGCTTGTTAAAATTTGGTCCTAAATGGGCTAAGAACGCATAAACATTGCATTGAACCACTAAATCGCTTGTCTAGTGTTGTTTGGCATTAAAATATGTTAGAATACATAATTTTATTGATTACAAGTGCTAGAAATGCATGAAGAGTGTTTAAAAGTGTGTAGAAAGACTTATTGAAATTTGATACCAAATGGGCTAAGAATTCGTAAACATGTCTTTGGAGCAGTAAATGGCTTAGCTAGCATTGTTTAGGGTT
>NW_006238881.1:4572-4944 GCF_000375325.1 Capsella rubella | reverse complement strand
AGTTCTAGAGATGCATGAAGAGTGTTTAGATGTGTGGAGAAAGACTTGTTGAAATTGGGTCCCAAATGGGCTAAGAACTCGGAAAGATTGCGTCGAACCGCTAAATGACTTATCTAGTGTTGTTTGGGGTTCGAATATATTAGAATACAATACATTTGATTGATTACAAGTGCAAGATTTGCATGAAGAGTGTTTAGATGTATGGAGAAAGACTTGTAGAAATTGGGTCCCAAATGGGCTAAGAACTCGGAAAGATTGCGTTGAACCACTAAATGACTTATCTAGTGTTGTTTGGCGTTAGAATATATTAGAATACAATAAATTTGATTGATTACAAGTGCAAGAGATGCATGAAGAGTGTTTAGATGTATG
>NW_006238881.1:2273-4472 GCF_000375325.1 Capsella rubella | reverse complement strand
GTTAGAATATGTTAGAATACAATAAATTTGATTGATTACAAGTGCTAGAAATGCATGAAGAGTGTTTAAAAGTGTGTAGAAAGACTTATTGAAATTTGATACCAAATGGGCTAAGAATCCGTAAACATGTCTTTGGAGCAGTAAATGACTTAGCTAGCGTTGTTTAGGGTTAGAATATGTTAGAATACAATAAATAAGATTTATTAAAAGTGCTATAGGTGCATGAAAAGTTTTTAGAAGTGTGGAGAAAGACTTGTTCAAATTGGGTCTTAAATGGGCTAAGAACTCAGAAAAGATTGCGTTGAGCCACTAACCGACTTATCTAGTGGTTTTTGGGGTTAGAATATGTTAGAATACAATAAAATTGATTGATTACAATTGCTACAGATGCATGAAGAGTGTTAAGAAGTGTGTAGAAAGAATTGTTGAAATTGGGTCCCAAATGGGCTAACAACTCGGAAAGATTGCGTTGAACCACTAAATGACTTATCTAGTATTGTTTGGGGTTAGAATATATTAGAATACAATAAATTTGATTGATTACAAGTGCTAGAGATGCATGAAGAGTGTTTAGATGTGTGGAGAAAGACTTGTTGAAATTGGGTCCCAAATGGGCTAAGAACTGGGAAACATTGCGTTCAGCCACAAAATGACTTATCTAGTGTTGTTTGGGGTTAGAATATGTTAGAATACAATAAATTTGATTGATTACAAGTGCTAGAGATGCATGAAGAGTGTTTAAAAGTGTGTAGAAAGACTTTTTGAAATTGGGTCCCAAATGGGCTAAGAACTGAGAAACATTGCGTTGAGCCAGTAAATGACTTATCTAGTGTTATTTGGGGATAGAATATGTTAGAATACAATAAATTTGATTGATTACAAGTGCTAGAAATGCATGAAGAGTGTTTAAAAGTGTGTAGAAAGACTTATTGAAATTTGATACCAAATGGGCTAAGAATCCGTAAACATGTCTTTGGAGCAGTAAATGACTTAGCTAGCGTTGT
This sequence comes from Capsella rubella, assembly GCF_000375325.1. Lineage (NCBI taxonomy): Eukaryota > Viridiplantae > Streptophyta > Magnoliopsida > Brassicales > Brassicaceae > Capsella > Capsella rubella. The sequence continues at coordinate 3,468 of NW_006238881.1, read as the reverse complement.
TTAGGGTTAGAATATGTTAGAATACAATAAATAAGATTTATTAAAAGTGCTATAGGTGCATGAAAAGTTTTTAGAAGTGTGGAGAAAGACTTGTTCAAATTGGGTCTTAAATGGGCTAAGAACGCGGAAAGATTGAACCACTAAATGACTTATCTAGTGTTGTTTGGGGTTATAATATATTAAAGTACAATAAATTTAATTGATTACAAGTGCAAGAGATGCATGAAGAGTGTTTTGATGTGTGGAGAAAGACTTGTTGAAATTGTGTCCCAAATGGGCTAAGAACTCGGAAAGATTGCGTTGAACCACTAAATGACTTATCTAGTGTTGTTTGGGGTTAGAATATATTAGAATACAATAAATTTGATTGATTACAAGTGCTAGAGATGCATGAAGAGTGTTTAGATGTATGGAGAAAGACTTATTGAAATTGGGTCCCAAATGGGTTAAGAACTCGGAAACAATGCGTTGAACCACTTAATGGCTTGTCTAGTGCTGTTTTGGGTTAGAATATGTTAGAATATAATAAATTTGATTGATTACAAGTGCTAGAGAAACATAAAGAGTATTTAGAAGTATGGAGAAAGACTTGTTGAAATTTGGTCCTAAATGGGTTAAGAACGCATAAACATTGCCTTGAACCACTAAATCGCTTGTCTAGTGTTGTTTGGCATTAAAATATGTTAGAATACAATAATTATAATTGATTACAAGTGCTAGAGATGCATGAAGAGTGTTTAAAAGTGTGTAGAAAGACTTGTTGAAATTTGGTACCAAATGGGCTAAGAATCCATAAACATGTCTTTGGAGCTGTAAATGGCTTAGATAGTGTTGTTTAGGGTTAGAATATGTTAGAATACAATAAATTTGATTTATTAAAAGTTCAATAGATGCATAAAAAGTGTTTAGAAGTGTGGAGAAAGACTTGTTAAAATTGGGTCCCAAATGGGCTAAGAACTAGGAAAGATTGCGTTGAACCACTAAATGACTTATCTAGTACTGTTTGGGGTTAGAATATGTTAGAATACAATAAATTTAATTGATTACAAGTTCTAGAGATGCACGAAGAGTGTTAAGAAGTGTGTAGAAAGACTTGTTGAAATTGGGTCCCAAATGGGTTAAGAACTCGGAAACAATGCGTTGAACCACTTAATGGCTTATCTAGTGTTGTTTGGGGTTCGAATATATTAGAATA
>NW_006238881.1:812-2173 GCF_000375325.1 Capsella rubella | reverse complement strand
TTTGATTGATTACAAGTGCAAGAGATACATGAAGAGTGTTTACATGTATGGAGAATGACTTGTAGAAATTGGGTCCCAAATGGGCTAAGAACTCGGAAAGATTGCGTTGAACCACTAAATGACCTATCTAGTGTTGTTTGGGGTTAGAATATGTTAGAATACAATAAATTTGATTGATTACAAGTGCTAGAAATGCATGAAGAGTGTTTAAAAGTGTGTAGAAAGACTTATTGAAATTTGATACCAAATGGGCTAAGAATCCGTAAACATGTCTTTGGAGCAGTAAATGACTTAGCTAGCGTTGTTTAGGGTTAGAATATGTTAGAATACAATAAATAAGATTTATTAAAAGTGCTATAGGTGCATGAAAAGTGTTTAGAAGTGTGGAGAAAGACTTGTTGAAATTGGGTCTTAAATGGGCTAAGAACTCAGAAAGATTGCGTTGAGCCACTAAACGACTTATCTAGTGGTTTTTGGGGTTAGAATATGTTCGAATACACAATTATTGATTACATATGCTAGAGATGCATGAAGAGTGTTAAGAAGTGTGTAGAAAGAATTGTTGAAATTGGGTCCCAAATGGGCTAAGAACTCGGAAAGATTGCGTTGAACCACTAAATGACTTATCTAGTGTTGTTTGGGGATAGAATATATTAGAATACAATAAATTTTATTGATTACAAGTGCTAGAGATGCATAAAGAGTGTTTAAATGTGTGGAGAAAGACTTGTTGAAATTGGGTCCCAAATGGGCTAAGAACTGGGAAACATTTCGTTCAGCCACAAAATGACTTATCTAGTGTTTTTTGGGGTTAGAATATGTTAGAATACAATAAATTTGATTGATTATAAGTGCTAGAGATGCATGAAGAGTGTTAAGAAGTATGTAGAAAGACTTGTTGTAATTGGGTCCCAAATGGGTTAAGAACTCGGAAACAATGCGTTGAACCACTTAATGGCTTGTCTAGTGCTGTTTTGGGTTAGAATATGTTAGAATATAATAAATTTGATTGATTACAAGTGATAGAGATACATGAAGAGTATTTAGAAGTATGGAGAAAGGCTTGTTGAAATTTGGTCCTAAATGGGCTAAGAACGCATAAACATTGCCTTGAACCACTAAATCGCTTGTCTAGTGTTGTTTGGCATTAAAATATGTTAGAATACAATAATTATGTTTGATTACAAGTGCTAGAGATGCATGAAGAGTGTTTAAAAGTGTGTAGAAAGACTTGTTGAAATTTGGTACCAAATGGGCTAAGAATCCATAAACATGTCTTTGGAGCAGTAAATGGCTTAGCTAGTGTTGTTTAGGGTTAGAAGATGTTAGTATACAATAAATTTGATTTATTAAAAGTTCTA
>NW_006238881.1:0-712 GCF_000375325.1 Capsella rubella | reverse complement strand
GGGTTAGAATATATTAGAATACAATAAATTTGATTGATTACAAGTGCTAGAGATGCATGAAGAGTGTTTAGATGTATGGAGAAAGACTTGTTGAAATTGGGTCCCAAATGGGCTAAGAAGTGGGAAACATTGCGTGCAGCCACAAAATGACTTATCTAGTGTTGTTTGGGGTTAGAATATGTTAGAATACAATAAATTTAATTGATTACAAGTTCTAGAGATGCACGAAGAGTGTTAAGAAGTGTGTAGAAAGACTTGTTGAAATTGGGTCCCAAATGGGTTAAGAACTCGGAAACAATGCGTTGAACCACTTAATGGCTTGTCTAGTGCTGTTTTGGGTTAGAATATGTTAGAATATAATAAATTTGATTGATTACAAGTGCTAGAGATACATAAAGAGTATTTAGAAGTATGGAGAAAGGCTTGTTGAAATTTGGTCCTAAATGGGCTAAGAACGCATAAACATTGCCTTGAACCACTAAATCGCTTGTCTAGTGTTGTTTGGCATTAAAATATGTTAGAATACAATAATTATAATTGATTACAAGTGCTAGAGATGCATGAAGAGTGTTTAAAAGTGTGTAGAAAGACTTGTTGAAATTTGGTACCAAATGGGCTAAGAATCCATAAACATGTCTTTGGAGCTGTAAATGGCTTAGCTAGTGTTGTTTAGGGTTAGAAGATGTTAGAATACAATAAATTTGATTTATTA
>NW_006238882.1:36296-36887 GCF_000375325.1 Capsella rubella | reverse complement strand
CCCCGGGGCTCTTGATACGCCCGCGGAGACGTCGCTACCGTGATCGTGGTCTGCAGCACGCGCCTTTACGGCGTGCCTCGGCATCTGCGTGCTCCGGGAAGTTGATCCGATCTTAAGTAGCCCAGGATCCATCCCAGGGGAAGATCTATCGAGTAGCAAACCAGGTTTGAAAGAGATGGGTAGGTAGTCGTATAACTTCGTATAATGCATGCTATACGAAGTTATTACGTATTCTAACCCCAAACAACACTAGCCAAGCCATTTAGTGGTTCAACGCAATGTTTCCGAGTTCTTAGCCCATTTTGGACCAAATTTCAACAATTCGTTCTCCACACTTCTAAACACTTTTCTTGTATCTCTTGCACTTTTAACCAATCAAATATATTGTATTCAAATATATTCTAACCGCAAACAACACTAGATAAGTTATTTAGTGGTTCAACGCAATGTTTCCGAGTTCTTAACCCATTTGGGACCCAATTTCAACAAGTCTTTCTCCACACTTCTAAACACTCTTCATGCCTCTATAGCACTTGTAATCAATCAAATTTATTGTATTCTAACATATTCTAACCCAAAACAACACTAGAC
>NW_006238882.1:35196-35780 GCF_000375325.1 Capsella rubella | reverse complement strand
GGTTCAACGCAATGTTTCCGAGTTCTTAGCCTATTTGGGACCCAATTTCAACAAGTCTTTCTCCACACTTCTAAACACTCTTCATGCATCTCTAGCACTTGTAATCAATCAAATATATTGTATTCTATCGTATTCTATCCCTAAACAACAATAGATAAGTCATTTAGTGCTTCACAATGTTTCCGAGTTCTTAGCCTATTTTGGACCCAATTTCAACAAGTCTTTCTCCACACTTTTAAACACTCTTCACGCATCTCTAGCACTTGTAACCAATCAAATTTATTGTATACTAACATATTCTATCCCCAAAAAACACTAGATAAGTCATTTAGTGGTTCAACTCAATGTTTCCGAGTTCCTAGTCCATTTAGGACCCAAATAAAACAAGTATTTCTCCACACTTTTAAACACTCTTCACGCATCTCTAGCACTTGTAACCAATCAAATTTATCGTATTCTAACATATTACATCCCCAAAAAACACTAGATAAGTCATTTAGTGGTTCAACGCAATGTTTGTGAGTTCTTATCCTATTTGGGACCCAATTTCAACAAGTCTTTCTCCACACATCTAAACACTCTTC
>NW_006238882.1:33417-35096 GCF_000375325.1 Capsella rubella | reverse complement strand
TCAATCAAATATATTGTATTCGATCATATTCTAACCCTAAATAACACTAGATAAGTCATTTAGTTCTTCAATGCAATGTGTCCGAGTTCTTAGCCTATTTTGGACCCAATTTCAACAAGTATTTCTCCACACTTTTAAACACTCTTCACGCATCTCTAGCACTTGTAACCAATCAAATTTATTGTATTCTAACATATTCTATCCCAAAAAAACACTAGATAAGTCATTTAGTGGTTCAACGCAATGTTTCCGAGTTCTTAGCCTATTTGGGACCCAATTTCAACACGTCTTTCTCCACACTTCTAAACACTCTTCATGCATCTATAGCACTTGTAATCAATCAAATTTATTTTATTCTAACATATTCTAACCCCAAACAACACTAGATAAGTCAGTTAGTGGTTCAACGCAATGTTTCCGAGTTCTTAGCATATTTCGGACCCAATTTCAACAAGTCTTTCTCCACACTTCTAAAAACTCTTCATGCATCTCTAGCACTTGTAATCAATCAGATTTATTGTATTCTATCATATTCTAACCCAAAATAACACTAGATAAGTCATTTAGTGCTTCAACGCAATGTTTCCGAGTTCTTAGCCTATTTTGGACCCAATTTCAACAAGTCTTTCTCCACACTTCTAAACACTCTTCATGCATCTCTAGCACTTGTAATCAATCAAATATATTGTATTCTATCATATTCTAACCCTAAACAACACTAGATAAGTCATTTAGTGCTTCAACGCAATGTTTCCGAGTTCTTAGCCTATTTTGGACCCAATTTCAACAAGTCTTTCTCCACACTTCTAAACACTTTTCATGCATCTCTAGCACTTGTAACCAATCAAATTTATTGTATTCTAACATATTCTATCCCAAAATAACACTAGATAAGTCATTTAGTGCTTCAACTCAATGTTTCCGAGTTCTTAGCCTATTTTGGACCTAATTTCAACAAGTCTTTCTCCACACTTCTAAACACTTTTCATGCATCTCTAGCACTTTTAATTAATCATATTTATTGTATTCTAACATATTATAACTAACCCCAAAAAACACTAGATAAGTCATTTAGTGGTTCAACTCAATGTTTCCGAGTTCTTAGCCCATTTGGGACCCAATTTTAACAAGTCTTTCTCCACACTTCTAAAAACTCTTCATGCATCTCTAGCACTTCTAATCAATCAAATTTATTGTATTCTATCATATTCTAACCCCAAACAACACTAGATAAGTCATTTAGTGGTTGAACGCAATGTTTCCGAGTTTTAGCCCATTTGGGACCCAATTTCAACAAGTCTTTCTCCACACTTCTAAACACTCTTCATGCATCTCTAGAAATTGTAATCAATCATATTTATTGTATTCTATCATATTCTAACCCCAAACAACACTAGATAAGTCATTTAGTGGTTGAACGCAATGTTTCCGAGTTTTAGCCCATTTGGGACCCAATTTCAACAAGTCTTTCTCCATACTTCTAAACACTCTTCATGCATCTCTAGCACTTCTAATCAACCAAATTTATTGTATTCTATCATATTCTAGCCCTAATTAACACTAGATAAGTCATTTACTGCTTCAACGCAATTTTTCCGAATTCTTAGCCTATTTTGGACCCAATTTCAACAAGTCTTTCTCCACAATTCTAAACACTTTTCATGCATCTTTAGCACTTT
>NW_006238882.1:32427-33317 GCF_000375325.1 Capsella rubella | reverse complement strand
TATTGTATTCTAACATATTCTAACTATCCCCAAAAAACACTAGATAAGTCATTTAGTGGTTCAACTCAATGTTTTCAAGTTCTTAGCCCATTTGGGACCCAGTTTAAACAAGTTTTTCTCCACACTTCTAAACACTATTCATGCATCTCTAGCACGTGTAATCAATCAAAATTATTGTATTCTATCATATTCTAACCCTAAATAACACTAGATAAGTCATTTAGTGGTTCAACTCAATGTTTCCGAGTTCTTAGCCCATTTGGGACCCAATTTTAACAAGTCTTTCTCCACACTTCTAAAAACTCTTCATGCATCTCTAGCACTTGTAATCAATCAGATTAATTGTATTCTATCATATTCTAACCCCAAACCACACTAGATAAGTCATTTAGTGGTTCAACTCAATGTTTCCGAGTTCTTAGCCCTTTTGGGACCAAATTTCAACAAGTCTTTCTCCACACTTCTAAACACTGTTCATGCATCTCTAGCACGTGTAATCAATCAAAATTATTGTATTCTATCATATTCTAACCCTAAATAACACTAGATAAGTCATTTAGTGCTTCAACGCAATGTTTCCGAGTTCTTAGCCTATTTTGGACCCAATTTCAACAAGTCTTTCTCCACACTTCTAAACACTTTTCATGCATCTCTAGCACTTTTAATTAATCATATTTATTGTATTCTAACATATTCTAACTAACCCCAAACAACACTAGATAAGTCATTTAGTGGTTCAACTCAATGTTTCCGAGTTCTTAGCCCATTTGGGACCCAGTTTAAACAAGTCTTTCTCCACACTTCTAAACACTCTTCATGCATCTCTAGCACGTGTAATCAATCAAAATTTCTTGTATTCTATCATATTCTAACCCTAAATAACACTAGAT
>NW_006238882.1:32053-32327 GCF_000375325.1 Capsella rubella | reverse complement strand
TGGTTCAACTCAATGTTTCCGAGTTCTTAGCCCATTTGGGACCAAATTTCAACAAGTCTTTCTCCACACTTCTAAACACTTTTCATGCATCTCTAGAACTTTTAATTAATCATATTTATTTTATTCTAACATATTCTAACTAACCCCAAACAACACTAGATAAGTCATTTAGTGGTTCAACTCAATAATTCCGAGTTCTTAGCCCATTTGGGACCAAATTTCAACAAGTCTTTCTCCACACTTCTAAACACTCTTCATGCATCTCTAGCACGTG
>NW_006238882.1:31538-31953 GCF_000375325.1 Capsella rubella | reverse complement strand
TCTTAGCCCATTTGGGACCCAATTTCAACAAGTCTTTCTCCACATTTCTAAACACTCTTCATGCATCTCTAGCACTTGTAATCAATCAAATATATTGCATTCTATCATATTCTAACCCTAAACAACACTAGATAAGTCATTTAGTGCTTCAACGCAATGTTTCCGAGTTCTTAGCCTATATTGGACCCAATTTTAACAAGTCTTTCTCCACACTTCTAAAAACTCTTCATGCTTCTCTAGCACTTGTAATCAATCATATTTATTGTATTCTATCATATTCTAACCCTAAATAACACTAGATAAGTCATTTAGTGCTTCAACGCAATGTTTCCGACTTCTTAGCCTATTTTGGACCCAATTTCAACAAGCCTTTCTCCACACTTCTAAACACTTTTCATCCATCTCTAGAACTTTT
>NW_006238882.1:31044-31438 GCF_000375325.1 Capsella rubella | reverse complement strand
AACACTAGATAAGTCATTTAGTGGTTGAACGCAATGTTTCCGAGTTTTAGCCCATTTGGGACCCAATTTCAACAAGTCTTTCTCCACACTTCTAAACACTCTTCATGCATCTCTAGCACTTCTAATCAACCAAATTTATTGTATTCTATCATATTCTAACCCTAATTAACTCTAGATAAGTCATTTAGTCCTTCAACGCAATTTTTCCGAATTCTTAGCCTATTTTGGACCCAATTTCAACAAGTCTTTCTCCACAATTCTAAACACTTTTCATGCATCTCTAGCACTTTTAAATAATCATATTTATTGTATTCTAACATATTCTAACTAACCCCAAACAACACTAGATAAGTCATTTAGTGGTTCAACTCAATGTTTCCGAGTTCTTAGCCCA
>NW_006238882.1:30462-30944 GCF_000375325.1 Capsella rubella | reverse complement strand
ACTTCTAAAAACTCTTCATGCATCTCTAGCACTTCTAATCAATCAAATTTATTGTATTCTATCATATTCTAACCCCAAACAACACTAGATAAGTCATTTAGTGGTTGAACGCAATGTTTCCGAGTTTTAGCCCATTTGGGACCCAATTTCAACAAGTCTTTCTCCACACTTCTAAACACTCTTCATGCATCTCTAGCACTTGTAATCAATCAGATTTATTGTATTCTATCATATTCTAAACCAAAATAACACTAGATAAGTCATTTAGTGCTTCAACGCAATTTTTCCGAATTCTTAGCCTATTTTGGACCCAATTTCAACAAGTCTTTCTCCACAATTCTAAACACTTTTCATGCATCTCTAGCACTTTTAAATAATCATATTTATTGTATTCTAAAATATTCATATTCTATCCTTAAAAAACACTAGATAAGTCATTTAGTGGTTCAACTCAATGTTTCCGAGTTCTTAGCCCATTTGGG
>NW_006238882.1:27353-30362 GCF_000375325.1 Capsella rubella | reverse complement strand
AACAAGTCTTTCTCCACACTTTTAAACACTCTTCATGCATCTCTAGCACATGTAACCAATCAAATTTATTGTATTCTAACATATTCTATACCCAAAAAAGGACTAGATAATTCATTTAGTGGTTCGACGCAATGTTTCCGAGTTCTTAGACTATTTGGGACCCAATTTCAACAAGTCTTTCTCCACACTTCTAAACACTCTTCATGCATCTCTAGAACTTGTAATCAATTAAATATATTCTATTCTAACATATTATATCCCCAAACAACAATAGATAAGTCATTTAGTGGTTTAACGCAATGTTTCCGAGTTCTTAGCCCATTTGGAACCCAATTTCAACAAGTCTTTCTCCACACTTCTAAACACTCTTCATGCATATATAGCAGTTGTAATCAATCAAACTTATTGTATCCTAACATATTATAACCAGAAATAACACTAGATAAGTCATTTCGTGGGTCAACACAATGTTTCCGAGTTCTTAGCCCATTTGGGACCTAATTTCAACAAGTCTTTCTCCACACTTCTAAACACTCTTCATGCATCTCTAGCATTTGTAATCAATCAAATTTATTGTATTCTATCTTATTATAACCCCAAACAACACTAGATAAGTCATATAGTGGTTGAACGCAATGTGTTTGAGTTCTTAGTCCATTTTGGACCCAATTTCAACAAGTCTTTCTCCACACTTCTAAACAGTTTTCATGCACCTCTAGCACTTATAATGAATCATATTTATTGTATTCTAACATATTGTAACCCCAAACAACACTAGATAAGTCATTTAGTGGTTCAACTCAATGTATACGAGTTCTTAGCCCATTTGGGACCAAATTTCAACAAGTCTTTCTCCACACTTCTAAAAACTCTTCATGCATCTCTAGCACATGTAATCAATCAAATTTATTGTATTCTATCATATTCTAACCCCAAAAAACACTAGATAAGTCATTTAGTGGTTCAACTCAATGTTTCCGAGTTATTATCCCATTTCGGACCAAATTTCAACAAGTCTTTCTCCACACTTCTAAAAACTCTTCATGCATCTCTAGCACTTGTAATCAATCAAATTTATTGTATTCTATCATATTCTAACCCCAAAAAACACTAGATAAGTCATTTAGTGGTTCAACTCAATGTTTCCGAGTTCTTAGCCCATTTCTGACCCAATTTCAACAAGTCCTTTTCCACACTTTTAAACACTCTTCACGTATCTCTAGCACTTGTAACCAATCAAATTTATTGTATTCTAACATATTCTATCCCCAAAAAACACTAGATAGGTCATTTAGTGGTTCACCGCAATGTTTCCGAGTTCTTAGCCTATTTGGGACCCAATTTCAACAAGTCTTTCTCCACACTTCTAAACACTCTTCATGCATCTCTAGCACTTGTAATCAATCAAATTTATTGTATTCTATCATATTCTTACCCTAAACAACACTAGATAAGTCATTTAGCGCTTCAACGCAATGTTTCCGAGTTCTTAGCCTATTTTGGACCCAATTTCAACAAGTCTTTCTCCATACTTTTAAACACTCTTCACGCATATCTAGCCTTTGTAACCTATCAAATTTATTGTATTCTAACATATTCTATCCCCAAAAAACACTAGATAAGTCATTTAGTGGTTCAACGCAATGTTTCCGAGTTCTTAGCCTATTTGGGACCCAATTTCAACAAGTCTTTCTCCACACTTCTAAACACTCTTCACGCATCTCTAGCACTTGTAATCAATCAAATATATTGCATTCTATCATATTCTAACCCTAAACAACACTAGATAAGTCATTTAGTGCTTCAACGTAATGTTTCCGAGTTCTTAGCCTATTTTGGACCCAATTTCAACAAGTATTTCTCCACACTTTTAAACACTCTTCACGCATCTCTAGCACTTGTAACCAATCAAATTTATTGTATTCTAACATATTCTATCCCCAAAAAACACTAGATAAGTCATTTAGTGGTTCAACTCAATGTTTCCGAGTTCCTAGTCCATTTGGGACCCAAATAAAACAAGTCTTTCTCCACAGTTTTAAACACTCTTCCCGCATCTCTAGCACTTGTAACCAATCAAATTTATCGTATTCTAACATATTCCATCCCCAAAAAACACTAGATAAGTCATTTAGTGGTTCAACGCAATGTTTCCGAGTTCTTAGCCTATTTTGGACCCAATTTCAACAAGTCCTTTTCCACACTTTTAAACACTCTTCACGTATCTCTAGCACTTGTAACCAATCAAATTTATTGTATTCTAACATATTCTATCCCCAAAAAACACTAGATAGGTCATTTAGTGGTTCAACGCAATGTTTCCGAGTTCTTAGCCTATTTGGGACCCAATTTCAACAAGTCTTTCTCAACACTTCTAAACACTCTTCATGCATCTGTAGCACTTGTAATCAATCAAATATATTGTATTCTATCATATTCTAACCCTAAATAACACTAGATAAGTCATTTAGTGCTTCAACGCAATGTTTCCGAGTTCTTAGCCTATTTTGGACCCAATTTCAACAAGTCTTTCTCCACACTTTTAAACACTCTTCATGCATCTCTAGCACTTGTAACCAATCAAATTTATTGTATTCTAACATATTCTATCCCCAAAAAACACTAGATAAGTCATTTAGTGGTTCAACTCAATGTTTCCGAGTTCTTAGCCCATTTGGGACCCAATTTCAAGAACTCTTTCTCCACACTTCTAAACACTCTTCATGCATTTCTAGTACTTATAATCAATCAAATCTATTGTATTCTATCATATTCTAACCCTAAATAACACTAGATAAGTCATTTAGTGCTTCAACGCAATGTTTCCGAGTTCTTAGCCTATTTGGGACCAAATTTCAACAAGTCTTTCCACCACACTTCTAAACTCTTTTCACGTATCGCTAGCACTTTTAATCAATCAATATTGTATTCGAACATATCCTAACCCCAAACAACACTAGAAAAGTTATTTAGTGGTTCAACGCAATGTTTCCGATTTCTTAGCCCATT
>NW_006238882.1:25200-27253 GCF_000375325.1 Capsella rubella | reverse complement strand
TTCAACAAGTCTTTCTTCTCACTTCTAAACATTCTTCATGCATGTCTAGCATTTGTAATCAATCAAATTCATTGTATTCTATCTTATTATAACCCCAACAACACTAGATAAGTCATATAGTGGTTGAACGCAATGTTTTTGAGTTCTTATTCCATTTTGGACCCAATTTCAACAAGTCTTTCTCCACACTTCTAAACAGTTTTCATATTTATTGTATTCTAACATATTCTAACCCCAAACAACACTAGATAAGTCATTTAGTGGTTCAACTCAATGTTTCCGAGTTCTTAGCCCATTTCGGAACCAATTTCAACAAGTCTTTCTCCACACTTCTAAACACTCTTCATGCATCTCTAGAACTTGTAACCAATTAAATTTATTGTATTCTAACATATTATATCCCCAAACAACACTAGATAAGTCATTCAGTGGCTTAACGCAATGTTTCCGAGTTCTTAGCCCATTTGGGACCAATTTTAACGTCTTTCTCCACACTTTTAAACACTCTTCATGCATCTCTAGCACATGTAACCAATCAAATTTATTGTATTCTAACATATTCTATCCCCAAACAACACTAGATAAATCATTTAGTGGTTCAACTCAATGTTTCCGAGTTCTTAGCCCATTTGGGACCCAATTCTAACAAGTTTTTCTCCACACTTCTAAAAACTCTTCATGCATCTCTATCACTTGTAATCAATCAGATTTATTGTATTCTATCATATTCTAACCCTAAATAACACTAGATAAGTCATTTAGTGCTTCAACGCAATGTTTCCGAGTTCTTAGCCTATTTTGGACCCAATTTCAACAAGTCTTTCTCCACACTTCTAAACACTTTTCATGCATCTCTAGCACTTTTAATTAATCATATTTATTGTATTCTAACATATTCTAACTAACCCCAAACAACACTAGATAAGTCATTTAGTGGTTCAACTCAATGTTTTCAAGTTCTTAACCCATTTGGGACCCAGTTTAAACAAGTCTTTCTCCACACTTCTAAACACTCTTCATGCATCTCTAGCACGTGTAATCAATCAAATTTATTGTATTCTAACATATTCTATACCCAAAAAAGGACTAGATAATTCATTTAGTGGTTCAACGCAATGTTTCCGAGTTCTTAGACTATTTGGGACCCAATTTCAACAAGTCTTTCTCCACACTTCTAAACACTCTTCATGCATCTCTAGAACTTGTAATCAATTAAATATATTCTATTCTAACATATTATATCCCCAAACACCACTAGATAAGTCATTTAGTGGTTTAACGCAATGTTTCCGAGTTCTTAGCCCATTTGGGGCCCAATTTCAACAAGTCTTTCTCCACACTTCTAAACACTCTTCATGCATATATAGCAGTTGTAATCAATCAAAATTATTGTATCCTAACATATTATAACCAGAAATAACACTAGATAAGTCATTTCGTGGGTCAACGCAATGTTTCCGAGTTCTTAGCCCATTTGGGACCTAATTTCAACAAGTCTTTCTCCACACTTCTAAACACTCTTCATGCATCTCTAGCATTTGTAATCAATCAAATTTATTGTATTCTATCTTATTATAACCCCAAACAACACTAGATAAGTCATATAGTGGTTGAACGCAATGTGTTTGAGTTCTTAGTCCATTTTGGACCCAATTTCAACAAGTCTTTCTCCACACTTCTAAACAGTTTTCATGCACCTCTAGCACTTATAATGAATCATATTTATTGTATTCTAACATATTGTAACCCCAAACAACACTAGATAAGTCATTTAGTGGTTCAACTCAATGTATACGAGTTCTTAGCCCATTTGGGACCAAATTTCAACAAGTCTTTCTCCACACTTCTAAACACTCTTCATGCATCTCTAGCACGTGTAATCAATCAAATTTATTGTATTCTATCATATTCTAACCCTAAATAACACTAGATAAGCCATTTAGTGCTTCAACGCAATGTTTCCGAGTTCTTAGCCTATTTTGGACCCAATTTCAACAAGTCTTTCTCCACACTTCTAAACACTTTTCATGTATCTCTAGCACTTTTAATTAAT
>NW_006238882.1:18861-25100 GCF_000375325.1 Capsella rubella | reverse complement strand
AACCCCAAACAACACTAGATAAGTCATTTAGTGGTTCAACTCAATGTTTCCGAGTTCTTAGCCCATTTGGGACCCAATTTTAACAAGTCTTTCTCCACACTTTTAAACACTCTTCACGCATCTCTAGCACTTGTAACCAATCAAATTTATCGTATTCTAACATATTCCATCCGCAAAAAACACTAGATAAGTCATTTTGTGGTTCAACGCAATGTTTCCGAGTTCTTATCCTATTTGGGACCCAATTTCAACAAGTCTTTCTCCACACTTCTAAACACTCTTCATGCATCTCTAGCACTTGTAATCAATCAAATATATTGTATTCTATCACATTATAACCCTAAACAACACTAGATAAGTCATTTAGTGCTTCAACGCAATGTTTCCGAGTTCTTAGCCTATTTTGGACCCAATTTCAACAATTCTTTCTCCACACTTCTAAACACTTTTAATGCATCTCTATTACTTTTAATCAATGATATTTATTGTATTCTAACATACTCTAACCCCAAACAACACTAGATAAGTCATTTAGTGATTCAGCTAATTGTTTCTGATTTCGTAGCCCATTTGGGACCCAATTTCAACAAGTCTTTCTCCACACTTCTAAACACTCTTCATGCATCTCTATCACTTGTAATCAATCAAATTTATTGTATTCTATCATATTCTAACCCTAAATAACACTAGATAAGTCATTTACTGCTTCAACGCAATGTTTCCGAGTTCTTAGCCTATTTTGGACCCAATTTCAACAAGTCTTTCTCCACACTTCTAAACACTTTTAATGCATCTCTAGTACTTTTAATCAATCATATTTATTGTATTCTAACATATTCTAACCCCAAACAACACTAGATAAGTTATTTAGTGATTCAACTAATTGTTTCTGATTTCGTAGCCCATTTGGGACCCAATTTCAACAAGTCTTTCTCCACACTTCTAAACACTCTTCATGCATCTCTATCACTTGTAATCAATCAAATTTATTGTATTCTGTCATATTCTAACCCTAAATAACACTAGATAAGTCATTTAGTGCTTCAACGCAATGTTTCCGTGTTCTTAGCCTATTTTGGACCCAATTTCAACAAGTCTTTCTCCACACTTCTAAACACTTTTCATGCATCTCTAGCACTTTTAATTAATCATATTTATTGTATTCTAACATATTCTAACTAACTCCAAACAACACTAGATAAGTCATTTAGTGGTTCAACGCAATGTTTCCGAGTTCTTAGCCCATTTGGAACCCAATTTCAACAAGTCTTTCTCCACACTTCTAAACACTTCTTCATGCATCTCTAGCACTTGTAATCAATCAAATTTATTGTATTCTATCATATTCTAACCCTAAATAACACTAGATAAGTCATTTAGTGCTTCAACGCACTGTTTCCAAGTTCTTAGCCTATTTTGGACCCAATTTCAACAAGTCTTTCTCCACACTTCTAACCACTTTTCATGCATCTCTAGCACTTTTAATTAATCATATTTATTATATTTTAACATATTCATATTCCATCCCCAAAAAACACTAGATAAGTCATTTAGTGGTTCAACGCAATGTTTCCGAGTTCTTAGCCTATTTGGGACCAAATTTCAACAAGTCTTTCTCCACACTTCTAAACACTTTTCATGCTTCTCTAGCACTTGTAATCAATCAAATTTATTGTATTCGATCATATTCTAACCCTAAATAACACTAGATAAGTCATTTAGTGCTTCAACGCAATGTGTCCGAGTTCTTAGCCTATTTTGGACCCAATTTCAACAAGTATTTCTCCACACTTTTAAACACTCTTCACGCATATCTAGCCTTTGTAACCTATCAAATTTATTGTATTCTAACATATTCTATCCCCAAAAAACACTAGATAAGTCATTTAGTCGTTCAACCCAATGTTTCCGAGTTCCTTAGCCTATTTGGGACCCAATTTCAACAAGTCTTTCTCCACACTTCTAAACACTTTTCATGCATCTCGAGCACTTTTAATTAATCATATTTATTGTATTCTAACATATTCTAACTAACTCCAAACAACACTAGATAAGTCATTTAGTGGTTCAACGCAATGTTTCCGAGTTCTTAGCCCATTTTGGACCCAATTTCAACAAGTCTTTCTCCACACTTCTAAACACTCTTCATGCATCTCTAACACTTGTAATCAATCAAATATATTGTATTCTATCACATTATAACCCTAATCAACACTAGATAAGTCATTTATAGGTTCAACTCAATGTTTCCGAGTTCTTAGCATATTTTGGACCCAATTTCAACAAGTCTTTCTCCACACTTTTAAACACTCTTCACGCATCTCTAGGACTTGTAACTAATCAAATTTATTGTATACTAACATATTCTATCCCCAAAAAACACTAGATAAGTCATTTAGTGGTTCAACTCAATGTTTCCGAGTTCCTAGTCCATTTGGGACCCAATTATAACAAGTCTTTCTCCACACTTTTAAACACTCTTCACGCATCTCTAGCACTTGTAACCAATCAAATTTATCGTATTCTAACATATTCCATCCCCAAAAAACACTAGATAAGTCATTTAGTTCTTCAACGCAATGTTTCCGAGTTCTTATCCTATTTGGGACCCAATTTCAACAAGTTTTTCTCCACACTTCTAAACACTCTTCATGCATCTCTAGCACTTGTAATCAATCAAATATATTGTATTCTATCACATTATAACCCTAAACAACACTAAATAAGTCATTTAGTTCTTCAACGCAATGTTTCCGAGTTCTTAGCCTATTTTGGACCCAATTTCAACAAGTTTTTCTCCACACTTCTAAACACTTTTAATGCATCTCTAGTACTTTTAATCAATGATATTTATTGTATTCTAACATACTCTAACCCCAAACAACACTAGATAAGTCATTTAGTGATTCAACTAATTGTTTCTGATTTCGTAGCCCATTTGGGACCCAATTTCAACAAGTCTTTCTCCACACTTCTAAACACTCTTCATGCATCTCTAGCACTTGTAATCAATCAAATATATTGTATTCTATCGTATTCTAACCCTAAACAACACTAGATAAGTCATTTAGTGCTTCAACGCAATGTTTCCGAGTTCTTAGCCTATTTTGGACTCAATTTCAACAAGTCTTTCTCCACACTTTTAAACACTCTTCACGCATCTCTAGCACTTGTAACCAATCAAATTTATTGTATTCTAACATATTCTATCCCCAAAAAACACTAGATAAGTCATTTTGTGGTTCAACTCAATGTTCCGAATTCCTAGCCCATTTGGGACCCAAATAAAACAAGTCTTTCTCCACAGTTTTAAACACTCTTCACGCATCTCTAGCACTTGTAACCAATCAAATTTAATGTATTCTTTCATATTCTAACCCTAAACAACACTAGATAAGTCATTTAGTGCTTCAACGCAGTGTTTCCGAGTTCTTAGCCTATTTTGGACCCAATTTCAACAAGTATTTCTCCACACTTTTAAACACTCTTCACGCATCTCTAGCACTTGTAACCAATCAAATTTATTGTATTCTAACATATTCTAACCCTAAATAACACTAGATAAGTCATTTAGTGGTTCAACGCAATGTTTCAGAGTTCTTAGCCAAGGGACCCAATTTCAACAAGTCTTTCTCCACACTTTTAAACACTCTTCACGCATCTCTAACACTTGTAATCAATCAAATATATTGTATTCTATCATATTCTAACCCTAAACAACACTAGATAAGTCATTTAGTGCTTCAACGCAATGTTTCCGAGTTCTTAGCCTATTTTGGACCCAATTTCAACAAGTCTTTCTCCACACTTTTAAACACTCTTCATGCATCTCTAGCACTTGTAATCAATTAAATTTATTTTATTCTATCATATTCTAACCCTAAATAACACTAGATAAGTCATTTAGTGCTTCAACGCAATGTGTCTGAGTTCTTAGCCTATTTTGGACCCAATTTCAACAAGTCTTTCTCCACACTTTTAAACACTCTTCACGCATCTCTAGCACTTGTAACCAATCAAATTTATTGTATTCTAACATATTATATCCCCAAAAAACACTAAATAAGTCATTTAGTCGTTCAACGCAATGTTTCCGAGTTCTTAGCCTATTTGGGACCCAATTTCAACAAGTGTTTCTCAACACTTCTAAACACTCTTCATGTATCTCTAGCACTAGTAATCAATAAAATATATTGTAATCTATCATATTCTAACCCTAAACAACACTAGATAAGTCATTTAGTGCTTCAACGCAATGTTTCCGAGTTCTTAGCCTATTTTGGACCCAAGTTCAACAAGTCTTTCTCCACACTTCTAAACACTTTTCATGCATCTCTAGCACCTTTACTTAATCATATTTATTGTATTCTAACATATTCTAACTAACTCCAAATAACACTAGATAAGTCATTTAGTGGTTCAACGCAATGTTTCCGAGTTCTTAGCCCATTTAGGACCCAATTACAACAAGTCTTTCTCAACACATCTAAACACTCTTCATGCATCTCTAGCACTTGTAATCAATCAAATTTATTGTATTCTAACATATTCTATCCCCAAAAAACACTAGATAAGTCATTTAGTGGTTCAACTCAATGTTTCCGAGTTCCTATCCCATTTGGGACCCAAATAAAACAAGTCTTCCACACTTTTAAACACTCTTCCCGCATCTCTAGCACTTGTAACCAATCAAATTTATCGTATTCTAACATATTCCATCCCCAAAAAACACTAGATAAGTCATTTAGTGGTTCAACGCAATGTTTCTGAGTTCTTATCCTATTTGGGACCCAATTTCAACGTCTTTCTCCACACTTCTAAACTCTCTTCATGTATCTCTAGCACTTGTAATCAATCAAATATATTGTATTCTATCACATTATAACCCTAAACAACACTAAATAAGTCATTTAGTGCTTCAACGCAATGTTTTTCGAGTTCTTAGCCTATTTTGGACCAAATTTCAACAAGTCTTTCTCCACACTTCTAAACACTTTTAATGCATCTCTAGTACTTTTAATCAATCATATTTATTGTATACTAACATATTCTAAGCCCAAACAACACTAGATAAGTCATTTAGTGGTTCAACTAATTGTTTCTGATTTCGTAGCCCATTTGGGACCCAATTTCAACAAGTCTTTCTCCACACTTCTAAACACTCTTCATACATCTCTAGCACTTGTAAACAATCAAATATATTGTATTCTATCGTATTCTAACCCTAACTAACACTAGATAAGTCATTTAGTGCTTCAACGCAATGTTTCCGAGTTCTTAGCCTATTTTGGACCCAATTTCAACAAGTCTTTCTCCACACTTTTAAACACTCTTCACCCATCTCTAGCACTTGTAACCAATCAAATTTATTGTATTCTAACATATTCTATCCCCAAAAAACACTAGATAAGTCATTTAGTGGTTCAACTCAATGTTTCCGAGTTCCTAGCCCATTTGGGACCCAAATAAAACAAGTCGTTCTCCACACTTTTAAACACTCTTCACGCATCTCTAGCACTTGTAACCAATCAAATTTATCGTATTCTAACATATTCCATCCCCAAAAAACACTAGATAAGTCATTTAGTGGTTCAACGCAATGTTTCTGAGTTCTTATCCTATTTGGGACCCAATTTCAACGTCTTTCTCCACACTTCTAAACACTCTTCATGTATCTCTAGCACTTGTAATCAATCAAATATATTGTATTCTATCACATTATAACCCTAAACAACACTAGATAAGTCATTTAGTGCTTCAACGCAATGTTTCCGAGTTCATATCCTATTTTGGACCCAATTTCAACAAGTCTTTCTCCACACTTTTAAACACTCTTCACGCATCTCTAGCACTTGTAACCAATCAAATTTATTGTATTCTAACATATTCTATCCCCAAAAAACAATAGATAAGTCATTTAGTGGTTCAACTCAATGTTTCCGAGTTCTTAGCCCATTTGGGACCCAATTATAACAAGTCTTTCTCCACACTTTTAAACACTCTTCAAGCATCTCTAGCACTTGTAACCAATCAAAATTATCGTATTCTAACATATTCCATCCCCAAAAAACACTAGATAAGTCATTTAGTGGTTCAATGCAATGTTTCCGAGTTCTTATCCTATTTGGGACCCAATTTCAACAAGTCTTTCTCCACACTTCTAAACACTCTTCATGCATCTCTAGCACTTGTAATCAATCAAATTTATTGTATTCTATCATATTATAACCCTAAACAAC
>NW_006238882.1:16741-18761 GCF_000375325.1 Capsella rubella | reverse complement strand
CACTAGATAAGTCATTTAGTGGTTCAACGCAATGTTTCCGAGTTCTTATCCTATTTGGGACCAAATTTCAACAAGTCTTTCTCCACACTTCTAAACACTCTTCATGCATCTCTAGCACTTGTAAGCAATCAAATCTATTGTATTATATTCTAACATATTCTAACTAACTCCAAACAACACTAGATAAGTTATTTAGTGGTTCAACGCAATGTTTCCGAGTTCTTAGCCCATTTAGGACCCAATTTCAACAAGTCTTTCTCCACACTTCTAAACACTCTTCATGCATCTCTAGCACTTGTAATCAGTCAAATATATTGTATTCTATCACATTATAACCCTAAACAACACTAGATAAGTCATTTAGTGCTTCAATGCAATGTATCTGAGTTCTTATCCTATTTGGGACCCAATTTCAACAAGTCTTTCTCCACACTTCTAAACACTCTTCATGCATCTCTAGCACTTGTAATCAATCAAATATATTGTATTATAACATATTCTATCCCCAAAAAACACTAGATAAGTCATTTAGTGGTTCAACTCAATGTTTCCGAGTTCTTAGCCCATTTGGGACCCAATTTCAACAAGTCTTTCTCCACACTTCTAAACACTCTTCATGCATCTCTAGTACTTTTAATCAATCATATTTATTGTATTCTATCATATTCTAACCCTAAACAACACTAGATAAGTCATTTAGTGCTTCAACGCAATGTTTCCGAGTTCTTAGCCTATTTTGGACCCAATTTCAACAAGTCTTTCTCAACACATCTAAACACTCTTCATGCATCTCTAGAACTTATAATCAATCAAATATATTGTATGATAACATATTCTAACCCCAAACAACACTAGATAAGTCATTTAGTTGTTCCACGCAATATTTCCGAGTTCTTAGCCCATTTGGGACCCAATTTCAACAAGTCTTTCTCCACACTTCTAAACCCTCTTCATGCATCTCTAGCACGTTTAATCAATCAAATTTATTGTATTCTAACATATTCTAAACCAAAACAAAACTAGATAAGTCATTTAGTTGTTCAACGCAATATTTCCGAGTTCTTAGCCCATTTGGGACCCAATTTTAAAAAGTCTTTCTCAACACATCTAAACACTCTTCATGCATCTCTAGCACTTGTAATCAATTAAATTTATTGTATTATAACATATTCTAACCCCAAACAACATTAGACAAGCCATTTAGTGGTTCAACGTAATGTTTCCGAGTTCTTAGCCCATTTTGGACCAAAATTCGGCAAGTGTTTCTACACACTTCTAAACACTCTTCATGCATCTTTAGCACTTGTAATCAATCAAATTTATTGTATTCTAACATATTCTAACCCCAAACAACACTAGATAAGTAATTTAGCGGTTCAATGCAATGTTTCCGAGTTCTTAGCCCATTTGGACCCAATTTCAACATGTCTTTCTCCACACTTCTAAACACTCTTCATGCATCTCTTGTACTTGTAATCAATCAAATTTATTGTATTCTAACATACTCTAACCCCAAACAACACTTGACAATCCATTTAGAGGTTCAACACAATGTTTCCGAGTTCTTAGCCCATTTTGGACCAAATTTCAACAATTCATTCTCAACACTTCTAAACACTTTTCATGTATCTCTAGTACTTTTAATCAATCAAATTTATTGTATTCGAACATATTCTAACCCCAAACAACACTAGATAAGTTATTTAGTGGTTCAACGCAATGTTTTCGAGTTCTTAACCCGTTTGGAACCCAATTTCAACAAGTCTTTCTCCACACTTCTAAACATTCTTCATGCTCTAGCACTTGTAATAAATCAAATTTATTGTATTCTAACAGATTCTAACCCCAAACAACACTAGACAAGCCATTTAGTGGTTCAACGCAATGTTTCCGAGTTCTTAGCCCATTTTGGACCAAATTTCAACAATTCGTTCTCCACACTTCTAAACACTTTTCATGTATCTCTAGAACTTTTAATCAATCAAATTTATTGTATTCGAACATATTCTAACCCCAAACA
>NW_006238882.1:15723-16641 GCF_000375325.1 Capsella rubella | reverse complement strand
CTAGATAAGTAATTTAGTGGTTCAACGCAATGTTTCCGGGTTCTTAGCCCATTAGGGACCCAATTTCAACAAGTCTATTTACACACTTCTAAACACTCTTCATGCATCTCTAGCACATGTAATCAATCAAATTCATTGCATTCTAACATATTCTAACCCCAAACAACACTATATAAGTCATGTAGTGGTTCAACGCAATATTTCCGAGTTCTTATCCCATTTGGGACCCATTTTGAACAAGTCTTTCTCCACACTTCTAAAAACTCTTCATGCATATATAGCACTTGTAATCAATAAAATTTATTGTATTCTAACATATTTTAACCCCAAACAACACTAGACAAGCCATTTAGTGGTTCAACACAATGTTTCCGAGTTCTTAGCCCATTTTGGACCAAATTTCAACAATTCGTTCTCTACACTTCTAAACACTTTTCTTGTATCTCTAGCACTTTTAACCAATCAAATATATTGTATTTGAACATATTCTAACCCCAAACAACACTAGATAAGTTATTTAGTGGTTCAACGCAATGTTTCCGAGTTCTTAACCCGTTTGGAACCCAATTTCAACAAGTCTTTCTCCACACTTCTAAACATTCTTCATGCATCTATAGCACTTGTAATAAATCAAATTTATTGTATTTTAACATATTCTAACCCCAAACAACACTAGAGAAGCCATTTAGTGGTTCAACGTAATGTTTCCGAGTTCTTAGCCCATTTTGGACCAAATTTCAACAATTCATTCTCCACACTTCTAAACACTTTTCATGTATCTCTAGCACTTTTAATCAATCAAAATTATTGTATTCGAACATATTTTAACCCCAAACAACACTAGATAAGTTATTTAGTGGTTCAACGCAATGTTTCCGAGTTCTTAACCCATTTGGACCCAATTTCAACAAGTCTTTC
>NW_006238882.1:15248-15623 GCF_000375325.1 Capsella rubella | reverse complement strand
CATGCACCTCTAGCACTTGTAATTAATCAAATTTATTGTATTCTAACATATTCTAACCCCAAACAACACTAGATAAGTAAGTTAGCTGTTCAATGCAATGTTTCCGAGTTCTTAGCCCATTTGGGACCCAATTTCAACAAGTCTTTCTACACACTTCTAAACACTCTTCATGCATCTCTAGCACTTGTAATTAATCAAATTTATTGTATTCTAACATATTATTACTCCAAACAACATTAGACAAGCCATTTAGTGGTTCAACGCAATGTTTCCGAGTTCTTAGCCCATTTTGGACCAAAATTCGGCAAGTGTTTCTACACACTTCTAAACACTCTTCATGCATCTTTAGCACTTGTAATCAATCAAATTTATTTT
>NW_006238882.1:13594-15148 GCF_000375325.1 Capsella rubella | reverse complement strand
AATTTCAACAAGTCTTTCTCCACACTTCTAAACACTCTTCATGCACCTCTAGCACTTGTAATTAATCAAATTTATTGTATTCTAACATATTATAACCCCAAACAACATTAGACAAGCCATTTAATTCTTTAAAGCAATGGTTGTGGGTTCTTATCCCAAATTTCAGCAAGTCTCTCTACACACTTTTAAACACTCTTCATGCATCTCTAGCACTTGTAATCAATCAAATGTATTGTATTATAACATATTATATCCCCAAACAACACTAGATAAGTCATTTAGTGGTTTAACGCAATGTTTCCGAGTTCTTAGCCCATTTGGAACCCAATTTTAACATGTCTTTCTCCACACATCTAAACACTCTTCATGCATCTCTAGCACTTGTAATCAATCAAATTTATTGTATCCTAACATATTATAACCCAAAACAGCACTAGATAAGTCATTTCGTGGATCAACGCAAGGTTTCCGAGTTCTTAGCCCATTTTGGACCCAATTTCAACTAGTGTTTCTCCACATTGCTAAACAGTTTTCATAAATCACTAGCACTTTTCATAAATCATATTTAGTGTATTTTAACATATTCTAACCGCAAACAACACTAGATAAGTCATTTAGTGGTTTAACTCAATGTTTCCGAGTTCTTTGCCCATTTGGGACCCAATTTCAACAAGTCTTTCTCCACACTTCTAAACACTATTCATGCATCTCTAGCACTTGTAATCAATCAAATGTATTGTATTCTATCATATTCTAACCCTAAACAACAGTAGATAAATCATTTAATGGTTCAACGCAATGTTTCCGAGTTCTTAGCCTATTTGGGAACCAATTTCAACAAGTCTTTCTCCACACTTCTAAACACTCTTCATGCATCTCTAAAACTGGTAATCAAATAAATTTATTGTATTATAACATATTATATCCCCAAAAACCACTAGATAAGTCATTTAGTGGTTCAACGCAATGTTTCTGAGTTCTTAGCCCATTTGGGACCCAATTTCTACAAGTCTTTCTCAACACTTCTAATCACTCTTCATGCATCTCTAGCACTTGTAATCTATCAAATTTATTTTATTATAACATATTATAACCCCAAACAACACTTGAAAAGTCATTTCGTGGTTCAATGCAATGTTTCCGAGTTCTTAGCCCATTTGGGACCCAATTTCAACAAGTGTTTCTTCACACTTTTAAACACTCTTCATGCATCTCTTGCACTTGTAACCAGTCAAATTTATTGTATTCTAACATATTCTAACCCCAAACAACACTAGATAAGTCATTTAATGGTTCAACGCAATGTTTCCGAGTTCTTAGCCTATTTGGGACCCAATTTCAACAAGTCTTTCTCCACACTTCTAAAACTGTACATTCATCTCTAGAACTTGTAATCAATTAAATTTATTCTATTCTAACATATTATATCCCCAAACAACACTAGATAAGTCATTTAGTGGTTCAACGCAATGTTTCCTATTTCTTAACCCATTTGGGACCCAATTACAACAAGTCTTTCTCCACACTTCTAAACACTTTTCATGCATCTATAGC
>NW_006238882.1:13096-13490 GCF_000375325.1 Capsella rubella | reverse complement strand
CATTTTGGACCAAATTTCAACAATTCGTTCTCCACACTTCTAAACACTTTTCATGTATCTCTAGAAATTTTAATCAATCAAATTTATTGTATTCGAACATATTCTAACCCCAAACAACACTAGATAAGTTATTTAGTGGTTCAAGGCAATGTTTCCGAGTTCTTATCCCATTTTGGACCAAATTTCAACAATTCATTCTCCACACTTCTAAACACTTTTCATGTATCTCTAGCACTTTTAATCAATCAAATATATTGTATTCTAACATATTCTAACCCCAAACAACACTAGAGAAGCGATTTAGTGGTTCAACGTAATGTTTCCGAGTTCTTAGCCCATTTTGGACCAAAATTCGGCAAGTGTTTCTACACAGTTCTAAACACTCCTCATGCAT
>NW_006238882.1:12698-12994 GCF_000375325.1 Capsella rubella | reverse complement strand
TCTTAGCCCATTTGGGACCCAATTTCGGCAAGTCTTTCTCCACACTTCTAAACACTCTTCATGCATCTCTAGCACTTGTAATCAATCAAAATTATTGTATTCTAACATATTCTTACCCCAAACAACACTAGACAAGCCATTTAGTGGTTCTACGCAATGTTTCCAAGTTCTTAGCCCATTTTAGACCAAATTTCGGCAAGTGTTTCTACACACTTCTAAGCAGTCTTCATGCATCTCTAGCACTTGTAATCAATCAAATTTATTGTAGTCTAACATATTATAACCCTAAACAACAC
>NW_006238882.1:12312-12598 GCF_000375325.1 Capsella rubella | reverse complement strand
TTCTTAGCCCAATTTTGACCAAAATTCGGCAAGTGTTTCTACACACTTCTAAACACTCTTCATGCATCTCTAGCACTTGTAATTAATCATATTTAATGTATTATAACATATTATAACCCCAAACAACATTAGACAAGCCATTTAGTGGTTCAACGCAATGTTTCCGAGTTCTTAGCCCATTTTGGACCAAAATTCAACAATTCGTTCTCCACAATTCTAAAAACTTTTCATGTATCTCTAGCACTTTTAATCAATCAAATTTGTTGTATTCGAACATATTCTAACC
>NW_006238882.1:11870-12212 GCF_000375325.1 Capsella rubella | reverse complement strand
GGTTCAACGCAATGTTTCCGAGTTCTTAACCCATTTGGACCCAATTTCAACAAGTCTTTCTCCACACTTCTAAACACTCTTCATGCATCTCTAGCACTTGTAAGCAATCAAATTTATTGTATTCTAACATATTCTAACCCCAAACAACACTAGAGAAGCCATTTAGTGGTTCAACGCAATGTTTCCGAGTACTTAGCCCATTTGGGACCCAATTTTAACAAGTCTTTCTACACACTTCTAAACACTCTTCATGCATCTCTAGCACTTGTAATTAATCAAATTTATTGTATTCTAACATATTATAACCCCAAACAACATTAGACAAGCCATTTAGTGGTTCAA
>NW_006238882.1:11248-11770 GCF_000375325.1 Capsella rubella | reverse complement strand
CACTTCTAAACACTCTTCATGCATCTCTAGCACTTGTAATCAATCAAATTTATTTTATTCTAACATATTGTAACCCCAAACAACAGTGGATAAGTAATTTAGCGGTTCAACGCAATGTTTCCGAGTTCTTAGCCCATTTGGGACCCAATTTCAACAAGTCTTTCTACACATTTCTAAAAACTCTTCATGCATCTCTAGCACTTGTAATTAATAAAATTTATTGTATTCTAACATATTATAACACCAAACAACATTAGACAAGCCATTTAGTGGTTCAACGCAATGTTTCCGAGTTCTTAGCCCATTTTGGACCAAACTTCGGCAAGTGTTTCTACACACTTCTAAACACTTTTCATGTATCTCTAGCACTTTTAATCAATAAAATTTATTGTATTCTAACATATTCTAACCCCAAACAACACTAGATAAGTAATTTAGCGGTTCAAGGCAATGTTTCCGAGTTCTTAGCCCATTTGGGACCCAATTTCAACAAGTCTTTCTACACACTTCTAAACACTTTTC
>NW_006238882.1:10550-11148 GCF_000375325.1 Capsella rubella | reverse complement strand
AACACTAGACAAGCCATTTAGTGGTTCAACGCAATGTTTCCGAGTTCTTAGCCCATTTTAGACCAAATTTCAACAATTCGTTCTCCACACTTCTAAACACTTTTCATGTATCTCTAGCACTTTTAATCAATCAAATTTATTGTATTCTAACATATTCTAACCCCAAATAACACTAGACAAGATATTTAGTGGTTCAACGCAATGTTTCCGAGTTCTTAGCCCATTTTGGACCAAATTTCAACAATTCATTCTCCACACTTCTAAACACTTTTCATGTATCTCTAGCACTTTTAATCAATCAAATTTATTGTATCCGAACATATTCTAACCCCAAACAACACTAGATAAGTTATTTAGTGGTTCAACGCAATGTTTCCGAGTTCTTAACCCATTTGGGATCCAATTTCAACAAGTCTTTCTCCACACTTCTAAACACTCTTCATGCATCTCTAGCACTTGTAATCAATCAAATATATTGTATTCGAACATATTCTAACCCCAAACAACACTACAGAAGCGATTTAGTGGTTCAACGTAATGTTTCGAGTTCTTAGCCCATTTTAGACCAAACTTCGGCAAGTGTTTCTACACACTTCTA
>NW_006238882.1:9858-10450 GCF_000375325.1 Capsella rubella | reverse complement strand
ACTCCTCATGCATCTCTAGCACTTGTAATCAATCAAATTTATTGTATTCTAACATATTCTAACCCTAAAAAACACTAGATTAGTCATTTAGTGGTTCAACGCAATGTTTCCGAGTTCTTAGCCCATTTGGGACCCACTTACAACAAGTCTTTCTCCACACTTCTAAAAACTCTTCATGCATCTCTAGCACTTGTAATCAATTAAATTTATTGTATTCTAACATATTCTTACCCCAAACAACACTAGACAAGCCATTTAGTGGTTCTACGCAATGTTTCCGAGTTCTTAGCCCATTTTAGACCAAATTTCGGCAAGTGTTTCTACACACTTCTAAGCAGTCTTCATGCATCTCTAGCACTTGTAATCAATCAAATTTATTGTATTCTAACATATTATAACCCTAAACAACACTAGATAAGTCATTTAGTGGTTCAACGCAATGTTTCCTATTTCTTAACCCATTTGGGACCCAATTACAACAACTCTTTCTCCACACTTCTAAACACTTTTCATTCATCTATAGCACTTGTAATCAATCAAATTTATTGTATTCTAACATATTCTAACCCCAAACAACACTAGATAAGTACTT
>NW_006238882.1:9460-9688 GCF_000375325.1 Capsella rubella | reverse complement strand
GTGGTTCAACGCAATGTTTCCGAGTTCTTAGCCCATTTTGGACCAAACTTCGGCAAGTGTTTCTACACACTTCTAAACAGTTTTCATGTATCTCTAGCACTTTTAGTCAATCAATTTTATTGTATTCTAACATATTCTAACCCCAAACAACACTAGACAAGAAATTGAGTGGTTCAACGCAATGTTTCCGAGTTCTTAGCCCATTTTGGACCAAATTTCAACAATTCG
>NW_006238882.1:9083-9311 GCF_000375325.1 Capsella rubella | reverse complement strand
ACCCAATTTTAACAAGTCTTTCTCCACACTTCTAAAAACTCTTCATGCATCTCTAGCACTTGTAATCAATCAAATTTATTGTATTTTAACATATTCTAACCCCAAACAACACTAGACAAGCCATTTAGTGGTTCAACGCAATGTTTCCGAGTTCTTAGCCCATTTTGGACCAAATTTAGGCAAGTGTTTCTACACACTTCTAAACACTTTTCATGCATCTCTAGCACT
>NW_006238882.1:8271-8799 GCF_000375325.1 Capsella rubella | reverse complement strand
CAACAAATCGTTCTCCACACTTCTAAACACTCTTCATGCATCTCTAGCACTTGTAATTAATCAAATTTATTGTATTCTAACATATTATAACCCCAAACAACATTAGACAAGCCATTTAGTGGTTCAATGGAATGTTTCCGAGTTCTTAGCCCATTTTGGACCAAACTTCGGCAAGTGTTTCTACACACTTCTAAACACTTTTCATGTATCTCTAGCACTTTTAATAAATAAAATTTATTGTATTCTAACATATTATAACCCAAACAACACTAGATATGTAATTTAGCGGTTCAACGCAATGTTTCCGAGTTCTTAGCCCATTTGGGACCTAATTTCAACAAGTCTTTCTACACACTTCTAAACACTCTTCATGCATCTCTAGAACTTGTAATTAATCAAATTTATTGTATTCTAACATATTATAACCCCTAACAACACTAGACAAGCCATTTAGTGGTTCTACGCAATATTTCCGAGTTCTTAGCCCATTTTGGACCAAATTTCGGCAAGTGTTTCTACACACTTCTA
>NW_006238882.1:7647-8057 GCF_000375325.1 Capsella rubella | reverse complement strand
GTATTCTAACATATTCTAACCCCTAACAACACTAAATAAGCCATTTAGTGGTTCAACGCAATGTTTCTGAGTTCTTAGCCTATTTTGGACCAAATTTCGGCAAGTGTTTCTACACACTTCTAGACACTTTTCATATATCTCTAGCACTTTTAATCAATCAAATTTATTGTATTCTAACATATTCTAACCCCAAACAACACTAGATAAGTAATTTAGCGTTCACGCAATGTTTCCGAGTTCTTAGCCCATTTGGGACCCAATTTCAACAAGTCTTTCTACACACTTCTAAACACTCTTCATGCATCTCTAGAACTTGTAATTAATCAAATTTATTGTATTCGAACATATTCTAACCCCAAACAACACTAGATAAGTTATTTAGTGGTTCAACGCAATGTTTCCTAGTTCTT
>NW_006238882.1:6878-7535 GCF_000375325.1 Capsella rubella | reverse complement strand
CCAAACAACACTAGATAAGTAATTTAGCGGTTCAATGCAATGTTTCCGAGTTCTTAGCCCATTTGGACCAAATTTCAACAAGTCTTTCTCCACACTTCTAAACACTCTTCATGCATCTCTAGCACTAGTAATCAATCAAATTTATTGTATTCTAACATACTCTAACCCCAAACAACACTTGACAATCCATTTAGTGGTTCAACACAATGTTTCCGAGTTCTTAGCCCATTTTGGACCAAATTTCAACAATTCATTCTCCACACTTCTAAACACTTTTCATGTATCTCTAGTACTTTTAATCAATCAAATATATTGTATTCAAACATATTCAAACCCCAAACAACACTAGATAAGTTATTTAGTGGTTCAACGCAATGTTTCCAAGTTCTTAACCCATTTGGGACCCAATTTCAACAAGTGTTTCTCCACACTTCTAAACACTCTTCATGCATCTCTAGTTGTAATCAATCAAATATATTGTATTCGAACATATTCTAACCCCAAACAACACTACAGAAGCGATTTAGTGGTTCATCGTAATGTTTCCGAGCTCTTAGCCCATTTTAGACCAAAATTCGGCAAGTATTTCTACACACTTCTAAACACTCCTCATTCATCTCTAGCACTTGTAATCAATCAAATTTATTGTATTCTAAC
>NW_006238882.1:6331-6655 GCF_000375325.1 Capsella rubella | reverse complement strand
TCCGAGTTCTTAGCCCATTTTAAACCAAATTTCGGCAAGTGTTTCTACACACTTCTAAGCAGTCTTCATGCATCTCTAGCACTTGTAATCAATCAAATTTATTGTATTCTAACATATTCTAACCCTAAACAACACTAGATAATTCATTTAGTGGTTCAACGCAATGTTTCCTATTTCTTAACCCATTTGCGACCCAATTACAACAAGTCTTTCTCCACACTTCTAAACACTTTTCATGCATCTATAGCACTTGTAATCAATCAAATTTATTGTATTCTAACATATTCTAACCCCAAACAACACTAGACAAGCCATTTAGTGGTT
>NW_006238882.1:6005-6231 GCF_000375325.1 Capsella rubella | reverse complement strand
CTCCACACTTCTAAACACTTTTCATGTATCTCTAGTACTTTTAATCGATCAAATTTATTGTATTCGAACATATTCTAACCCCAAACAACACTAGATAAGTTATTTAGTGGTTCAACGCAATGTTTCCGAGTTCTTAACCCATTTGGGACCCAATTTCAACAAGTCTTTCTCCACACTTCTAAACACTCTTCATGTATCTCTAGCACTTGTAATCAATCAAATATAT
>NW_006238882.1:5521-5905 GCF_000375325.1 Capsella rubella | reverse complement strand
ATTCTAACATATTCTAACCCCAAACATCACTAGATAAGTCATTTAGTGGTTCAACGTAATGTTTCCGAGTTCTTAGCCCATTTTGGACAAAAATTCGGCAAGTGTTTCTACACACTTCTAAACACTCCTCATGCATCTCTAGCACTTATAATCACTCAAATTAATTGTATTCTAACATATTCTAACCCTTAACAACACTAGATTAGTCATTTAGTGGTTCAACGCAATGTTTCTGAGTTCTTAGCCCATTTGGGACCCAATTACAACAAGTCTTTCTCCACACTTCTAAACACTCTTCATGCATCTCTAGCACTTGTAGTCAATCAAATTCATTGTATTATAACATAATATTACCCCAAACAACACTGGACAAGCCATTTAGTG
>NW_006238882.1:4999-5354 GCF_000375325.1 Capsella rubella | reverse complement strand
GGTTCAACGTAATGTTTCCGAGTTCTTAGCCCATTTTGGACAAAAATTCGGCAAGTGTTTCTACACACTTCTAAACACTCCTCATGCATCTCTAGTACTTATAATCACTCTAATTAATTGTATTCTAACATATTCAAACCCTAAACAACACTAGATTAGTCATTTAGTGGTTCAACGCAATTCTCGAGTTCTTAGCCCATTTGGGACCCAATTACAACAAGTCTTTCTCCACACTTCTAAACACTCTTTATGCATCTCTAGCACTTGTAATCAATCAAAATTATTGTACTCTAACATATTCTTACTCCAAACAACACTAGACAAGCCATTTAGTGGTTCTACGCAATATTTCCGA
>NW_006238882.1:4624-4899 GCF_000375325.1 Capsella rubella | reverse complement strand
CACACTTCTAAGCAGTCTTCATGCATCTCTAGCACTTGTAATCAATCAAATTTATTGTATTCTAATATATTCTAACCCTAAACAACACTAGATAAGTTATTTAGTGGTTCAACGCAATGTTTCCGAGTTCTTAACCCATTTGGGACCCAAATTCAACAAGTCTTTCTCCACACTTCTAAACACTCTTCATGCCTCTCTAGCACTTGTAATCAATCAAATTTATTGTATTCTAACATATTCTAACCCCAAACAACACTAGACAAGCCATTTAGTGG
>NW_006238882.1:2975-4055 GCF_000375325.1 Capsella rubella | reverse complement strand
ACACTTCTAAACACTCTTCATGCATCTCTAGCACTTATAATTAATCAAATTTAATGTATTATAACATATTATAACCCCAAACAACATTAGACAAGCCATTTAGTGGTTCAACGCAATGTTTCCGAGTTCTTAGCCCATTTTGGACCAAATCTCAACAATTCATTCTCCACACTTCTAAACACTTTTCATGTATCTCTAGCACTTTTAATCAATCAAATTTATTGTATTCTAAAATATTCTAACCCCAAACGACATTAGATAAGTTATTTAGTTGTTCAACGCAATGTTTCCGAGTTCTTAGCCCATTTGGGACTAAATTTTAACAAGTCTTTCTCCACACTTCTAAACACTCTTCATGCATCTCTAGCACTTGTAATCAATCAAATTCATTGTATTCTAACATATTCTAAACCAAAACAACACTAGATAAGTCAGTTAGTGGTTCAATGCAATGTTTCCGAGTTCTTAGCCCATTTGGGACCCAATTTCAAGAAGTATTTCTGCACACTTCTAAACACTCTTCATGCATCCCTAACACTTGTAATCAATCAAATTAATTGTATTCAAACATATTCTAATCCCAAAAAACACTAGATAAGACATTTAGTTTATCAACGCAATGTTTCCGAGTTCTTAGCCCATATGGGACCCAATTTCAACAAGTCTTTCTCCATACTTTCAAACACTCTTCATGCATCTATAACACTTGTAATCAATCAAATTGATTGTATTCTAAAATATTCTAAACCCAAACGACATTAGATAAGTCATTTAGTGGTTCAACGCAATGTTTCCGAGTTCTTAGACCATTTGGGAACCAATTTCAACAAGTCTTTCTACACACTTCTAAAGACTCTTCATGCACCTCTAGCACTTGTAATCAATCAAATTCATTGTATTCTAACATATTCTAACCCCAAACAACAGTAGATAAGTCATTTAGTTGTTCAATGCAATGTTTTCGAGTTCTTAGCCCATATGGGACCCCATTTAAACAAGTCTTTCTCCATACTTCCAAACACTCTTCATGCATCACTAGCACTTGTAATCAATCAAATTCATTGTATTCTAACATATTCT
>NW_006238882.1:886-1296 GCF_000375325.1 Capsella rubella | reverse complement strand
AGTCATTTAGTGGTTCAACGCAATGTTTCTGAGTTCTTAGCCCATTTGGGACCCAATTACAACAAGTCTTTCTCCACACTTCTAAACACTCTTCATGCATCTCTAGCACTTGTAATTAATAATTAGGATATATTCTAACATATTATAACCCAAAACAGCATTTGATAAGTTATTAAGTGTTTCAACGTAATGTTTCCGAGTTCTTAGCCCATTTCAGACCAAAATTCGGCAAGTGTTTCTACACACTTCTAAACACTCCTCATGCATCTCTAGCACTTGTAATTAATCAAATTTATTGTATTCTAACATATTATAACTCCAAACAACATTAGATAAGCTATTTAGTGGTTCAACGCAATGTTTCCGAGTTCTTAGCCCATTTTGGACCAAATTTCGGCAAGTGTTTCTAC
>NW_006238882.1:0-743 GCF_000375325.1 Capsella rubella | reverse complement strand
ACCAAAATTCGGCAAGTGTTTCTACACACTTCTAAACACTCTTCATGCATCTCTAGCACTTGTAATTAATCAAATTTATTGTATTCTAACATATTCTAACCCCAAACAACACTAGACAAGCCATTTAGTGGTTAACCGCAATGTTTCCGAGTTCTTAGCCCATTTTGGACCAAATTTCAACAATTCATTCTCCACACTTCTAAACACTTTTCATGTATCTCTAGTTCACTTTTTAATCAATCAAATTTATTGTATTCGAACATATTCTAACCCCAAACAACACTAGATAAGTTATTTAGTGGTTCAACGCAATGTTTCCTATTTCTTATCCCATTTGGGACCCAATTACAACAAGTCTTTCTCCACACTTCTAAACACTTTTCATTCATCTATAGCACTTGTAATCAATCAAATTTATTGTATTCTAACATATTCTAACCCCAAACAACACTAGATAAGTCATTTAGTGGTTCAACGTAATGTTTCCGAGTTCTTAGCCCATTTTGGACCAAAATTCGGCAAGTGTTTCTACACACTTCTAAACACTCTTCATGCATCTCTAGCACTTGTAATCAATCAAATTTATTGTATT
Source organism: Capsella rubella (assembly GCF_000375325.1). NCBI lineage: Eukaryota > Viridiplantae > Streptophyta > Magnoliopsida > Brassicales > Brassicaceae > Capsella > Capsella rubella. The sequence continues at coordinate 151 of NW_006238882.1, read as the reverse complement.
CTAACATATTCTAACCCCAAACAACAATAGATAAGTAATTTAGCGGTCCGATTCAATGTTTCCAAGTTCTTAGCCTATTTGGGACCCAATTTTAACAAGTCTTTCTCCACACTTCTAAACACTCTTCATGCATCTCTAGCACTTGTAATCA
>NW_006238883.1:38262-38739 GCF_000375325.1 Capsella rubella | reverse complement strand
GCAACACTTGAGTAATTTCATCCAAGGAAGAGGAGTCATGATATTTAATTGAACGGGTAGTCTATTATATACCTCCATACGACGTGAGCATTTGAAGATGGGAGATCCTGGTTTAGCCATGAAATCACCTTCCTTACCTCCAATGACAAAAAGCCGGTCATCCACTACTACGCATGCTCTACAGTAACGAGAACAGTCAAACTCAGATAAAAAGGAGAAAGGTGTATGAAGTAGCTTATTCAACAGACTCAGATGAAACGCATGATCATCTAGGATCATCTACAACAGAGTTGTGAAAAATAACCTGTGAGGTCCTCCACGAGGGATTGGAATTTCACTTCTCCACTCTTTTTCCAATGCTTTCCCATCTTTTACTGCAATACTCCAGTGTTCAAGCCCTGCTGTATGCATATTCTCCTTGCTTCCACCCATTACGTGGAGTCTACCTCGCCAAAGCTGAGTAGCTGGAGCATACCT
>NW_006238883.1:37911-38160 GCF_000375325.1 Capsella rubella | reverse complement strand
TCAAACCCGAAAATATCATTTGTAGGAATGGTACATAATCTTTAAAATAATCCGATCAGCGTATTATCCAAATTGAATCTACTTGTTCCAAAATTACCTAGGAACTGGTAAAGGAACAAAGTCACTCCAGGAATTTGTATCAGTGTCGAGCACAAATGTTTTAGCTGTAGGCCCTCTACATTGAGGACCATATTGACCAGTGACAATGTAGATGTATCTCCCATCCGTTACCATACCTAAATGTGAATG
>NW_006238883.1:37391-37811 GCF_000375325.1 Capsella rubella | reverse complement strand
GACAACAATGAACCAGTTACATTGGTATTAGGAGGAAGTTGTCCGATCACGGTGGTAACAGAGGAGGGAAGAGACATCCCAACGGAGGAGAAAGGATGAGAAGAAGCCCAAAGGAAATCTCCAACAAGTCCGGCAGCTAAAAGAGCGAGGAATGAAACTAACACAACCCTCCCACAATTCTGCTTCCCAGCTTGCCTCGCCATATCTCTCTGCTTCTCTGTTTCTCTCTAAATTGGCATCTATCTCCCTTGAGGGTTTCGCAAACTTCAAGCAAAGGTTTAACCTTTTGGTTTGAATACAGGTAAAAAACACAGATTTTGGTTTTTGGAAGATGCAGAGGTGAGGGATCTTGAACCCCGAGAGGAGATGCGGAGGAGGGCAAAGCCGTGTTTTTTTCTTCTCTCTGGTTTATACATATTT
>NW_006238883.1:36755-37291 GCF_000375325.1 Capsella rubella | reverse complement strand
TTTCCTTATTTAAATATTAATGAGCGATTGAAAAGAAAAACATTCAGGTTTTAAACGCAAACGCAGATTCCGAGCTCAGTGTTCTCCCTACTTTTCGCTGCCGGCTTCTATCGTCACTCTCTGTTTATCAGAACTTATTCCGTCGCGCTTCGGCTTTAGCTTGTTTTGATAAAAGGTTTGGCTTTCTTCCTTTAACACATGTTCGATTCTCATATTTTCACGGGGTTTGTATTAGCTGTGGTTACTAGAGTCTGCCCTTCTTCCTTAGTCTATTTGGATTATAATCCTCACTTCTTAGGTTCCGTTTAGAATCCTTCATATCTTCTTAATTTTCACTTGTGGCGGCTATAGGTTCGAAATCGTATACCAATTTGAAGTTTTTTGGTGCTTCTGGTGCAGGGGGTTAAGTGATGGTTTCTGGTATGGCTCAGTGTGTGAGGTCAACTCTAGATCCTTTGAGAACACCCAAGAGCGTTACTAGGACAGTGTCTGTAAAAACCCCAGCTTTTGCGTCAGTCTCGTTCCTGAGAACATTA
>NW_006238883.1:36454-36655 GCF_000375325.1 Capsella rubella | reverse complement strand
TGTTCATTGGTTATGGCTTGCCAGGGCAAGGCCCAAAACCAGCAGGAGGGGAGACCAAAACTGTCTCTTGATGATTTAGTCATGAGTAACCGAAAGGGAGAGGTTCTTGGCACAATCAAAGACTCGCTGTCAAATTGTCTCTCTGAGACGAATCTTCTAGAGACTGTTCCTGGTCTGAAATCTAGAATCAGGGGAAAGGTT
>NW_006238883.1:34772-36354 GCF_000375325.1 Capsella rubella | reverse complement strand
TACATAATTGTTGATTTTAGAATTCAGAACTGATCAAGGTTGTAAAATTGATGTTGTAGGTCAGAGATATTTATGATGTTGGTGATTATCTGGTTCTTATTACAACTGATCGGTTGAGTGCATTCGACAGAAATCTTGCTTCAATTCCCTTCAAAGGCCAGATTTGTTTTTCTCCATGTTTGTGCTCTATATTCAAGTTAGATAGCTTTACATCGTTGGCCACAACTTTTTTTCGTTGGTCTGTAGATCAAACTGCAAGGAATAATAATTTTGTGGTGCTTAACTTTCAGGTTCTTAATGAGACAAGTTTGTGGTGGTTCAATAACACACAGCACATAACTCCAAATGCAATTGTTTCATCTCCTGATAGAAATGTTGTTATCACAAAGAAATGCTCGGTTTTTCCCATAGAGTTTGTGGGTTAGTGTCTTATACCGAGTAACTTGTCAGACACTTCCCTATGCAGCCTCCATTTGCTTTAGTTCTAAGCTGTTCTCTTATGTTTGTATTTTGAAGTTAGAGGATATGTGACTGGAAGTACTGACACGTCTTTATGGACGGTTTACAATAAAGGTGTTCGGAACTACTGTCGGAATGAGCTCTCAGATGGTATAGTTTCTTTTATTGTTATATGTTCGTTGTCTTCTTCGTTAAATGCATCGTAGAATATCATTGATATGCTGATCACTAAATTATGCAGGATTAGTAAAAAACCAGAAGCTTCCAGCTAATATACTTACACCAACAACTAAGGCTGCGGATCATGATGTGCCCATCTCTCCAAATGAGGTCTAATAATCTGTTACAGTAAAGAAATATGGAAACCATAAAAAGTATTTTGAGTCATTAGTTTGTTGTTTCTGTGATCTGCTTAGCTGTAAGACAAGAATATTTAAGCGACAATTGTATAGTCTGTTTTTCTTCTAATTCTCCTGATAACTCTTGCAGATAGTTGAACGTGGATTCATGACTCAAGCTGATTTTGATGAAGCAAGTATGAAAGCTTTGAGCTTGTTTGAGTTTGGGCAGGTTAGTTACAACTCCTCCGTCTAAAGTCATTGACTATAGTGATTTTCATAATCTCTAAATTGCAGACCACAAGAAATCAGTTTTTAATATATTTTACTGGCTTCAGCATGCAAATATTATGCTTTGTTGGAAGGGTCTAATAGATTTTGATTATATCATGCTTGCTTCAGCGGGTTGCCAAGGATCATGGACTGATACTGGTGAACACAAAGTATGAGTTTGGAAGAAGTAGTGATGGCTCAATCTTATTGATTGATGATGTATGTTATCTTATCTCTTTTTTTCCTTGTCTGTCTTTCTTCGAATGCACAGTTGAACGCATATCTGCACAGCTGGCAAAATCACTGATTATAATCATCATCTACTTGTACACATTGTGAATAGATTCATACACCCGATTCCAGCAGATACTGGCTTGCAAGTTCATATGAAGAGCGCTTTCAAAAAGGCCTGGAGCCTGAAAATGTTGATAAGGTTAGTGATTTTGCCTTTTCTTGCCCTCAGTCAGGTTGCATTGGTTTGTAGTACTTTGTTCACTCACATGTTCTGTTTC
>NW_006238883.1:34487-34672 GCF_000375325.1 Capsella rubella | reverse complement strand
GGACGAGGTATGCTTACATCCTCCCAATGTAATTTCTATGTTCCTACTTTATCTGAGAACCTTGCTAAAATTCTTGGTGTCTCGATTGCCTATAATTGTCAGATCCTGCCAGCTGCCCCAGCAGAACTCGTGACTGAATTAGCTTGGCGGTATGTATTTTGATCTGTAAACTTTATTATAAGATT
>NW_006238883.1:34093-34387 GCF_000375325.1 Capsella rubella | reverse complement strand
CTCTGTGGTGCCTCCGACGATTACAATGGAGTTGTTAACCACTTTCCAAGCAAACTCAATATGGGAATCCGGTTTTGGCATCGATGGCATGACTTTCCACTTCATTTCCTCATCCAGCATGTAGACATCACTGAATACCACCTGAACCACCAAGGTGAAAAAAGCACACATGATGTTCATAATAAAGCAACACTTGAGCAATTTCATCCAAGGAAGAGGAGTCATGATATTTAATTGAACGGGTAGTCTATTATATACCTCCATACGACGTGAGCATTTGAAGATGGAAGATCC
>NW_006238883.1:33739-33993 GCF_000375325.1 Capsella rubella | reverse complement strand
ATGTAGGCCCTCTACATTGAGGACCATATTGACCAGTGACAATGTAGATGTATCTCCCATCCGTTACCATACCAAAATGCGAATGTGCCATCTCTTTTGGCATATCAAATCTTCCTCCCCATGTATTATCTACAAAATTGTATATATCAACATGGGAATGTACCTGAATTTCGAAGACACAGAATAAGACAACTCATCATTGGTCAGAAACTACCAAATGCTACTGAAAGAAGGATATAAGAGGCTTACAATAT
>NW_006238883.1:33356-33625 GCF_000375325.1 Capsella rubella | reverse complement strand
CCAAATCTTGAAAATTTGCAGAAAGCTTCCTTTCCCGAACTTTATCGTTCTTCTACTTCTCAGTATCTTTGCCCTGAAAAAAGCACCAAAGCAGACGCAAGAAGTGAGAATCTGAGCCTATTGCTTTGAGATCCAATTCCATGAAGGTACATCAACAATGAGACAACAATGAACCAGTTACATTGGTATTAGGAGGAAGTTATCCGATCACGGTGGTAACGGAGGAGGGAAGAGACATCCCAACGGAGGAGAAAGGATGAGAAGAAGCC
>NW_006238883.1:32868-33256 GCF_000375325.1 Capsella rubella | reverse complement strand
GGAAGATGCAGAGGTGAGGGATCTTGAACCCCGAGAGGAGATGCGGAGGAGGGCAAAGCCGTGTTTTTTTCTTCTCTCTGGTTTATACATATTTATTTTCCTTATTTAAATATTAATGAGCGATTGAAAATAAAAACATTCAGGTTTTAAACGCAAACGCAGATTCCGAGCTCAGTGTTCTCCCTACTTTTCGCCGCCGGCTTCTATCGTCACTCTCTGTTTATCAGATCTTATTCCGTCGCGCTTCGGCTTTAGCTTGTTTTGATAAAAGGTTTGGATTTCTTCCTTTAACACATGTTCGATTCTCATATTTTCACGGGGTTTGTATTAGCTGTGGTTACTAGAGTCTGCCCTTCTTCCTTAGTCTATTTGGATTATAATCCTGACT
>NW_006238883.1:32593-32768 GCF_000375325.1 Capsella rubella | reverse complement strand
TTTGAAGTTTTTTGGTGCTTCTGGTGCAGGGGGTTAAGTGCTGGTTTCTGGTATGGCTCAGTGTGTGAGGTCAACTCTAAATCCTTTGAGAACACCCCGGAGCGTTACTAGGACAGTGTCTGTAAAAACCCCAGCTTTTGCGTCAGTCTCGTTCCTGAGAACATTACCGGAGTTC
>NW_006238883.1:31221-32493 GCF_000375325.1 Capsella rubella | reverse complement strand
GTCATGAGTAACCGAAAGGGAGAGGTTCTTGGCACAATCAAAGACTCGCTGTCAAATTGTCTCTCTGAGACGAATCTTATAGAGACTGTTCCTGGTTTGAAATCTAGAATCAAGGGAAAGGTTGGCATTGTTTACTTTTTGTTTCTTACCTGTATGAGAAGACCAAGCTTTTGTGCTAAACCTTGATAATTGTTAATTTTAGAATTCAGAACTGATCAAGGTTGTAAAATTGATGTTGCAGGTCAGAGATATTTATGATGCTGGTGATTATCTGGTTCTTATTACAACTGATCGGTTGAGTGCATTCGACAGAAATCTTGATTCAATTCCCTTCAAAGGCCAGGTTTGTTTTTCTCCATGTTTGTGCTCTATATTCAAGTTAGATAGCTTTACATCGTTGGCCACAACTTTTTTTCGTTGGTCTGTAGATCAAACTGCAAGGAATAATAATTTTGTGGTGCTTAACTTTCAGGTTCTTAATGAGACAAGTTTGTGGTGGTTCAATAACACACAGCACATAACTCCAAATGCAATTGTTTCATCTCCTGATAGAAATGTTGTTATCGCAAAGAAATGCTCGGTTTTTCCCATAGAGTTTGTGGGTTAGTGTCTTATACCGAGTAACTTGTCAGACACTTCCCTATGCAGCCTCCATTTGCTTTAGTTCTAAGCTGTTCTCTTATGTTTGTTTTTTGAAGTTAGAGGATATGTGACTGGAAGTACTGACACGTCTTTATGGACGGTTTACAATAAAGGTGTTCGGAACTACTGTGGGAATGAGCTCTCAGATGGTACAGTTTCTTTTATTGCTATATGTTCGTTGTCTTCTTCGTTAAATGCATCGTAGAATATCATTGATATGCTGATCACTAAATTATGCAGGATTAGTAAAAAACCAGAAGCTTCCAGCTAATATACTTACACCAACAACTAAGGCTGCGGATCATGATGTGCCCATCTCTCCAAATGAGGTCTAATAATCTGTTACAGTAAAGAAATGTGGAAACCATAAAAAGTATTTTGAGTCATTAGTTTGTTGTTTCTGTGATCTGCTTAGCTGTAAGACAAGAATATTTAAGCGACAATTGTATAGTCTGTTTTTCTTCTAATTCTCCTGATAACTCTTGTAGATAGTTGAACGTGGATTCATGACTCAAGCTGATTTTGATGAAGCAAGTATGAAAGCTTTGAGCTTGTTTGAGTTTGGGCAGGTTAGTTACAACTCCTCCGTCTAAAGTCATTGACTATAGTGATTTTCATAATCTCTAAATT
>NW_006238883.1:30818-31121 GCF_000375325.1 Capsella rubella | reverse complement strand
CTGGCTTCAACATGCAAATATTATGCTTTGTTGGAAGGGTCTAATAGATTTTGATTATATCATGCTTGCTTCAGCGGGTTGCCAAGGATCATGGACTGATACTGGTGGACACAAAGTATGAGTTTGGAAGAAGTAGTGATGGCTCAATCTTATTGATTGATGAGGTATGTTATCTTATCTCTTTTTTTCCTTGTCTGTCTTTCTTCGAATGCACAGTTGAACGCATATCTGCACAGCTGGCAAAATCACTGATTATAATCATCATCTACTTGTACACATTGTGAATAGATTCATACACCCGAT
>NW_006238883.1:30300-30718 GCF_000375325.1 Capsella rubella | reverse complement strand
ATAAGGTTAGTGATTTTGCCTTTTCTTGCCCTCAGTCAGGTTGCATTGGTTTGTAGTACTTTGTTTACTCACATGTTCTGTTTCTTTTAATCCAATAGGAGTTCCTAAGATTGTGGTTCAAAGAGAACTGCAATCCGTATGAGGACGAGGTATGCTTACATCCTCCCAATGTAATTTCTATGTTCCTACTTTATCTGAGAACCTTGCTAAAATTCTTGGTGTCTCGATTGCCTATAATTGTCAGATCCTGCCAGCTGCCCCAGCAGAACTCGTGACTGAATTAGCTTGGCGGTATGTATTTTGATCTGTAAACTTTATTATAAGATTGTTCGAGTCGATGCTTTCGGTATGGAAAGGTACATTGTCTGTGTACATGGTTTAGGCTCTGTGAAATCAGACATTCGCTGGACTATGTTAG
>NW_006238883.1:29575-30200 GCF_000375325.1 Capsella rubella | reverse complement strand
AAGAATCCTGATACTTTCCATTACAAAAGGGAGATTGATTCTTTGACTCTCTTCATGGATTCAGCATCAGTTTGGTTCTCCACATCTCTACGAGTACCTTACGCGATGCGGGATCATCTGGCCCTTTGTCTCGTTGCCCGGAGGTAAAGTATAACTGCCCTTCCCAATACCCAACCAGCGTAGTCTTCACACGGTATGGCAACTTTCCAATCACATACCATTTCTGCAGAGAAAGTAAAATTTCCAGCTACTGTTTACACTTTTTAATAGGATAGAGAGGTTTTAAGCATGAAGGCCACTTGGTTTTTACCATGGTATTCAGATTGAACTGGAAAATTTCACCAACAAGGACCATCTTTTTCGTTTCAGGATGCTTCTCTGTGGTGCCTCCGACGATTACAATGGAGTTGTTAACCACTTTCCAAGCAAACTCAATATGGGAATCCGGTTTTGGCATCGATGGCATGACTTTCCACTTCATTTCCTCATCCAGCATGTAGACATCACTGAATACCACCTGAACCACCAAGGTGAAAAAAGGACACATGATGTTCATAATAAAGCAACACTTGAGTAATTTCATCCAAGGAAGAGGAGGAGTCATGATACTTAATTGAACAGGTAT
>NW_006238883.1:29230-29475 GCF_000375325.1 Capsella rubella | reverse complement strand
TTCTCCTTGCTTCCACCCATTACGTGGAGTCTACCTCGCCAAAGCTGAGTTGCTGGAGCATACCTGAATGTAAACAAAATTTGTCTCTCAGTTCCTCTTAAGCATTTAGCATCACCAGCAAATCTTGAGCAGCAAAATGATATCCAAGCGAGCTAAGTTGCCATTTCTCAAACCCGAAAATATCATTTGTAGGAATGGTACATAATCTTTAAAATAATCCGATCAGCGTATTATCCAAATTGAAT
>NW_006238883.1:28454-29130 GCF_000375325.1 Capsella rubella | reverse complement strand
AATTACCTAGGAACTGGTAAAGGAACAAAGTCACTCCAGGAATTCGTATCAGTGTCGAGCACAAATGTTTTAGCTGTAGGCCCTCTACATTGAGGACCATATTGACCAATGACAATGTAGATGTATCTCCCATCCGTTACCATACCTAAATGTGAATGTGCCATCTCTTTTGGCATATCAAATCTTCCTCCCCATGTATTATCTACAAAATTGTATATATCAACATGGGAATGTACCTGAATTTCGATGACACAGAATAAGACAACTCATCATTGGTCAGAAACTACCAAATGCTACTGAAAGAAGGATATAAGAGGCTTACAATATAAATGGTGCCGTATCCAGCAAACACATATAGAAAATTCCTAATCTGAATTGCAGCTCCATCTAAACGAGGCACAGGAGCAGCTGCCATCTTCTCCCATTTAAGCTCAGGAGCAGCCAAATCTTGAAAAGCTTCCTTTCCCGAACTTTATCGTTCTTCTTCTTATCAGTATCTTTGCCCTGAAAAAAGCACTAAAAGCAGAAGCAAGAAGTGAGAATTTGAGCATATTGCTTTGAGATCCAATTCAATGAAGGTACATCAACAATGAGACAACAATGAACCAGTTACATTGATATTAGGAGGAAGTTGTCCGATCACGGTGGTAACGGAGGAGGGAAGAGACATCCCAAC
>NW_006238883.1:27233-28354 GCF_000375325.1 Capsella rubella | reverse complement strand
TGAGAAGAATTTAAGAAGTTCATACGTGGGTACAAGTCCGGCAGCTAAAAGAGCGAGGAATGAAACTAACACAACCCTCCCACAATTCTGCTTCCCAGCTTGCCTCGCCATATCTCTCTGCTTCTCCGTTTCTCTCTAAATTGGCATCTATCTCCCTTGAGGGTTTCGCAAACTTCAAGCAAAGGTTTAACCTTTTGGTTTGAATACAGGTAAAAAACACAGATTTTGGTTTTTGGAAGATGCAGAGGTGAGGGATCTTGAACCCCGAGAGGAGATGCGGAGGAGGGCAAAGCCGTGTTTTTTTCTTCTCTCTGGTTTATACATATTTATTTTCCTTATTTAAATATTAATGAGCGATTGAAAAGAAAAACATTCAGGTTTTAAACGCAAACGCAGATTCCGAGCTCAGTGTTCTCCCTACTTTTCGCTGCCGGCTTCTATCGTCACTCTCTGTTTATCAGAACTTATTCCGTCGCGCTTCGGCTTTAGCTTGTTTTGATAAAAGGTTTGGCTTTCTTCCTTTAACACATGTTCGATTCTCATATTTTCACGGGGTTTGTATTAGCTGTGGTTACTAGAGTCTGCTCTTCTTCCTTAGTCTATTTGGATTATAATCCTGACTTCTTAGGTTCCGTTTAGAATCCTTCATATCTTCTTAATTTTCCTTTGTGGCGGCTATAGGTTCGAAATCGTATACCAATTTGAAGTTTTTTGGTGCTTCTGGTGCAGGGGGTTAAGTGCTGGTTTCTGGTATGGCTCAGTGTGTGAGGTCAACTCTAAATCCTTTGAGAACACCCCAGAGCGTTACTAGGACAGTGTCTGTAAAAACCCCAGCTTTTGCGTCAGTCTCGTTCCTGAGAACATTACCGGAGTTCAAGAAATACCCAAAACCCTGTTCATTGGTTATGGCTTGCGAGGGCAATGCCCAAAACCAGCAGGAGGGGAGACCACAACTGTCTCTTGATGATTTAGTCATGAGTAACCGAAAGGGAGAGGTTCTTGGCACAATCAAAGACTCGCTGTCAAATTGTCTCTCTGAGACGAATCTTATAGAGACTGTTCCTGGTTTGAAATCTAGAATCAAGGGAAAGGTTGGCATTGTTTACTTTTTGTTTCTTACC
>NW_006238883.1:26864-27133 GCF_000375325.1 Capsella rubella | reverse complement strand
GTATGAGAAGACCAAGCTTTTGTGCTAAACCTTGATAATTGTTAATTTTAGAATTCAGAACTGATCAAGGTTGTAAAATTGATGTTGCAGGTCAGAGATATTTATGATGCTGGTGATTATCTGGTTCTTATTACAACTGATCGGTTGAGTGCATTCGACAGAAATCTTGATTCAATTCCCTTCAAAGGCCAGGTTTGTTTTTCTCCATGTTTGTGCTCTATATTCAAGTTAGATAGCTTTACATCGTTGGCCACAACTTTTTTTCGTTG
>NW_006238883.1:26278-26764 GCF_000375325.1 Capsella rubella | reverse complement strand
AATAACACACAGCACATAACTCCAAATGCAATTGTTTCATCTCCTGATAGAAATGTTGTTATCGCAAAGAAATGCTCGGTTTTTCCCATAGAGTTTGTGGGTTAGTGTCTTATACCGAGTAACTTGTCAGACACTTCCCTATGCAGCCTCCATTTGCTTTAGTTCTAAGCTGTTCTCTTATGTTTGTTTTTTGAAGTTAGAGGATATGTGACTGGAAGTACTGACACGTCTTTATGGACGGTTTACAATAAAGGTGTTCGGAACTACTGTGGGAATGAGCTCTCAGATGGTACAGTTTCTTTTATTGCTATATGTTCGTTGTCTTCTTCGTTAAATGCATCGTAGAATATCATTGATATGCTGATCACTAAATTATGCAGGATTAGTAAAAAACCAGAAGCTTCCAGCTAATATACTTACACCAACAACTAAGGCTGCGGATCATGATGTGCCCATCTCTCCAAATGAGGTCTAATAATCTGTTAC
>NW_006238883.1:25751-26178 GCF_000375325.1 Capsella rubella | reverse complement strand
TTGTGTCTGTGATCTGCTTAGCTGTAAGACAAGAATATTTAAGCGACAATTGTATAGTCTGTTTTTCTTCTAATTCTCCTGATAACTCTTGCAGATGGTTGAACGTGGATTCATGACACAAGCTGATTTTGATGAAGCAAGTATGAAAGCTTTGAGCTTGTTTGAGTTTGGGCAGGTTAGTTACAACTCCTCCGTCTAAAGTCATTGACTATAGTGATTTTCATAATCTCTAAATTGCAGACCACAAGAAATCAGTTATTAATATATTTTACTGGTTTCAGCATGCAAATATTATGCTTTGTTGGAAGGGTCTAATAGATTTTGATTATATCATGCTTGCTTCAGCGGGTTGCCAAGGATCATGGACTGATACTGGTGGACACAAAGTATGAGTTTAGAAGAAGTAGTGATGGCTCAATCTTATTGA
>NW_006238883.1:25492-25651 GCF_000375325.1 Capsella rubella | reverse complement strand
TGTCTTTCTTCGAATGCACAGTTGAACGCATATCTGCACAGCTGCCAAAATCATTGATTATAATCATCATCTACTTGTACACATTGTGAATAGATTCATACACCCGATTCCAGCAGATACTGGCTTGCAAGTTCATATGAAGAGCAAGCCTGGAGCCTG
>NW_006238883.1:24080-25392 GCF_000375325.1 Capsella rubella | reverse complement strand
CATTGGTTTGTAGTACTTTGTTTACTCACATGTTCTGTTTCTTTTAATCCAATAGGAGTTCCTAAGATTGTGGTTCAAAGAGAACTGCAATCCGTATGAGGACGAGGTATGCTTACATCCTCCCAATGTAATTTCTATGTTCCTACTTTATCTGAGAACCTTGCTAAAATTCTTGGTGTCTCGATTGCCTATAATTGTCAGATCCTGCCAGCTGCCCCAGCAGAACTCGTGACTGAATTAGCTTGGCGGTATGTATTTTGATCTGTAAACTTTATTATAAGATTGTTCGAGTCGATGCTTTCGGTATGGAAAGGTACATTGTCTGTGTACATGGTTTAGGCTCTGTGAAATCAGACATTCGCTGGAGTATGTTAGTTTTAACTTGAAGTCTTGGTATTAGAAACTGATGCAAGAAACCGTGATGACATAAAGTTTTTGAATATGATGGACCCTTCATGAATTATAGAGGTTAAGTCATCTTTAAGCAGAGTGTTTTTGGACCTAAAACTTTTTCTCATTCATAATTCTCATACCATAACATTCGTTTCTAAAGATTTTGTTTACAAATATACAAATGCTCCATCAAACATATAAAAGATAGATACAGCAATTGTTTGTGTAATGGGATGAATTATGCTAAAAAAACTATCAACTCAAAAAGAATGCTGATACTTTCCATTACAAAAGGGAGATTGATTCTTTGACTCTCTTCATGGATTCAGCATCAGTTTGGTTCTTCACATCTCTGCGAGCACCTTACGCGGTGCGGGATCATCTGGCCCTTTGTCTCGTTGCCCGGAGGTAAAGTATAACTGCCCTTCCCAATACCCAACCAGCGTAGTATTCACACGGTATGGCAACTTTCCAATCACATACCATTTCTGCAGAGAAAGTAAAATTTCCAGCTACTGTTTACACTTTTTAATAGGATAGAGAGGTTTTAAGCATGAAGGCCACTTGGTTTTTACCATTGTATTCAGATTGAACTGGAAAATTTCACCAACAAGGACCATCTTTTTCGTTTCAGGATGCTTCTCTGTGGTGCCTCCGACGATTACAATGGAGTTGTTAACCACTTTCCAAGCAAACTCAATATGGGAATCCGGTTTTGGCATCGATGGCATGACTTTCCACTTCATTTCCTCATCCAGCATGTAGACATCACTGAATACCACCTGAACCACCAAGGTGAAAAAAGGACACATGATGTTCATAATAAAGCAACACTTGAGTAATTTCATCCAAGGAAGAGGAGTCATGATATTTAATTGAACGGGTAGTCTATTATATACCTCCATACGACGTGAGCATT
>NW_006238883.1:23591-23959 GCF_000375325.1 Capsella rubella | reverse complement strand
GGAGAAAGGTGTATGAAGTAGCTTAGTCAACAGACTCAGATGAAACGCATGATCATCTACAACCGACTTCAACAGAGTTGTGAAAAATAACCTTTGAGGTCCTCCACGAGGGATTGGAATTTCACTTCTCCACTCTTTTTCCAATGCTTTCCCATCTTTTACTGCAATGCTCCAGTGTTTAAGCCCTGGTGTATGCCTATTCTCCTTGCTTCCACCCATTACGTGGAGTCTACCTCGCCAAAGCTGAGTTGTTGGAGCATACCTGAATGTAAACAAAATTTGTCTCTTAGTTCCTCTTAAGCATTTAGCATCACCAGCAAATCTTGAGCAGCAAAATGATATCCAAGCGAGCTAAGTTGCCATTTCTC
>NW_006238883.1:23140-23491 GCF_000375325.1 Capsella rubella | reverse complement strand
TAATCCGATCAGCGTATTATCCAAATTGAATCTACTTGTTCCAAAATTACCTAGGAACTGGTAAAGGAACAAAGTCACTCCAGGAATTCGTATCAGTGTCGAGCACAAATGTTTTAGATGTAGGCCCTCTACATTGAGGACCATATTGACCAATGACAATGTAGATGTATCTCCCATCTGTTACCATACCTAAATGTGAATGTGCCATCTCTTTTGGCATATCAAATTTTACTCCCCATGTATTATCTACAAAATTGTATATATCAACATGGGAATGTACCTGAATTTCGATGACACAGAATAAGACAACTCATCATTGGTCAGAAACTACCAAATGCTACTGAAAGAAGG
>NW_006238883.1:21800-22161 GCF_000375325.1 Capsella rubella | reverse complement strand
GGATTATAATCCTGACTTCTTAGGTTCCGTTTAGAATCCTTCATATCTTCTTAATTTTCCTTTGTGGCGGCTATAGGTTCGAAATCGTATACCAATTTGAAGTTTTTTGGTGCTTCTGGTGCAGGGGGTTAAGTGCTGGTTTCTGGTATGGCTCAGTGTGTGAGGTCAACTCTAAATCCTTTGAGAACACCCCGGAGCGTTACTAGGACAGTGTCTGTAAAAACCCCAGCTTTTGCGTCAGTCTCGTTCCTGAGAACATTACCGGAGTTCAAGAAATACCCAAAACCCTGTTCATTGGTTATGGCTTGCCAGGGCAATGCCCAAAACCAGCAGGAGGGGAGACCACAACTGTCTCTTGATG
>NW_006238883.1:20842-21604 GCF_000375325.1 Capsella rubella | reverse complement strand
GTTGATTTTAGAATTCAGAACTGATCAAGGTTGTAAAATTGATGTTGCAGGTCAGAGATATTTATGATGCTGGTGATTATCTGGTTCTTATTACAACTGATCGGTTGAGTGCATTCGACATAAATCTTGCTTCAATTCCCTTCAAAGGCCAGGTTTGTTTTTCTCCATGTTTGTGCTCTATATTCAAGTTAGATAGCTTTACATCGTTGGCCACAATTTTTTTTCGTTGGTCTGTAGATCAAACTTCAAGGAATAATAATTTTGTGGTGCTTAACTTTCAGGTTCTTAATGAGACAAGTTTGTGGTGGTTCAATAACACACAGCACATAACTCCAAATGCAATTGTTTCATCTCCTGATAGAAATGTTGTTATCGCAAAGAAATGCTCGATTTTTCCCATAGAGTTTGTGAGTTAGTGTCTTATACCGAGTAACTTGTCAGACAATTGCCTATGCAGCCTCCATTTGCTTTAGTTCTAAGTTGTTCTCTTATGTTTGTTTTTTGAAGTTAGAGGATATGTAACTGGAAGTACTGACACGTCTTTATGGACGGTTTACAATAAAGGTGTTCGGAACTACTATGGGAATGAGCTCTCAGATGGTACAGTTTCTTTTATTGCTATATGTTTGTTGTCTTCTTCGTTAAATGCATCGTAGAATATCATTGATATGCTGATCACTAAATTATGCAGGATTAGTAAAAAACCAGAAGCTTCCAGCTAATATACTTACACCAACAACTAAGGCTGCGGATCATGATGTG
>NW_006238883.1:20015-20601 GCF_000375325.1 Capsella rubella | reverse complement strand
GTTTGAGTTTGGGCAGGTTAGTTACAACTCCTCCGTCTAAAGTCATTGACTATAGTGATTTTCATAATCTCTAAATTGCAGACCACAAGAAATCAGTTTTTAATATATTTGACTGGCTTCAACATGCAAATATTATGCTTTGTTGGAAGGGTCTAATAGATTTTGATTATATCATGCTTGCTTCAGCGGGTTGCCAAGGATCATGGACTGATACTGGTGGACACAAAGTATTAGTTTGGAAGAAGTAGTGATGGCTCAATCTTATTGATTGATGAGGTAAGTTATCTTATCTCTTTTTTTCCTTGTTTGTCTTTCTTCGAATGCACAGTTGAACGCATATCTGCACAGCTGCCAAAATCACTGATTATAATCATCATCTACTTGTACACATTGTGAATAGATTCATACACCCGATTCCAGCAGACACTGGCTTGCAAGTTCATATGAAGAGCGCTTTCAAAAAGGCCTGGAGCCTGAAAATGTTGATAAGGTTAGTGATTTTGCCTTTTCTTGCCCTCAGTCAGGTTGCATTGGTTTGTAGTACTTTGTTCACTCACATGTTCTGTTTCTTTTAATCCAATAGGAG
>NW_006238883.1:17182-19915 GCF_000375325.1 Capsella rubella | reverse complement strand
AAGATTGTGGTTCAAAGAGAACTGCAATCCGTATGAGGACGAGGTATGCTTACATCCTCCCAATGTAATTTCTATGTTCCTACTTTATCTGAGAACCTTGCTAAAATTCTTGGTGTCTCGATTGCCTATAATTGTCAGATCCTGCCAGCTGCCCCAGCAGAACTCGTGACTGAATTAGCTTGGCGGTATGTATTTTGATCTGTAAACTTTATTATAAGATTGTTCGAGTTGATGCTTTCGGTATGGAAAGGTACATTGTCTGTGTACATGGTTTAGGCTCTGTGAAATCAGACATTCGCTGGAGTATGTTAGTTTTAGTTTGAAGTCTTGGTATTAGAAACTGATGCAAGAAACCGTGATGACATAAAGTTTTTGAATATGATGGACCCTTCATGAATTATAGAGGTTAAGTCATCTTTAAGCAGAGTGTTTTTGGACCTAAAACTTTTTCTCATTCATAATTCTCATACCATAACATTCGTTTCTAAAGTTTTTGTTTACAAATATACAAATGCTCCATCAAACATATAAAAGATAGATACAACAATGGTTTGTGTAGTGGGATGAATTATGCTAAAAAAACTATCAAATCGAAAAGAATCCTGATACTTTCCATTACAAAAGGGAGATTGATTCTTTGACTCTCTTCATGGATTCAGCATCAGTTTGGTTCGCCACATCTCTGCGAATACCTTTCGCGGTGCGAGATCATCTGGCCCTTTGTCTCGTTGCCCGGAGGTAAAGTATAACTGCCCTTCCCAATACCCAACCAGCGTAGTCTTCACACGGTATGGCAACTTTCCAATCACATACCATTTCTATAGAGAAAGTAAAATTTCCAGCTACTGTTTACACTTTTTAATAGGATAGAGAGGTTTTAAGCATGAAGGCCACTTGGTTTTTACCATTGTATTCAGATTGAACTGGAAAATTTCACCAACAAGGACCATCTTTTTCGTTTCAGGATGCTTCTCTGTGGTGCCTCCGACGATTACAATGGAGTTGTTAACCACTTTCCAAGCAAACTCAATATGGGAATCCGGTTTTGGCATCGATGGCATGACATTCCACTTCATTTCCTCATCCAGCATGTAGACATCACTGAATACCACCTGAACCACCAAGGTGAAAAAAGGACACATGATGTTCATAATAAAGCAACACTTGAGTAATTTCATCCAAGGAAGAGGAGTCATGATATTTAATTGAACGGGTAGTCTATTATATACCTCCATACGACGTGAGCATTTGAAGATGGGAGATCCTGGTTTAGCCATGAAATCACCTTCCTGACCTTCAATGACAAAAAGCTGGTCATCCACTACTACGCATGCTCTACAGTAACGAGAACAGTCAAACTCAGATAAAAAGGAGAAAGGTGTATGAAGTAGCTTAGTCAACAGACTCAGATGAAACGCATGATCATCTACAACCGACTTCAACAGAGTTGTGAAAAATAACCTGTGAGGTCCTCCACGAGGGATTGGAATTTCACTTCTCCACTCTTTTTCCAATGCTTTCCCATCTTTTACTGCAATGCTCCAGTGTTCAAGCCCTGGTGTATGCCTATTCTCCTTGCTTCCACCCATTACGTGGAGTCTACCTCGCCAAAGCTGAGTTGCTGGAGCATACCTGAATGTAAACAAAATTTGTCTCTTAGTTCCTCTTAAGCATTTAGCATCACCAGCAAATCTTGAGCAGCAAAATGATATCCAAGCGAGCTAAGTTGCCATTTCTCAAACCCGAATATATCATTTGTAGGAATGGTACATAATCTTTAAAATAATCCGATCAGCGTATTATCCAAATTGAATCTACTTGTTCCAAAATTACCTAGGAACTGGTAAAGGAACAAAGTCACTCCAGGAATTCGTATCAGTGTCGAGCACAAATGTTTTAGCTGTAGGCCCTCTACATTGAGGACCATATTGACCAATGACAATGTAGATGTATCTCCCATCTGTTACCATACCTAAATGTGAATGTGCCATCTCTTTTGGCATATCAAATCTTCCTCCCCATGTATTATCTACAAAATTGTATATATCAACATGGGAATGTACCTGAATTTCGATGACACAGAATAAGACAACTCATCATTGGTCAGAAAATACCAAATGCTAATGAAAGAAGGATATAAGAGGCTTACAATATAAATGGTGCCGTATCCAGCAAACACATATAGAAAATTCCTAATCTGAATTGCAGCTCCATTTAAACGAGGCACAGGAGCAGCTGCCATCTTCTCCCATTTAAGCTCAGGAGCAGCCAAATCTTGAAAAGCTTCCTTTCCCGAACTTTATCGTTCTTCTTCTTATCAGTATCTTTGCCCTGAAAAAAGCACTAAAAGCAGACGCAAGAAGTGAGAATTTGAGCCTATTGCTTTGAGATCCAATTCAATGAAGGTACATCAACAATGAGACAACAATGAAACAGTTACATTGATATTAGGAGGAAGTTGTCCGATCACGGTGGTAACGGAGGAGGGAAGAGACATCCCAACGGAGGAGAAACGATGAGAAGAAGCCCAAAGGAAATCTCCAACAAGTCCGGCAGCTAAAAGAGCGAGGAGTGAAACTAACACAACCCTCCCACAATTCTGCTTCCCAGCTTGCCTCGCCATATCTCTCTGCTTCTCTGTTTCTCTCTAAATTGGCATCTATCTCCCTTGAGGGTTTCGCAAACTTCAAGCAAAGGTTTAACCTTTTGGTTTGAATACAGGTAAAAAACACA
>NW_006238883.1:16519-16958 GCF_000375325.1 Capsella rubella | reverse complement strand
ACTCTCTGTTTATCAGAACTTATTCCGTCGCGCTTCGGCTTTAGCTTGTTTTGATAAAAGGTTTGGCTTTCTTCCTTTAACACATGTTCGATTCTCATATTTTCACGGGGTTTGTATTAGCTGTGGTTACTAGAGTCTGCTCTTCTTCCTTAGTCTATTTGGATTATAATCCTGACTTCTTAGGTTCCGTTTAGAATCCTTCATATCTTCTTAATTTTCACTTGTGGCGGCTATAGGTTCGAAATCGTATACCAATTTGAAGTTTTTTGGTGCTTCTGGTGTAGGGGGTTAAGTGCTGGTTTCTGGTATGGCTCAGTGTGTGAGGTCAACTCTAAATTCTTTGAGAACACCCCGGAGCGTTACTAGGACAGTGTCTGTAAAAACCCCAGCTTTTGCGTCAGTCTCGTTCCTGAGAACATTACCGGAGTTCAAGAAATAC
>NW_006238883.1:15540-16360 GCF_000375325.1 Capsella rubella | reverse complement strand
AATCTTCTAGAGACTGTTCCTGGTCTGAAATCTAGAATCAGGGGAAAGGTTGGCATTGTTTACTTTTTGTTTCTTACCTGAATGAGAAGACCAAGCTTTTGTGCTAAACCTTGATAATTGTTAATTTTAGAATTCAGAACTGATCAAGGTTGTAAAATTGATGTTGCAGGTCAGAGATATTTATGATGCTGGTTATTATCTGGTTCTTATTACAACTGATCGGTTGAGTGCATTCGACAGAAATCTTGATTCAATTCCCTTCAAAGGCCAGGTTTGTTTTTCTCCATGTTTGTGCTCTATATTCAAGTTAGATAGCTTTACATCGTTGGCCACAACTTTTTTTCGTTGGTCTGTAGATCAAACTGCAAGGAATAATAATTTTGTGGTGCTTAACTTTCAGGTTCTTAATGAGACAAGTTTGTGGTGGTTCAATAACACACAGCACATAACTCCAAATGCAATTGTTTCATCTCCTGATAGAAATGTTGTTATCGCAAAGAAATGCTCGGTTTTTCCCATAGAGTTTGTGGGTTAGTGTCTTATACCGAGTAACTTGTCAGACACTTCCCTATGCAGCCTCCATTTGCTTTAGTTCCAAGCTGTTCTCTTATGTTTGTTTTTTGAAGTTAGAGGATATGTGACTGGAAGTACTGACACGTCTTTATGGACGGTTTACAATAAAGGTGTTCGGAACTACTGTGGGAATGAGCTCTCAGATGGTACAGTTTCTTTTATTGCTATATGTTCGTTGTCTTCTTCGTTAAATGCATCGTAGAATATCATTGATATGCTGATCACTAAATTATGCAGGATTAGTAAA
>NW_006238883.1:14358-15106 GCF_000375325.1 Capsella rubella | reverse complement strand
ATTATGCTTTGTTGGAAGGGTCTAATAGATTTTGATTATATCATGCTTGCTTCAGCGGGTTGCCAAGGAACATGGACTGATACTGGTGGACACAAAGTATGAGTTTGGAAGAAGTAGTGATGGCTCAATCTTATTGATTGATGAGGTATGTTATCTTATCTCTTTTTTCCTTGTCTGTCTTTCTTCGAATGCACAGTTGAACGCATATCTGCACAGCTGCCAAAATCATTGATTATAATCATCATCTACTTGTACACATTGTGAATAGATTCATACACCCGATTCCAGCAGATACTGGCTTGCAAGTTCATATGAAAAGCGCTTTCAAAAAGGCCTGGAGCCTGAAAATGTTGATAAGGTTAGTGATTTTGCCTTTTCTTGCCCTCAGTCAGGTTGCATTGGTTTGTAGTACTTTGTTCACTCACATGTTCTGTTTCTTTTAATCCAATAGGAGTTCCTAAGATTGTGGTTCAAAGAGAACTGCAATCCGTATGAGGACGAGGTATTCTTACATCCTCCCAATGTAATTTCTATGTTCCTACTTTATCTGAGAACCTTGCTAAAATTCTTGGTGTCTCGATTGCCTATAATTGTCAGATCCTGCCAGCTGCCCCAGCAGAACTCGTGACTGAATTAGCTTGGCGGTATGTATTTTGATCTGTAAACTTTATTATAAGATTGTTCGAGTCGATGCTTTCGGTATGGAAAGGTACATTGTCTGTGTACATGGTTTAGGCTCTGTGAAATC
>NW_006238883.1:13727-14258 GCF_000375325.1 Capsella rubella | reverse complement strand
CAAAAAGAATGCTGATACTTTCCATTACAAAAGGGAGATTGATTCTTTGACTCTCTTCATGGATTCAGCATCAGTTTGGTTCTCCACATCTCTGCGAGTACCTTACGCGGTGCGGGATCATCTGGCCCTTTGTCTCGTTGCCCGGAGGTAAAGTATAACTGCCCTTCCCAATACCCAACCAGCGTAGTCTTCACACGGTATGGCAACTTTCCAATCACATACCATTTCTGCAGAGAAAGTAAAATTTCCAGCTACTGTTTACACTTTTTAATAGGATAGAAAGGTTTTAAGCATGAAGGCCACTTGGTTTTTACCATTGTATTCAGATTGAACTGGAAAATTTCACCAACAAGGACCATCTTTTTCGTTTCAGGATGCTTCTCTGTGGTGCCTCCGACGATTACAATGGAGTTGTTAACCACTTTCCAAGCAAACTCAATATGGGAATCCGGTTTTGGCATCGATGGCATGACTTTCCACTTCATTTCCTCATCCAGCATGTAGACATCACTGAATACCACCTGAACCACC
>NW_006238883.1:13062-13488 GCF_000375325.1 Capsella rubella | reverse complement strand
AGATAAAAAGGAGAAAGGTGTATGAAGTAGCTTAGTCAACAGACTCAGATGAAACGCATGATCATCTACAACCGATTTCAACAGAGTTGTGAAAAATAACCTGTGAGGTCCTCCACGAGGGATTGGAATTTCACTTCTCCACTCTTTTTCCAATGCTTTCCCATCTTTTACTGCAATGCTCCAGTGTTCAAGCCCTGGTGTATGCCTATTCTCCTTGCTTCCACCCATTACGTGGAGTCTACCTCGCCAAAGCTGAGTTGCTGGAGCATACCTGAATGTAAACAAAATTTGTCTCTTAGTTCCTCTTAAGCATTTAGCATCACCAGCAAATCTTGAGCAGCAAAATGATATCCAAGCGAGCTAAGTTGCCATTTCTCAAACCCGAATATATCATTTGTAGGAATGGTACATAATCTTTAAAATAAT
>NW_006238883.1:12623-12962 GCF_000375325.1 Capsella rubella | reverse complement strand
GAATCTACTTGTTCCAAAATTAGCTAGGAACTGGTAAAGGAACAAAGTCACTCCAGGAATTCGTATCAGTGTCGAGCACAAATGTTTTAGCTGTAGGCCCTCTACATTGAGGACCATATTGACCAATGACAATGTAGATGTATCTCCCATCTGTTACCATACCTAAATGTAAATGTGCCATCTCTTTTGGCATATCAAATCTTCCTCCCCATGTATTATCTACAAAATTGTATATATCAACATGGGAATGTACCTGAATTTCGATGACACAGAATAAGACAACTCATCATTGGTCAGAAACTACCAAATGCTAATGAAAGAAGGATATAAGAGGCTTAC
>NW_006238883.1:12075-12267 GCF_000375325.1 Capsella rubella | reverse complement strand
AGAAGAAGCCCAAAGGAAATCTCCAACAAGTCCGGCAGCTAAAAGAGCGAGGAGTGAAACTAACACAACCCTCCCACAATTCTGCTTCCCAGCTTGCCTCGCCATATCTCTCTGCTTCTCTGTTTCTCTCTAAATTGGCATCTATCTCCCTTGAGGGTTTCGCAAACTTCAAGCAAAGGTTTAACCTTTTGC
>NW_006238883.1:11241-11332 GCF_000375325.1 Capsella rubella | reverse complement strand
GGGAGACCACAACTGTCTCTTGATGATTTAGTCACGAGTAACCGAAAGGGAGAGGTTCTTGGCACAATCAAAGACTCGCTGTCAAATTGTC
>NW_006238883.1:9477-11079 GCF_000375325.1 Capsella rubella | reverse complement strand
GTAAAATTGATGTTGCAGGTCAGAGATATTTATGATGATGGTGATTATCTGGTTCTTATTACAACTGATCGGTTGAGTGCATTCGACAGAAATCTTGCTTCAATTCCCTTCAAAGGCCAGGTTTGTTTTTCTCCATGTTTGTGCTCTATATTCAAGTTAGATAGCTTTACATCGTTGGCCACAACTTTTTTTCGTTGGTCTGTAGATCAAACTGCAAGGAATAATAATTTTGTGGTGCTTAACTTTCAGGTTCTTAATGAGACAAGTTTGTGGTGGTTCAATAACACACAGCACATAACTCCAAATGCAATTGTTTCATCTCCTGATAGAAATGTTGTTATCGCAAAGAAATGCTCGGTTTTTCCCATAGAGTTTGTGGGTTAGTGTGTAATACCGAGTAACTTGTCAGACACTTCCCTATGCAGCCTCCATTTGCTTTAGTTCTAAGCTGTTCTCTTATGTTTGTTTTTTGAAGTTAGAGGATATGTGACTGGAAGTACTGACACGTCTTTATGGACGGTTTACAATAAAGGTGTTCGGAACTACTATGGGAATGAGCTCTCAGATGGTACAGTTTCTTTTATTGCTATATGTTTGTTGTCTTCTTCGTTAAATGCATCGTAGAATATCATTGATATGCTGATCACTAAATTATGCAGGATTAGTAAAAAACCAGAAGCTTCCAGCTAATATACTTACACCAACAACTAAGGCCGCGGATCATGATGTGCCCATCTCTCCAAATGAGCTCTAATAATCTGTTAAAGTAAAGAAATGTGGAAACCATAAAAATTCTTTTGAGTCATTAGTTTGCTGTGTCTGTGATCTGCTTAGCTGTAAGACAAGAATATTTAAGCGACAATTGTATAGTCTGTTTTTCTTCTAATTCTCCTGATAACTCTTGCAGATGGTTGAACGTGGATTCATGACACAAGCTGATTTTGATGAAGCAAGTATGAAAGCTTTGAGCTTGTTTGAGTTTGGGCAGGTTAGTTACAACTCCTCCGTCTAAAGTCATTGACTATAGTGATTTTCATAATCTCTAAATTGCAGACCACAAGAAATCAGTTTTTAATATATTTGACTGGCTTCAACATACAATGTTATGCTTTGTTGGAAGGGTCTAATAGATTTTGATTATATCATGCTTGCTTCAGCGGGTTGCCAAGGAACATGGACTGATACTGGTGGACACAAAGTATGAGTTTGGAAGAAGTAGTGATGGCTCAATCTTATTGATTGATGAGGTCTTTTATCTTATCTCTTTTTTTCCATGTCTGTCTCTCTTAGAATGCACAGTTGAACACATATCTGCACAGCTGCCAAAATCACTGATTAGAATCATCATCCACTTGTACACATTGTGAATAGATTCATACACCCGATTCCAGCAGATACTGGCTTGCAGGTTCATATGAAGAGCGGTTTAAAAAAGGCATGGAGCCTGAAAATGTTGATAAGGTTAGTGATTTTGCCTTTTCTTGCCCTCAATCAGGTTGCATTGGTTTGTAGTACTTTGTTCACTCACATGTTCTGTTTCTTTTAATCCAATAGGAGTTCCTAAGATTGTGGTTCAAAGAGAACTGCAATCCGTATGAGGAC
>NW_006238883.1:3440-9281 GCF_000375325.1 Capsella rubella | reverse complement strand
TTTCGATATGGAAAGGTACATTGTCTGTGTACATGGTTTAGGCTCTGTGAAATCAGACATTCGCTGGACTATGTTAGTTTTAGCTTGAAGTCTTGGTATTAAAAACTGATGCAAGAAACCGTGATGATTGCAGGTACATTTTCTTGTATGAAACTATCACTGGATCAAGAACTGACATTATTCCAACTCAGGTATGATCCTCATCAGTCCCAAAATCTCAACTGACACTTCGGAGTTTCAAGCGTATTGATCTATAGCTTTGTTTATAGGAACCGATACATGACCGAATTTCAAGAAACACAAGACAAGCACTTTCATCTCTCCGTCAACTTTGATCTTTGATATAACCTTTAGCCAAGGAGGCAGAGAGCATGAGTCTGTTTCTTTTTGCATTCCTATGTCCGATTGTTGTGGTTATTGATTATGAATTAAAGACGCTTAAGTTCAGTTGAGCAGTCTTACAAATGAAGACAAAATTTATCCGACTTGGTAAGAAGTTCGTATAAGAATCCATTTGCTTTCATTCTTGAGGCGGGACTGGTGAATTAGAATATATAGTTGTATCAGAGAAGAAAGGATCATTCTTGCTTTGGATCTCCCATGTAATATAAATATATAGTTGAAAATGAACAAGACTAAATAGACATTCATCTATATTGACAAATGAAGTAGCTTTGTCCAGAACCAGGGTTTATGACCCGATAAAAAGGTAACAATTACCGATGAACAGACGAAAAACTTAAAACTTGAAGGTTTCAGTCACTATATTGTCCTGCATATCAATGCTTTGTTGAGGTTAGTACTTAGCTATAATTTCTATTGCAGATTGGCCTCCCACAACTGCCTTTTTGGAGATATGTAATATCCTAACTTGTCTCTTTACCCTTCTTTCTGTTCCATGTTATAAAACCGGCTTTACCTTCTACATATAAACAATATTCTTCTACTTCCTGCTTTTATCAGTCTCTACTTTCTGCAACCAAATAAATTAAAACCATGTAGTTAATACCAATTAAATTTTTGAGAACCTACAAGTTGCAGTATGGCTTAAAGTGTCTACCTTTTCACGCTTTCTTTCTCTTCTATAGAACCTGGAAACTTCCAGTAAGAGGTATTAACAAGTGTTAACAATAGCTATGCGATAATGGGACTGAATTAGGAGAATGTTTGAACTTACCAATTGCTAGGCTGATTGAAGCGACGATGCTGCCTTATTTTCTGTAGTAACAGAGAGAGTAGCACAATTTTCTTTCTCAAACTCGGGGTCTTGGGTTTCACCGGTCTTCGATGGGGAAGCAAAGAAGCTATCAGGCAGAACGTTCTCGAGACTTGTCTCTTGCCTTGAGCAAAAATAATAAAAGCACGGATAAGAGTCGATGTATAAATCTACAGAAAATACTTAAATGC
Organism: Capsella rubella; assembly: GCF_000375325.1. NCBI lineage: Eukaryota > Viridiplantae > Streptophyta > Magnoliopsida > Brassicales > Brassicaceae > Capsella > Capsella rubella. The sequence goes on along the minus strand of NW_006238883.1, from coordinate 7,874 downwards.
CCTGAAATGATCTTAGTAGCCATACCCTTTGTTGAAATAGTTATTGTAACCATGTTCGTGGCTGCTGTTATGGTCCGTATCACTCAGAAATGCTCGATTTGCTTCGGACTGAAAATGTCCTGAATCACCATTACTTGGGGAAAACGGCATATTCCCCCATAAATTATGTTACTTTATCGTAATCATATACAAAACTTTGTTGCATGCCTATAACTATATAAACTTGTATTAAATTTGAATTTCATACACGAACAAAACAAATTCGATCTAAACCCACAAATCTCTAAACGATGTTAATATTCCGTTAACAATATGCTAACATGGATGCCACGTGGATTGAAAAAAAAAATTAAGATAAAAACTACTTACCTGAGGTTCAAACCTTGTTCCTTTAAGACAGAGGACCGAAATACCACTGAGCCACAGGAACATATTGTTGATTTATCTTTTTTTCAACATCTAAAATGGTTAAAGTGAAGTTTGTTTGAAGTTTGTGTCATAATTGACTTGTTGATTTCTCTTTTTTTCAACGTGTAAAATGGTCTTAAAGTGATGAACTAAAACGTTTAAAATCAATTTGTACTTTCTTTAAATCCCTTACGAAGAACGGTTATTCTTATACTACTTATAAACGATTCAAATTTCGTTATCTAACGTTTTTTAAGAACAAAAGAAAATTAATATTTATGTTTTATCACACAAATTTTATAAATTAAAAAGAAACTATTTTGTTCTTGTTTCAAATAAGATTCATTATTATCAACAATAAAGGATTAAGAAGAGTAATTCCTAAAGTAATTAATTTCTCTAATCTTTATCTTTTACACAAAAAGAAAAAAAGAAAAAGAAAAACCCTTTATATTGAGGTGTGCGTTTACAAACCCTACTCTGGAAAAGTCCTAAATTCCTAAAGCTGTCCTTTCAACAAAGTTGATATAGGAATTTAGTAGCACATATATGAGGACACGTGGAGCTTAGTGATAGGTTGAAAGAAGAAAAGATACGTGGAGGGATGTGATTGGTATGAGCTGAAGTTGCTAAAGCTTAAGATCAAGTTGTTCATCGTCTTCTTCATTATGCAAAAAATCTGAGAATTGTAAACTTCTTCTTCTTCCTCTCTAGTTTGTTTAGGGAATGTTCCTCATTGTTAGTTGAGATCCTTCCAAGGATTCTAACACATGAGAAGTGATTCTGCGTTTTATGAACGTCGTTTCAAGTTATCGTTTGATTCATATTTCATTTTGAAGATCTATAGTTTTCTGTATTAAAGGTATCAGAGCCACTCGTATCCTCGGAATCAATGGAGGAAACAAGACCTGAGACGCTGGTGAACGAAGCTATGGACGGTGAAACGGCGTTGGTGTTGCGCTTAGACAAGCTGTACGATACTCTCGTGAAACAATATTCGGAGACGGAGAAGTATTTTGCTGAGATGCTCAGAGTGATTCGATTGCACAACGGTGAAGTAGATCAACTCCCTTCTGATGGATTAAAATCGGAATCCGAAGCTGAGGAAACAGATTCATCGAATTGTGTAGTATCTATCCAGCAAATAGAATCGAGAGCATGTGCAGATAAGATGGAGACAGAGACTACATTTTCAATTTTGGAATCGCATTGTGCTCAGCATACAGACTTGGTTTTACAACATCAGATGGAGGATGCTTCACAGTCGCTAGATGCATTCTTAGAAGAAAATTTGGTACACGGAGAAATCATAGAGGAAGACTCAATTCCACAATTTCAGGTACCGATCTCTAAACTGGAACCTAGCCTTCGATTTCAAGATGAAGCAACGGATGTGAGTGAGGATTTTCAATCTGTGATCGGTTTTGATAACTTGTTTGATCATGAAGAAGCATCATTTGTTTCATCCGTCAAGGCAAAGGATGAATCAACAAGTTTCACTAACAATCACATTGCACGCCAACTGTTTGGTAAAAGGTATGAGGCCAAAGAAAGTCTAAAATTGATGAAACAGAGAAAAGGCTTGAAGTCTTGGATGTTTAAATATAAACAAGAGAATGAGAGACTATGGAAGCTACACCATTCTGGGTATGTGAGCTTCGTCGTTGTAGGTGAAGTTTATGAAGCACCACGGTTCGATACGACGTTTCGACATGAAAAAAAATTGGGAACAAAGACGATATCAAATGGGACTACATCTTGGATGTTCATATATAGAAGACATAGGAGTGATGCAGATGGGTTACTATGTGTACAAGATATGTGGGATGGGCTAAGTCAAGTTCACACTGGTGGTATAATTGAAAGACTCTATGAGACCAAGATGTTTACTTCTCCATTCACAAACTCTCAGAATTGGAAAAGACGACTTGGTACTTTACCTAGGTACTCTAATGTTGATTTAGAAGAATGGAAGCATGAGTTAGAGATCTAAGGTTACGAGTATATAAAGCAGTTGATGTTTCTTGTCAAGCGAATCGTGTGTGGGAACGTGGAAGATTACTAGCTACACATGTTGTGGGTGAATTTCAGGTCATGGAGTTAGGAGTTGTGACTCTCCACGACACATCGCTTGTTTTTCTTTGTGGTGAAGCATCACGGCCTCTAGAAGCTAATCCTTTAGTAAAGACGGGAAAACCATCTAAGCTTAAACTAAAGCAACATCACATTTCACATTGCCTATGGAAGAGATGGTGTTCTCTAGTACTTTCTGAATATTATGTTTGGGAACATAGTGATCGATGGGTGCAGCTCTTTTGCAGCAGGGGATTGGTTGTTTACAAGCTTGACTGTGATGCCAAGACTGTGGAAGTGATGTATCAATGTGTGGTTCGAGTTGTTAAAATAGGATTTGCCACAATAAAACGAATGCTTGACGTCACACCGGGTAAAACTTTTGACCCTGGGATCAGGCTACGTAGGCACACAAGGACAGCTACCATGGTGCAAACCTACTGAAGTAATAAAACTGTGGTTGTATCTACTTGGGAGCATTCTTGACTTGCAGAGTAATTTTAGTGAATGCATATGTTCTGTCCATGGCTACCATGGTACTAACGTCACTTGAGGGTTTCTATTTGAAGATGCAACTCCATGGTGAATGCATATGTTCTATTCGGGCCAGCAATGCAATCATGGTGGATTCCTTGTTCTTTCATGTGGTGATATTATAATCAGTTGTCATGGCATATCAAGTTCAGCTATGTGCAGTTTATGCATTTGTTGAAGACTGAATCATAGGAAGCTGCTGGTTAACATACAAGAGAATGCATCACAATGGCGTTAGTTCAATGGACTAATGAAACTATGGAGGAAGTTACATGGGAGTTTCTCTCTATTTTGCAGAGACAACTTTTAAACTCTGAACCTTGTGGTCAAGGTTCTGCAAACAGGGGAGATTTGATATAGGAATTTAGTAGCACATATATGAGGACACGTGGAGCTTAGTGATAGGTTGAAAGAAGAAAAGATACGTGGAGGGATGTGATTGGTATGAGCTGAAGTTGCTAAAGCTTAAGATCAAGTTGTTCATCGTCTTCTTCATTATGCAAAAAATCTGAGAATTGTAAACTTCTTCTTCTTCCTCTCTAGTTTGTTTAGGGAATGTTCCTCATTGTTAGTTGAGATCCTTCCAAGGATTCTAACACATGAGAAGTGATTCTGCTTTTTATGAACGTCGTTTCAAGTTATCGTTTGATTCATATTTCATTTTGAAGATCTATAGTTTTCTGTATTAAAAGTCGACTGAAGATCAGACTCTTCAAGCTACAATCTTATTCTCCTCTGTATTGAAATCTCACCATGGAAGCTCTCTTTACTTCAACACACATCCCCAATTTACAGACCAGGCCTCTCCTCAAATCTTCGCTGCCCACTTCTTCCCAGTCTTCTTCGTGCTGGTTTTGTAGTTCGCTACCCAAAAGGCAATTCTCGAAGCTGAGAATCAGTAATGGATCAAGTCACGGGCTTCGTGTACAAGCTCTCTTACGTAACGAGACACCAAGTGAAGGCGAAGACAATATGGCTGATAGTAGTGGGTTTGATTTTTTCTCTGGGGGTGTTTTCTCTTTATCACAGGTACTCTTTTTCTCTCTCTTTGTCTTGTGATGACCACTAAAGATTATAACTTTTGTTGTGGGTATGCAATAATTCAGCAAAAGGTTACAATTTTGTCTACAAAACTTTGGTTTTAATGCAGAGTATGTGTAGAATCGAATCTTGAGATTAGTGCAAATATGAGTTTGAAGTAGATAGTTTACGGGATCGTTTGCTTTGGCATATATATATTAATAGCTTTTAATGTTGTGTGAAGGAAAATCTCGGGAGTAATCTCATTGGTGAAAGTTGTGTAATCGATGTGGATGCTCTTACACATCACCAGGGTGGTGGAGGAAATCGAGCTGGGCTTTTTAGAACTCCAATATCTGGTGGAGTTCAAAATGCAACATCAGCTAATGCGTTACCTCG
>NW_006238883.1:2591-2670 GCF_000375325.1 Capsella rubella | reverse complement strand
GGAGTGGCTTATCGAAGGCAAGAGTGACATTATTTGGTGATGTTTACCCATTGTCAGAAGATGAGCAGGTAGGTGTCTG
>NW_006238883.1:1696-2079 GCF_000375325.1 Capsella rubella | reverse complement strand
ATGCCATCTTCTCGAAACCGCTTAGAGAGCTACTATCTACTGAATCAGAGGTAGACGATGCTGCTCTCATTTCGATAGATAGCAAAGGGATAGATGTAAGAGTTCGTCAAGGTGCCCAGGTAAATAACATTGCATAAAACAGTTCTGTCAGCTTAATATTAAAAGCTTTCATGGTCATGCACAGTGCCTCTCAGCTTATGAAACTACAATTTGGAATATGAGGTTTTAATCAGAGTTTTCTACTAAATATTTAGGGCGTTTAATGCCTCACCACCACCAAAATAGTTTTGTTTTGAGGGAAGAGGATTAAGATGTTTACTGGGGATTAAGTCTATAGATGCTCGTTTAACAAGAGAGTGCCATCCTAAGCTGAATACAATATA
>NW_006238883.1:0-1582 GCF_000375325.1 Capsella rubella | reverse complement strand
AATCAAAACATAACAAGAACTGATTAAAAGGCTGTTCGTCTTGAGTAAGAGCATTTCCCTTCATATATACGCCACGTCTCCGCGTCAACACTTGATATGAACCAGCCTTCAGTCTCACCAACAACCCGTCTTTGGTGCTGCATAGCAATAAGCAGTCGTAGTGAAAGACGTTACGTATATCAACTTCCTCTGGAGAGTTATTAGAAAGAGTATCTTTTAGGCTGGACTGAGCTGTTACCTTTGCAGATAGATCAACCTTTTCAATTCCATTATGAAGACTGACATTCACTAAGTGAACCCGAAAATCAATCAACATGATAATCATAGACTGCCTTGGAGCATAAGCTAAGTGCTTCTTAGCAAGTCTCTCATCCTTAACCAGAGCGTTCCATCCTTTGGATGTAGTTCGTAGTCGTGCCAGAGATATAGCCGGAACCTTAGAGAGTATCTCATCTTCCAAATCATCGGGAAGATGACTATCTGTGTTTCTCTTACTTCATCATCTTTAAAGTAGACTGTTTTCAGAAGTTAGGATTTTGAGACCTAAAAAATACTTATCCTTATTCATGTTTCTGTTTGCAAAGCGTCGTGCCATCACATGATTCTAATATGGGCTTAGGCCCAGATCATGTTGCCTTCAACGGCAAGTCTATGTGTTTGGTGGATTAATGGTTGACAATCCACATCATGCTGCGTTAACGCCAAGTCTTAGGTTTGAGGAAGAGCTTTTCATGGTGGAACTTGTTCTTGTGGCCTACAGCGACCTACAACATTCCCAAATTATAAAATGGCTCGAGTTGAGAAGCTAATAAAACTTGTAATGGTCTGTGTTGCTAAGCTACGAAGACGACTTCTGAGCTAATAGTTTTTGATAATGCAGGCTTAATTTTTTCTTTTTTCTTTATAAAAGAGTAGGTCTTTTCGTACACATATGAAAAGACAGATAAGAAACCATATTGGTCATGAACTCATGATTAAAAAACATGTGTGACCAAAGATGTGCTGTAACTCGAACTTGCTACATAACCTGTTTACAATATAGAAAAACAGAGAATATAAATAGACTACTACAACTTGTGTTTTGTGTACTGGCTGAGTTGGACTTTAAAAAAGCATAATGCTTAGTTTTTCTGAAGCCTACCTATGCGCGTTTATCAAGAGAGAGAACCAACCTAAACAATGCACAAACCAGCTCCTCCAAAAACTAGATACCTTGTTGGATTTGAACCAAACCTGGAACATAAGTGAGGAGACGTGTGACATGAGAATTTGCACCCTTTTGATCCTCATGTATGTATGTATTCTTTCCCACAATCTGTATAATGTTGTTGGAGAACCCGGAGTTATTACAAGACACTACCACTTTGTTCTCCTGGTCGACCAAGAAACTCATCCCAATACAAAACCGCAAATGATTGCGGAGATCGAATTTGGACACTGTTAGGAACTTGCTCCATGAAAGATCTCCGGTACCCTCCATCTTAGTCGCTATCCATACCTCATGGCTCCAAACAGCAAGCAAACAAAGCTGTTGCTCTTCTCTAGTAACTGATAAAGCCACATCAAAATAAGAACGAGGAGC
>NW_006238884.1:32427-35154 GCF_000375325.1 Capsella rubella | reverse complement strand
GGTTCAACGCAATGTTTCCTAGTTCTTATCCCATTAAGGACCTAATTTCAACAAGTCATTCTCCACACTTCGAAACACTCTTCATGCACCTATAGCACTTGTAATTAATCAAATTTATTGTATTCTAACATATTCTAACCCAAACAACATTAGCAGGGCCATTTAATTATTCAAAGCAATGGTTGTCGGTTCTTTTCTATCACTTGTAATCAATCAACTTGATTGTATTCTCACCAATTCTAACCCCAAATAACACTAAATAAGTCATTTAGTGGTTCAACGCAATGTGTCCGAGTTTTTAGCCCATTTGGGACCCAATTTCAACAAGTCTTTCTCCACACTTCGAAACACTCTTCATGCACCTATATCACTTGTAATCAATCAAATTTATTGTATGCTAACATATTCTAACCCCAAACAATACTAGACAAGCTATTTAATTCTTCAAAGCAATGGTTGTGGGTTCTTAGCCCATTTTGGACGAAATTTCAGCAAGTCATTCTACACACTTTTAAACACCCTTCATGTATCTCTAGCACTTGTAATCAATCAACTTCATTGTATTCTAACATATTCTAACCCCAAACAACACTAGATAAGTCATTTATTGGTTCAACGCAATGTCTCCTAGTTCTTAGCGCATTTCGGACCTAATTTCAACAAGTCTTTCTCCACACTTCAAAACACTCTTCATGCACCTCTAGCCCTTGTAATCAATCAAATTTAATGTATGCTACCATATTCTCACCCCAAAAAACACTAGACAAGCCATTTAATCAATCAAATTTATTGTATGCTAACATATTCTAACCCCAAACAACACTAGACAAGCCATTTAATTCTTCAAAGCAATGGTTGTGGGTTCTTAGCCCATTTTGGACCAAATTTCATCAAGTCTTTCCATACACTTTTAAACACTCTTCATGTATCTCTAGCACTTGTAATCAATCAACTTCACTGTATTCTAATATATTATAACCCCAAACAACCCTAGATAAGTCATTTAGTTGTTCAACGCAATGTGTCCTAGTTCTTAGCCCATTTGGGACCTAATTTCAACAAGTCTTTCTCCACACTTCTAAACACTCTTCATGCACCTCTAGTCCTTGTAATCAATCAAATTTATTGTATGCTAACATATTCTAACCCCAAACAACACTAGACAAGCCATTTAATTCTTCAAAGCAATGGTTGTGGGTTCTTATCCCATTTTGGATCTCTAGCACTTGTAATCAATCACTTTTAAACACTCTTTATCTATCGCTATTACTTGTAATTAATCAACTTCATTGTATTATAACAAATTCTAACCCCAAACAACACTAAATAATTGATTTAGTGGTTTAACGCGAAGTTTCCGAGTTTTTAGCCCATTTGGGACTCAATTTCAACAAGTTTTTCTCCACACTTCTAAGCACTCTTCATGCACCTCTAGCACTTGTAATCAATCAAATTTATTGTATTATATTATATTCTAACCCCAAACAAAACTATACAAGCTATTCAAAGCAATGGTTGTGGGTTCTTAGCCCAATTTTGGACCAAATTTCAGCAAGTCTCTCTACACACTTTCAAACACTCTTCATGCATCTCTAGCACTTGAAATTAATCAAATTCATTGTATTCTAACATATTCTAACCCCAAAAAACACTAGATAAGTCATTTAGTGGTTCAACGCAATATTTACTAGTTTTTAACCCATTTGGGACCCAATTTCAACAAGTCTTTCTCCACACTTCTAAACACTCTTCATGAACCTCTAGCACTTGTAATCAATCAAATTTATTGTATTCTAACATATTCTAACCCCAATCAACACTATACAAGACATTTAATGCTTGAAAGCAATGGTTGTGGGTTCTTTACCCATTTTGGGACCCAATTTCAACAAGTCTTTCTCCACACTTCTAAACACTCTTCATGCAGCTCTAGCACTTGTAATTAATCAAATTTATTGTAATCTAACATATTCTAACCCCAAACAACATTAGACAGGCCATTTAATTCTTCAAAGCAATGGTTGTGGGTTCTTGTCCCATTTTGGACCAAATTTCAGCAAGTCTTCCTAGACACTTTTAAACACTCTTTATCTATCTATATTACTTGTAATCAATCAACTTCATTGTATTCTAACAAATTCTAACCCAAAACAACACTAAATAAGTCATTTAGTGGTTCAACGCAATGTTTCCGAGTTCTTAGCCCATTTGGGACCTAATGTTAACAAGTCTTTCTCCACACTTCTAAACACTCTTCATGCACCTCTAGCACTTGGAATTAATCAACTTTATTGTAAAACATATTCCAACCCCAAAAAACATTAGACAAGCCATTTTATTATTCAAAGCAATGGTCGTGGGTTCTTATCCCATTTTGGACCAAATTTCAGTAAGTCTTCCTACACACTTTTAATCACTCTTCATGGATCTCTAGGACTTGCAATCAATCAAATTCATTGTATTCTAACATATTCTAACCTTAAACAACACTAGATAAGTCATTTAGTGGGTCAACCCAATGTTTCCTATTTCTTAGCCAATTTGGGACCCAATTTCAATAAGTCTTTCTCCACCCTTCTAAAAACTCTTCATGCACCTCTAGCACTTGTAATCAATCAAATTTATTGTATTCTAACATCCTCTAACCTCAAACAACATTAGACAGGCCATTTAATTCTTTAAAGCAATGGTTGTGGGCTCTTGTCCCATTTTGGACCAAATTTCAAC
>NW_006238884.1:30444-32327 GCF_000375325.1 Capsella rubella | reverse complement strand
CTTCATGCACCTCTAGCACTTGTAATCAATCAAATTTATTGTATTCTAACATATTCTAACCCCAAACAACACTATAAAAGCCATTTAATGCTTCAAAGCAATAGTTGTGGGTTCTTAGCCCATTTTGGACCAAATTTCAGCAAGTCTCTCTACACACTTTTAAACACTCTTCATGCATCTCTAGCACTTGCAATCAATCAACTTCATTGTATTCTAATATATTCTAACCCCAAACAACCCTAGATAAGTCATTTAGTGGTTCAACGCATTGTGTCCTAGTTCTTAGCCCATTTGGGACCTAATTTCAACAAGTGTTTCTCCACACTTTTAAACACTCTTTAGCTATCGCTATTACTTGTAATTAATCAACTTATTTGTATTATAACAAATTCTAACCCCAAACAACACTAAATAAGTGATTTAGTGGTTCAACACGAAGTTTCCGAGTTTTTAGCCCATTTGGGACCCAATTTCAACAAGTTTTTCTCCACACTTCTAAACACTGTTCATGCACCTCTAGCACTTGTAATCAATCAAATTTATTGTATGCTAACATATTCTAACCCCAGAAAACATTAGACAAGCCATTTAATTCTTCAAAGCAATGGTTGTGGGATCTTAGCCCATTTTGGACCAAATTTCACCAAGTCTTTCTACCCACTTAAAACACTCTTCATGTATCTCTAGCACTTGTAATCAATCAACTTCATTGTATTGTAACATATTCTAACCCCAAGCAACACTAGATAAGTCATTTATTGGTTCAACGCAATGTTTCCTAGTTCTTAGCGCATTTCGGACCTAATTTCAACAAGTCTTTCTCCACATTTCTAAACACTCTTCATGCACCTCTAACACTGGTAATTATCTAATTTATTGTATTCTAACATATTATAACCCCAAACAACAGTATACAAGCTATTTAATTTTTCAAAGCAATGGTTGTGGGTTCTTAGCCCATTTTGGACGAAATTTGAGCAAGTCATTCAACACACTTTTAAACACCCTTCATGTATCTCTAGCACTTGTAATCAATCAACTTCATTGTATTCTAACATTTTCTAACCCCAAACAACACTAGATAAGTCATTTAGTGGTTCAACGCAATGTGTCCTAGTTCTTAGCCCATTTGGGACCTAATTTCAACAAGTCTTTCTCCACACTTCTAAACACTCTTCATGCACCTCTAACACTTCTAATCAATCAAATTTATTGTATTCTAACTTGTTATAACCCCAAACAACATAAGACAAGCCATTTAATTCTTCAAAGCAATGGTTGTGGGTTCTTAGCCCATTTTGAACCAAATTTCAGCAAGTCTCTCTACACACTTTTAAACACTCTTCATGCATCTCTAGCACTTGGAATCAATAAAATTCATGTTATTCTAACATATTCTAACCCCAAACAACACTAGATAAGTCATTTAGTTGTTCAACGCAATGTTTCCTAGTTTTTAGCCCATTTGGGACCTAATTTCAACAAGTCTTTCTCCACACTTCTAAACACTCTTCATGCACCTCTAGCACTTGTAATTAATCAAATTTATTGTATTCTAACATATTCTAACCCCAAACAACATTATACGAGCCATTTAGTTATTCAAAAATTGTTGTGGGTTCTTATCCCATTTTGGACCAAATTTCAGCAAGTCTTCCTACACACTTTTAAACACTCTTTATCTATCTCTATTACTTGTAATCAATCAAATTCATTGTATTCTAACAAATTCTAACCCCAAAAAAACACTAAATAAGTCATTTAGTGGTTCAACGCAAAGTTTCCGAGTTTTTAGCCCATTTGGAACCCAATTTCAACAAGTCTTTCTCCACACTTCTAAACACTCTTCATGCACCTCTAACACTTGTAATCAATCAAATTTA
>NW_006238884.1:27773-30344 GCF_000375325.1 Capsella rubella | reverse complement strand
GAGTTCATAGCCCATTTTGGACCAAATTTCAGCAAGTCTCTTTACACACTTTTAAACACTCTTCATGCATCTCTAGCACTTGAAATCAATCAAATTCATTGTATTCTAACATATTTTAACCCCGAACAACACTAGATAAGTCATTTAGTGGTTCAACGCAATGTTTCCTAGTTCTTAGCCCATTTGGGACCTAATTTCAACAAGTCTTTCTCCACACTTCTAAACACTCTTCATGCACCTCTAGCACTTGGAATTAATCAAATTTATTGTATTCTAACATATTCCAACCCCAAAAAACATTAGACAAGCCATTTTATTATTCAAAGCAATGGTCGTGGGTTCTTATCCCATTTTGGACCAAATTTCAGCAAGTCTTCCTACACACTTTTAAACACTCTTTATCTATCTCTATTACTTGTAATCAATCAACTTCATTGTATTCTAATAAATTCTAACCCCAAACAACATTAACTTAATCATTTAGTAGTTCAATGCAATGTTTCCGAGTTTTTAGCCCATTTGGGACCCAATTCCAACAAGTCTTTCTCCACACTACTAAACACTCTTCATGCACCTCTAACACTTCTAATCAATCAAATTTATTGTATTCTAAGATATTCTAACCCCAAACAACACTATACAAGCCATTTAATGCTTTAAAGCAATGGTTGTGGGTTCTTAGCCCATTTTGGACCAAATTTCAGCAAGTCTCTCTACATACTTTTAAACACTCTTCATGCATCTCTAGCACTTGAAATCAATCAAGTATATTGAATTCTAACATATTCTAACCCTAAACAACACTAGATAAGTCATTTAGTGGTTCAATGCAATGTTTCCTGGGTTCTTAGCCCATTTTGGACCAAATTTCAGCAAGTCTCTCTACACACTTTTAATCACTCTTCATGCATCTCTAGCACTTGAAATCAATCAAATTTATTGTATTTTAAAATATTCTAACCCAAACAAAATTAGACAAGCCATTTAATTATTCAAAGCAATGGTTGTGGGATCTTACCCCATTTTGGACCAAATTTCAGCAAGTCTTCCTACACACTTTCAAACACTCTTCATCTATCTCTATCACTTGTAATCAATCAACTTGATTGTATTCTAACAAATTCTAACCCCAAATAACACTAAATAAGTCATTTAGTGGTTCAACGTAATGTTTCCGAGTTCTTAGCCCATTTGGGACTTAATTTCAACAAGTCTTTCTCCACACTTCGAAACACTCTTCATGCACCTGTAGCACTTGTATTTAATCAAATTTATGGTATTCTAACATATTATAACCCCAAACAATATTAGACAAGCCATTTAATTATTCAAAGCAATGGTTGTGGGTTCTTATCCCATTTTGGACCAAATTTCAGCAAGTCTTCCTACACACTTTTAAACACCCTTCATCTATCTCTATCACTTGTAATCAATCAACTTGATTGTATTATAACAAATTCTAACCCCAAATAACACTAAATAAGTCATTTAGTGGTTTAACGCAATGTTTCCGAGTTCGTAGCCCATTTGGGACCCAATTTCAACAAGTCATTCTCCACACTTCGAAACACTCTTCATGTACCTATAGCACTTGTAATTAATAAAATTTATTGTATTCGAACATATTATAACCCCAAACAACATTAGACAAGCCATTTAATTCTTCAAAGCAATGGTTGTGGGTTCTTATCCTATTTTGGACCAAATTTCAGCAAGTCTTCCTCCACACTTACACTCTTTATCTATCTCTATGACTTGTAATCAATCAAATTCATTGTATTCTACCAAATTATAATTCCAAAAAACACTAGATAAGCCATTTAGTGGTTCAACGCAATGTTTCAGAGTTTTTAGCCCATTTGGGACCCAATTTCAACAAGTCTTTCTCCACACTTCGAAACACTCTTCATTCACCTATAGCACTTGTAATTAATCAAATTTATTTTATTCTAGCCCTTGTAATCAATCAAATTTATTGTATGCTAACATATTCTAACCCCAAACAACACTAGACAAGCCATTTAATTCTTCAAACTAATGGTTGTGGGTTCTTAGCCCATTTTGGACCTAATTTCAGCAGGTCTTTCTACACACATTTAAACACTCTTCATGTATCTCTAGCACTTGTAATCAATCACTTTTAAACACTCTTTATCTATCGCTATTACTTGTATTTAATCAACTTCATTGTATTATAACAAATTCTAACCCCAAACAACACTAAATAAGTGATTTAGTGGTTCAACGCGAAGTTTCCGAGTTTTTAGCCCATTTGGGACACAATTTCAACAAGTTTTTCTCCACACTTCTAAACACTCTTCATGCACCACTAGCACTTGTAATCAATCAAATTTATTGTATTATATTATATTCTAACCCCAAACAACACTATTCAAGCTATTTAATGCTTCAAATCAATGGTTGTGGATTCTTAGCCCAATTTTGGACCAAATTTCAGCAAGTCTCTTTACACACTTTCAAACACTCATCATGCATCTCTAGCACTTGAAATCAATCAAATTCATTGTATTCTAACATATTCTAACCCCAAACAACACTAAATAAGTCATT
>NW_006238884.1:26624-27673 GCF_000375325.1 Capsella rubella | reverse complement strand
TCAACGCAATGTGTCCGAGTTTTTAGCCCATTTGGGACCCAATTTAAACAAGTCTTTCTCCACACTTCGAAACACTCTTCATGCACCTATAGCACTTGTAATTAATCAAATTTATTGTATTCTAACATATTCTAGTCCCAAACAACATTAGATAAGCCATTTAATTATTCAAAGCAATGGTTGTGGGTTCTTATCCCATTTTGGACCAAGTTTCAGCAAGTCTACCTACACACTTTTAAACACTCTTTATCTAACTCTATTACTTTTAATCAATCAACTTCATTGTATTCTAACAAATTCTAACCCCAAACAAACACTAAATAAGTCATTTCGTGGTTCAACGCAATGTTCCCGAGTTTTTAGCCCATCTCGGACCCAATTTCAACAAGCTTTCTCCACACTTCTAAACACTCTTCATGCACCTCTAGCAGTTGTAATCAATCAAATTTATTGTATTCTAACATATTCTAACCCCAAACAACACTATACAATCCATTTAATTCTTCAAAGCAATGGTTGTGGGTTCTTAGCCCATTTTGGACCAAATTTCAGCAAGTCTCTCTACACACTTTTAATCACTCTTCATGCATCTCTAGCACTTGAAATCAGTCAAATTCATTGTATTCTAACATATTCTAACCCCAAACAACACTAGATAAGTCATTTCGTGGTTCAACGCAATGTGTCCGAGTTTTTAGCCCATTTGGGACCCAATTTAAACAAGTCTTTCTCCACACTTCGAAACACTCTTCATGCACCTATAGCACTTGTAATTAATCAAATTTATTGTATTCTAACATATTATAACACCAAACAACATTAGACATTCCATTTAATTCTTCAAAGCAATGGTTGTGAGTTCTTAGCCCATTTTGGCCCAAATTTCAGCAAGTCTCTCTACACACTTTTAAACACTCTTCCTGCATCTCTAGCACTTGCAATCAATCAAATTCATTGTATTCTAACATATCATAGCCCCAAACAACACTAGATAAGTCATTTAGTGGTTCAACGCAATGTTTCCGATTTCTTAGCCCATTTGCGACCCA
>NW_006238884.1:21916-26524 GCF_000375325.1 Capsella rubella | reverse complement strand
CAAAGCAATGGTTGTGGGTTCTTATCCCATTTTGGACCAAATTTCAGCAAATCTTTCTACACACTTTTAAACACTCTTTATCTATCTCTATTACTTGTAATCAATTAACTTCATTGTATACTAACAAATTCTAACCCCAAACAAACACTAAATAAGTCATTTAGTGGTTCAACGCAATGTTTCCGAGTTTTTAGCCCATCTCGGACCCAATTTCAACAAGTCTTTCTCCACACTTCTAAAATCAGTTCATGCATCTCTAGCACTTTTAATCAATCAAATTTATTGTATTCTAACATATTCTAACCCCAAACAACACTATACAAGCCATTTAATGCTTCAAAGCAATGGTTGTGGGTTCAGCAAGTCTCTCTACATACTTTTAAACACTCTTCATGCATCTCTAGCACTTGAAATCAATCAAGTATATTGAATTCTAACATATTCTAACCCTAAACAACACTAGATAAGTCATTTAGTGGTTCAACGCAATGTTTCCTAGTTCTTAGCTCATTTGGGACCTAATTTCAACAAGTCTTTCTCCACACTTCTAAACACTCTTCATGCACCTCTAGCACTTGGAATTAATCAAATTTATTGTATTCTAACATATTCCAACCCCAAAAAACATTAGACAAGCCATTTTATTATTCAAAGCAATGGTTGTGGATTTTATCCTATTTTGGACCAAATTTCAGCAAGTCTTCCTCCACACTTGTAAACACTGTTCATGTATCTGTAGCACTTGTAATCAATCAACTTCATTGTATTCTAACATATTCTAACCCCAAACAACACTAGATAAGTCATTTAGTGGTTCAACGCAATGTTTCCGAGTTATTAGTCCATTTGGGACCCAATTTCAACAAGTCTTTCTCCACACTTCTAAACACTCTTCATGCACCTCTAGCCCTTGTAATCAATCAAATTTATTGTATGCTAACATATTCTAACCCCAAAAAACACTAGACACGCCATTTAATTCTTCAAAGCAATGGTTGTGGGTTCTTAGCCCATTTTGGACCAAATTTCAGCAAGTCTTTCTACCCACTTTTAAACACTCTTCATGTATCTCTAGCACTTGTAATCAATCAACTTCATTGTATTCTAACATATTATAATCCCAAACAACACTAGATAAGTCATTTATTGGTTCAACGCAATGTTTTCTAGTTCTTAGCGCATTTGAGACCTAATTTCAACAAGTCTTTCGCCACATTTCTAAACACTCTTCATGCACCTCTAGCCCTTGTAATCAATCAAATTTATTGTATGCTAACATATTCTAACTCCAAACAACACTAGACAAGCCATTTAATTCTTCAAAGCAATGGTTGTGGGTTCTTAGCCCATTTTGGGCCAAATTTCAGCAAGTCTTTCCATACACTTTTAAACTCTCTTCATGTATCTCTAGCACTAGTAATCAATCAACTTCATTGTATTCTAACATATTCTAACGCCAAACAACCCTAGATAAGTTATTTAGTGGTTCAACGCAATGTGTCCTAGTTCTTATCCCATTTGGGACCCAATTTCAACAAGTCTTTCTCCACACTTCTAAACACTCTTCATGCACCTCTAGCACTTGTAATCAATCAAATTTATTGTATTCTAACATATTCTAACCCCAAACAATACTATACAAGCCATTTAATGCTTCAAAGCAATGGTTGTGGGTTCTTAGCCCATTTTGGACTAAATTTTAGCAAGTCTCTCTACAAACTTTTAAACACTCTTCATGCATCTCTAGCACTTTGAATCAATCAAATTCATTGTATTCTAACATATTCTAACCCCAAACAACACTAGATAAGTGATTTAGTGGTTCACTGCAATGTTTCGTAGTTCTTAGCCCATTTGGGACCCAATTTCAACAAGTCTTTCTCCACACTTCTAAACACTCTTCATGCAGCTCTAGCACTTGTAATTAATCAAATTTATTGTAATCTAACATATTCTAACCCCAAACAACATTAGACAGGCCATTTAATTCTTCAAAACAATGGTTGTGGGTTCTTGTCCCATTTTGGATCAAATTTCAGCAAGTCTCTCTACACACTTTTAAACACTCTTCATGCATATCTATCACTTGAAATCAATCAAATTCATTGTACTCTAACAAATTCTAACTCCAAACAACACTAAATAAGTCATTTAGTGGTTCAACGCAATGTGTCCGAGTTTTTAGCCCATTTGGGACCCAAGCTATTTAACATATTCTAACCCCAAACAACATTACCCAAGCTATTTAATTATTCAAAGCAAAGGTTGTGGGTTCTTATCCCATTTTGGACCAAATTTCAGCAAGTTTTCCTACACACTTTTAAACACTCTTCATCTATCTCTATCACTTGTAATCAATCAACTTGATTGTATTCTAACAAATTATAACCCCAAATAACACTAAATAATTCATTTAATGGTTCAACGCAATGTTTCCGAGTTCTTAGCCCATTTGGGATCTAGTTTCAACAAGTCTTTCTCCACACTTCTAATCACTCTTCATGCACCTCTAGCACTTGTAATCAGTCAAATTTATTGTATTCTAACATATTCTAACCCCAAACAACACTATCCAAGACATTTAATGCTTCAAAGCAATGGGTTATGGGTTCTTAGCCCATTTTGGATCAAATTTCAGCAAGTCTCTCTACACACTTTTAAACACTCTTCATCTATCTCTATCACTTGTAATCAATCAACTTGATTGTATTCTAACAAATTCTAACCCCAAATAACACTAAATAATTCATTTAGTGGTTCAACGCAATGTTTCCGAGTTCTTAGCCCATTTGGGACCTAATTTCAACAAGTCTTTCTCCACACTTTTAAACACTCTTCATGCACCTATAGCACTTGTAATTAATCAAATTTATTGTATTCTAACATATTCTAACCCCAAACAACATTAGACAAGCCATTTAATTATTCAAAGCAATGGTTGTGGGTTCTTATCCCATTTTGGACCAAATTTCAGCAAGTCTTCCTACACACTTTTAAACACTCTTTATCTATCTCTATTACTTGTAATCAATCAACTTCATTGTATTCTAACAAATTCTAACCCCAAACAAACACTAAATAAGTCATTTAGTGGTTCAACGCAATGTTCCCGAGATTTTAGCCCATCTCGGACCCAATTTCAACAAATCTTTCTCCACACTTCTAAACACTTTTCATGCACCTCTAGCACTTGTAATCAATCAAATTTATTGTATTCTAACATATTCTAAGCCCAAACAACACTATACAATCCATTTAATGCTTCAAAGCAATGGTTGTGGGTTCTTAGCCCATTTTGGACCAAATTTCAGCAAGTCTCTCTACACACTTTTAAACACTCTTCATGCATCTCTAGCACTTGAAATCAATCAAGTATATTGCATTCTAACATATTCTAACCCTAAACAACACTAGATAAGTCATTTAGTGGTTCAACGCAATGTGTCCGAGTTTTTAGCCCATTTGGGACCCAATTTTAACAAGTCTTTCTCCACACTTCGAAACACTCTTCATGCACCTATAGCACTTTTAATTCATCAAATTTATTGTATTCTAACTTATTCTAACCCCAAACAACATTAGACAAGCCATTTAATTATTCAATGCAATGGTTGTGGGTTCTTATCCCATTTTGGACCAAATTTCAGCAAGTCTTCCTACACACTTTTAAACACTCTTTATCTATCTCTATTACTTGTAATCAATCAACTTCATTGTATTCTAATAAATTCTAACCCCAAAAAAACACTAAATAAGTCATTTAGTGGTTCAACGCAAAGTTTCCGAGTTTTTAGCCCATTTGGGATCCAATTTCAACAAGTCTTTCTCCACACTTCTAAACACTCTTCATGCACCTCTAACACTTGTAATCAATCAAACTTATTGTATTCTAAGATATTCTAACCCCAAAAAACAGTATACAAGCCATTTAATGCTTCAAAGCATTGGTTGTGGGTTCTTAGCCCCTTTTGGACCAAATTTCAGCAAGTCTCTTTACACACTTTTAAACACTCTTCATGCATATCTAGCACTTGAAATAAATCAAATTCATTGTATTCTAACATATTCTAACCCCAAACAACACTAGATAAGTCATTTAGTGGTTCAACGCAATGTTTCCTAGTTCTTAGCCCATTTGGGACCTAATTTCAACAAGTCTTTCTCCACACTTCTAAACACTCTTCATGCACCTCTAGCACTTGGAATTAATCAAATTTATTGTATTCTAACATATTCCAACCCCAAAAAACATTAGACAAGCCATTTTATTATTCAAAGCAATGGTTGTGGGTTTTTATCCCATTTTGGACCAAATTTCAGCAAGTCTTCCTACACACTTTTATACACTCTTTATCTATCTATATTACTTGTAATCAATCAACTTCATTGTATTCTAACAAATTCTAACCCCAAACAACACTAAATAAGTCATTTAGTGGTTCAACGCGATGTTTCCGAGTTTTTAGCCCATTTGTGACCCAATTTCAACAAGTCTTTCTCCACACTTCTAAACACTCTTCATGCACGTCTAGCACTTGTAATTAATCAAATTTATTGTATTCTAACATATTCTAACCCCAAACAACATTAGATAAGTCATTTAGTTGT
>NW_006238884.1:21559-21816 GCF_000375325.1 Capsella rubella | reverse complement strand
CAACGCAATGGTTGTGGGTTCTTAGCCCATTTTCGACCAAATTTCAGCAAGTCTCTCTACACACTTTTACACACTCTTCATGCATCTCTAGCACTTGAAATCAATCAAATTCATTGTATTCTAACATATTCTAACCCCAAACAACATTAGACAAGCCATTTAATTCTTCAAAGCAATGGTTGTGGGTTCCTGTCCCATTTTGGACCAAATTTCAGCAAGTCTTCCTAAACAGTTTTAAACACTCTTTATCTATCTAT
>NW_006238884.1:20731-21327 GCF_000375325.1 Capsella rubella | reverse complement strand
AGCTATTTAATTATTAAAAGCAATGGTTGTGGGTTCTTCTCCCATTTTGGACCAAATTTCAGCAAGTCTTCCTACACACTTTTAAACACTCGTCATGGATCTCTAGGACTTGTAATCAATCAAATTCATTGTATTCTAACATATTCTAACCCCAACCAACACTAGATAAGTCATTTAGTGGTTCAACGCAATGTTTCATAGTTCTTAGCCCATTTGGGACCCAATTTCAACAAGTCTTTCTCCACACTTCTAAACACTCTTCATGCAGCTCAAGCACTTGTAATAAATCAAATTTATTGTAATCCAACATATTCTAACCTCAAACAACATTAGACAGGCCATTTAATTCTTCAAAGCAATGGTTGTGGGCTCTTGTCCCATTTTGGACCAAATTTCAGCAAGTCTTCCTAGACACTTTTAAACACTCTTTATCTATCTATATTACTTGTAATCAATCAACTTCATTGTATTCTAACAAATTCTAACCCCAAACAACACTAAATAAGTCATTTAGTGGTTCAACGCGATGTTTCCGAGTTTTTAGCCCATTTGGGACCCA
The DNA here is from genome assembly GCF_000375325.1 of Capsella rubella. Lineage (NCBI taxonomy): Eukaryota > Viridiplantae > Streptophyta > Magnoliopsida > Brassicales > Brassicaceae > Capsella > Capsella rubella. Next base: position 20,768 of record NW_006238884.1, on the reverse strand, counting down.
ATTTCAACAAGTCTTTCTCCACACTTCTAAACACTCT
>NW_006238884.1:20179-20631 GCF_000375325.1 Capsella rubella | reverse complement strand
CAACATTACCCAAGCTATTTAATTATTCAAAGCAATGGTTGTGGGTTCTTATCCCATTTTGGACCAAATTTCAGCAAGTCTTCCTACACACTTTTAAACACTCTTCATGGATCTCTAGGACTTGCAATCAATCAAATTCATTATATTCTAACATATTCTAACCCCAAACAAAACTAGATAAGTCAATTAGTGGTTCAACCCAATGTTTCCTAGTTCTTAGCCCATTTGGGACCCAATTTCAACAAGTCTTTCTCCACACATCTAAACACTCTTCATGCAGCTCAGCACTTGTAATTAATCAAATTAATAGTAATCTAACATCTTCTAACCTCAAACAACATTAGACAGGCCATTTAATTCTTTAAAGCAATGGTTGTGGGCTCTTGTCCCATTTTGGACCAAATTTCAACAAGTCTTCCTACACACTTTGAAACACTCTTAATATAAATCTA
>NW_006238884.1:19297-20062 GCF_000375325.1 Capsella rubella | reverse complement strand
AATTTCAACAAGTCTTTCTCCACACTTCTAAACACTCTTCATGCAGCTCTAGCACTTGTTATTAATCAAATTTATTGTAATCTAACATATTCTAACCCCAAACAACATTAGACAGGCCATTTAATTCTTCAAAGCAATGGTTGTGGGTTCTTGTCCCATTTTGGACCAAATTTCAGCAAGTCTTCCTACACACTTTTAAACACTCTTTATCTATCTATATTACTTGTAATCAATCAAATTCATTGTATTCTAACAAATTCTAACCCCAAACAACACTAAATAAGTCATTTAGTGGTTCAACGCGACGTTTCCGAGTTTTTAGCCCATTTGGGACCCAATTTCAACAAGTCTTTCTCCACACTTCTAAACACTCTTCATGCACCTCTAGCACTTGTAATCAATCAAATTTATTGTATTCTAACATATTATAACCCCAAACAACATTACCCAAGCTATTTAATTATTCAAAGCAATGGTTGTGGGTTCTTATCCCATTTTGGACCAAATTTCAGCAAGTCTTCCTACACACTTTTAAACACTCTTCATGGATCTCTAGGACTTGCAATCAATCAAATTCATTATATTCTAACATATTCTAACCCCAAACAAAACTAGATAAGTCAATTAGTGGTTCAACCCAATGTTTCCTAGTTCTTAGCCCATTTGGGACCCAATTTCAACAAGTCTTTCTCCACACATCTAAACACCCTTCATGCAGCTCAGCACTTGTAATTAATCAAATTAATAGTAATCTAACATCTTCTA
>NW_006238884.1:18750-19183 GCF_000375325.1 Capsella rubella | reverse complement strand
ATCTAAATCTATTACTTGTAATCAATAAACTTCATTGTATTCTAACAAATTATAACCCCAAACAACACTAAATAAGTCATTTAGTGGTTCAACGCGATGTTTCCGAGTTTTTAGCCCATTTGGGACCCAATTTCAACAAGTCTTTCTTCACACTTCTAAACACTCTTCATGCACCTCTTACAATTGTAATCAATCAAATTTATTGTATTCTAACATATTCTAACCCCAAACAACACTATAAAAGCCATTTAATGCTTCAAAGAAATGGTTGTGGGTTCTTAGCCCATTTTGGACCAAATTTCAGCAAATCTCTCTACACAATTTTAAACACTCTTCATGCATCTCTAGCACTTGAAATCAATCAAATTCATTGTATTCTAACATATTCTAACCCGAAACAACACTATAAAAGCCATTTAATGCTTCAAAGCAA
>NW_006238884.1:18292-18650 GCF_000375325.1 Capsella rubella | reverse complement strand
GTTGTGGGTTCTTAGCCCATTTTGGACCAAATTTCTGCAAGTCTCTCTACACACTTTTAAACACTCTTCATGCATCTCTAGCACTTGAAATCAATCAAATTCATTGTATTCTAACATATTATAACCCCAAACAACACTATAAAAGCCATTTAATGCTTCAAAGCAATGGTTGTGGGTTCTTAGCCCATTTTGGACCAAATTTCAACAAGTCTTTCTCCACACTTCTAAACACTCTTCACGCATCTCTTCATGTATCTCTAGCACTAGTAATCAATCAAATTTAATCTAACCCCAAACAACAATAGATAAGTCATTTAGTGGTTCAACCCAATGTTTCCTAGTTCTTAGCCCATTTGGG
>NW_006238884.1:17918-18192 GCF_000375325.1 Capsella rubella | reverse complement strand
TCTTTCTTCACACTTCTAAACACTCTTCATGCACCTCTAGCACTTGTAATCAATCAAATTTATTGTATTCTAACATATTCTAACCCCAAACAACACTATAAAAGCCATATAATGCTTCAAAGCAATGGTTGTGGGTTCTTAGCCCATTTTGGACCAAATTTCAGCAAGTCTCTCTACACACTTTTAAACACTCTTCATGCATCTCTAGCACTTGAAATCAATCAAATTCATTGTATTCTAACATATTCTAACCCCAAACGACACTAGATAAGTC
>NW_006238884.1:17277-17818 GCF_000375325.1 Capsella rubella | reverse complement strand
ACCACTCTTCATGCAGCTCTAGCACTTGTAACTAATCAAATTTATTGTAATCTAACATATTCTAACCCCAAACAACATTAGACAGGCCATTTAATTCTTCAAAGCAATGGTTGTGGGTTCTTGTCCCATTTTGGACCAAATTTCAGCAAGTCTTCCTACACACTTTTAAACACTCTTTATCTATCTATATTACTTGTAATCAATAAACTTCATTGTATTACAACAAATTATTACCCCAAACAACACTAAATAAGTCATTTAGTGATTCAACGCATTGTTTCCGAGTTTTTAGCCCTTTTGGGACACAATTTCAACAAGTCTTTCTCCACACTTCTAAGCACTCTTCGTACACATATAGCACTTGTACTCAATCAAATTTATTGTATTCTAACATATCCTAACCCCAAACAACACTATACAAGTCATTTAATGCTTCAAAGCATTGGTTGTGGGTTCTTAGCCCCTTTTGGACCAAATTTCAGCAAGTCTCTCTACACACTTTTAAACACTCTTCATGCATCTCTAGCACTTGAAATCAATC
>NW_006238884.1:15972-16650 GCF_000375325.1 Capsella rubella | reverse complement strand
ACTTTTAAACACTCTTCATGCATATCTAGCACTTAAAATCAATCAAATTCATTGAATTCTAACATATTCTAACCCCAAAAAACACTAGATAAGTTATTTAGTGGTTCAACGCAATGTTTCCTAGTTCTTAGCCCATTTGGGACCTAATTTCAACAAGTCTTTCTCCACACTTCTAAACACTCTTCATGCACCTCTAGCACTTGGAATTAATCAAATTTATTGTATTCTAACATATTCCAACCCCAAAAAACATTAGACAAGCCATTTTATTATTCAAAGCAATGGTTGTGGGTTTTTATCCCATTTTGGACCAAATTTCAGCAAGTCTTCCTACACACTTTTAAACACTCTTTGTCTATCTCTATTACTTGTAATCAATCAACTTCATTGTATTCTAACAAATTCTAACCCCAAACAAACACTAAATAAGTCATTTAGTGGTTCAACGCAATGTTCCCGAGATTTTAGCCCATCTCGGACCCAATTTCAACAAGTCTTTCTCCACACTTCTAAACACTCTTCATGCACCTCTAGCACTTGTAATCAATCAAATTTATTGTATTCTAACATACTCTAACCCCAAACAACACTATAAAAGCCATATAATGCTTCAAAGCAATGGTTGTGGGTTCTTAGCCCATTTTGGACCAAATTTCAGCAAGTCTTCCTACACACTTT
>NW_006238884.1:15414-15703 GCF_000375325.1 Capsella rubella | reverse complement strand
AAAGCAATATTAATGGTTGTGGGTTCTTAGCCCATTTTGGACCAAATTTCAGCAAGTCTCTCTACACACTTTTAAACACTCTTCATGCATCTCTAGCACTTGAAATCAATCAAATTCATTGCATTCTAACATATTCTAACCATAAACAACACTAGATAAGTCATTTAGTGGTTCAATGCAATGTTTCCTAGTTCTTAGCCCATTTGGGACCCAATTTCAACAAGTCTTTCTCCACACTTCTAAACACTCTTCATGCACCTCTAGCACTTGTAATCAATTAAATTTATTG
>NW_006238884.1:14757-15314 GCF_000375325.1 Capsella rubella | reverse complement strand
CATGTTTCTCGATTCTAAACTCTCTAAACTCTTCTCTTCTACCGATTCTTTTAATCTACTTCTCTAAATCTTCACTCTTTTCTCGATTCTCTTTAGTCTCTCTCTTTTACCCGTTGGTTAATAACCGATTTGTTCTGAAAATCTCACCATGGAGAACACTAAGCCGATTGTGAATCCGGTTGTTCTCAAAGGGGGAAACTATCTCTTGTGGACGAGAACCACAAAGACTGCACTATGTGGCCGAGGGCTTTGGAGCCATGTCTAAGAAGAACATGTCACCAAGGAAGCCACAAGTAAAGAAGGAAAACAAGCCTTGGAAGAGGAAGACAAGGAAGCCGGGTTGGAAAAGGAAGCCAAGTGGTTCCAAGAAGACCAAACCGTGCTTGCCGTTCTTCAAAACTCTCTTGAAGCCTCCATTCTAGAAGCCTACTCCTATTGTGAAACCGCAAAGGAGCTTTGGGATACTCTCAAGAACGTTTATAGGAATGTATCAAACTTGACCCGAGTTTTTGAGGTCAAGAAAGCTATCAACAACCTATGCCAAGAAGACTTGGAGT
>NW_006238884.1:14252-14657 GCF_000375325.1 Capsella rubella | reverse complement strand
CGGTGGTTCTAAATGAACGCAAAGAGCAAGATAAAGTCTTCGGACTTCTCCTCACTCTCAATCCGGCGTTTAATGACCTCATCAAGCATCTCTTAAGGGCCGACAAGCTTCCAACCCTTGATGACGTGTGTGCTCAAGTTCAAAAGGAGCAAGGTTTTCTAGGCCTATTTGGTGGAAAAGAGGACCTTATTCTAGCAAATAAAGGCTCATACAAGCATGAAGACAAGAAAATAATGGTGTGTGACCATTGCAAAAAGCGAGGCCATGTGAAAGACAAGTGTTGGCTCCTTCACCCTCATCTCAAGCCGGCAAAGTTCAAAGCCAACGCAGCTCATGAGTCGACCAATGATGGATCTAGCTCGACCAAGCAAGGAGATGAAGCTGCCTTGACCACCGCGTACGGTG
>NW_006238884.1:13872-14113 GCF_000375325.1 Capsella rubella | reverse complement strand
CCCTAGTCTTATCAATAATGTTCAACCGGCTCTAGGAAATGGAATCATAGCCAATGGTGATAGAATTCCGGTAAAAGGAATAGGAGACTTGAAACTATTCGATAAGAACTCTAAAGCTTTCTTTATGCCTAGTTTCACTTCTAATCTTCTATCGGTTAAAAGAGCTACTAATGACTTAAACTGTTATGCTATATTTGGTCCTAATGATGTACATTTTCAGGATATTGAGACCGGAAAAGTT
>NW_006238884.1:12119-13613 GCF_000375325.1 Capsella rubella | reverse complement strand
GTTTTGATTTAGTACATTCGGATGTTTGGACTTCACCATGCATGTCTACAGATAACAACAAGTATTTTGTGACTTTCATTGATGAAAAATCGAAATATACTTGGATCACATTGTTACCTTCTAAAGATCGTGTATATGATGCTTTTATAAACTTCCAAAACTATGTTACTAATCATTTCAATGCTAAAATTAAGGTACTAAGATCGGATAATGGAGGAGAATATACAAGTCACAAACTCAAAGAACATCTAGCAAAACATGGGATTTTACAACAAACAAGTTGCCCTTATACACCCCAACAAAATGGAGTGGCGGAAAGGAAGAATCGACACCTTATGGAGGTAGCAAGGTCGATGATGTTCCACACAAATGTCACTAAGAGATATTGGGGTGATGCGGTGATGACGGCGTGCTATCTAATAAATAGAACTCCAACCAAAGTTCTAAAAGATCAATCACCATTCGAGGTACTTAACAAAACCAAACCCTCCTTAGATCACTTACGCGTGTTTGGGTGTGTTTGTTTTGTTTTAGTACCCGGAGAACAAAGAAACAAGTTGGATGCAAAGAGCTCTAAGTGTATGTTCATTGGGTATTCAACTACACAAAAGGGCTATAAGTGCTATGATCCGGTGAATGGTCGTTTATATGTGTCCCGAGATGTGAAGTTCATAGAGAATCAAGGTTATCATGATAAGAAGGATTGGAATAGTCTTAGAGATCTCTCACATTCATCAAGAGACCGGGCTGAGAGTTTGAAATTCTTACTTGATCATCTTGGTAACACTTCACCAAAGACACAAGAAACTGCACCAATACGTAATCCGGGAGATAACAATGGTCGTGTCTCGGATGTACAACCTCCGGAACCAAGTCATATACCTAATCCGGAGCCACTCTATGATGAAAACGAAGATGTGTACTCGGAAACATCAACCGTATATGAAGAAGAACAAGACGAAGTGGGAGAAGCTGAAGAGCAAACCACCACTTCCCAACCTCTTCGGAGAAGTGCTCGCCTAAAGTCGGATCCGACTACTTGGAAAAGCAAGCGAGTCTTCTACAATAGTCAAGCTGTGGCTCACTCTATTCAAGCGGTGTGTTCTCTTGCCTTGTTACCTTCTGAGCATCAAGCATTCCTTGGGAAAATTGAGGAACATTATATACCTCAAACCTATGAAGAAGCTAAAGATATCAAGGAATGGGTTGATGCGGTCAATGATGAAACCGGAGCCATGGTTCGAAATCACACATGGGACGAAGCTGATCTACCTAAAGGCAAGAAGACCGTTAGCTCAAAATGGGTGTTCACCATCAAGTATCAAAGTAATGGGGAGGTTGAGAGATACAAGGCAAGACTTGTAGCTCGAGGGTTCACACAAACATATGGTGATGACTACACGGATACTTTTGCCCCGGTAGCCAAGTTACATACCGTAAGGGTCGTGCTCTCTCTTGCCACCAATCTCTCGTGGGACTTATGGCAAATGGACG
>NW_006238884.1:11811-12019 GCF_000375325.1 Capsella rubella | reverse complement strand
GATGGATGAGCCACATGAAGATCCAAAGCAATATAGGCGACTTGTAGGTAAGCTTATTTACTTGACAATCACACGGCCTGACTTATGTTTTGCTGTGAATCAGGTTAGTCAACACATGAAGTCTCCTACAAAGTATCATTGGACTATGGTGGAAAGGATCCTTTGCTACCTCAAAGGAAGTCCGGGTCAAGGTGTATGGATGGGAAAG
>NW_006238884.1:11119-11711 GCF_000375325.1 Capsella rubella | reverse complement strand
ATTTGGTGACTTGGAAATCAAAGAAGCAAAAGGTGGTCTCTTGTTCAAGTGCGGAAGCGGAGTATAGAGCCATGCGAAAGCTAACAAATGAGCTCACTTGGCTCAAATCGCTTCTTAAAGACTTTGGAATCGAATCATCAAAGCCGATCACCATGCATTGTGATAATCAAGCCGCAATTCACATTGCAACGAACTCGGTGTTTCACGAAAGAACCAAACACATCGAGGTTGATTGTCACAAGGTTAGAGAAAAGATTGAAGAGGGTGTAATCCTACCTTGCTACACCCGAAGTGAAGATCAATTGGCGGACATCTTCACTAAGGCTGCAAGTCCTAAAGTTTGCGATCACATTCATAGCAAACTTGGGCTTGTAGACCTCACTCGCCCTTGATCAACTTCCCTAACTCGTGGACACCACACTCTTTTTCCCTTAACATAGTTTTGTCCCACGTGGTTTTCTATGTTAAGGTTTTTAATGAGGTGGTGCTTCACGGGTTCCAAGCTTAGCCATTCCATTAGGCTAAGCTTGAGGGGGAGTATTGATCAAGTCATGAATAAGTATCGAGACTTGGGAAGCTTTGGTCGAGAGAG
>NW_006238884.1:10667-11019 GCF_000375325.1 Capsella rubella | reverse complement strand
CCGAGGATCGAGAGCATTGACCGAGGATCGAGAGACACGTCCGGAGGATCGAGAAAACTATCCGGAGGATCGAGAGTATCGACCGAGTGTCCGTACGACCGTACGGTCATGTGACCAACATTGGGCTCACCTTCGTCCGACTTCAAGAGGAGAAGAAAGCCCATTTATTCCCAAGGCCTATGAAGACTTCAATGGCCTAGAACCTTCTCAAAAGAGCCGTTGGAGTCAAAGGGAGAAGGGAGTCACGTGTGGTCATTAGCGCGGACGGGTCGCTTTCACCATTGGGATCGGTCTCCTCTCTCTCCACAAGTCATTGTCGATTGTTTTTACCAATGCATTGTAAACCCTAGTT
>NW_006238884.1:10175-10567 GCF_000375325.1 Capsella rubella | reverse complement strand
CACTACTTATAGGCTATTGCCAACCTTGTAATCGATACACTTTTCTAATCTAATGAATCCATTCACTCTTTCACTCTCTTTGTTCTTCACTCGCTCATTCTCATCTCTTCTCACTCGTTAATCTCTCATTCCATCTCTTTATTCCGCATATTCTAACATGGTATCAGAGCATGTTTCTCGATTCTAAACTCTCTAAACTCTTCTCTTCTACCGATTCTTTTAATCTACTTCTCTAAATCTTCACTCTTTTCTCGATTCTCTTTAGTCTCTCTCTTTTACCCGTTGGTTAATAACCAATTTTTTTCTTAAAATCTCACCATGGAGAACACTAAGCCGATTGTGAATCCGGTTGTTCTCAAAGGGGGAAACTATCTCTTGTGGACGAGAACCAC
>NW_006238884.1:9149-10075 GCF_000375325.1 Capsella rubella | reverse complement strand
GGAAGCCACAAGTAAAGAAGGAAAAGAAGCCTTGGAAGAGGAAGACAAGGAAGCCGGGTTGGAGAAGGAAGCCAAGTGGTTCCAAGAAGACCAAACCGTGCTTGCCGTTCTTCAAAACTCTCTTGAAGCCTCCATTCTAGAAGCCTACTCCTATTGTGAAACCGCAAAGGAGCTTTGGGATACTCTCAAGAACGTTTATGGGAATGTATCAAACTTGACCCGAGTTTTTGAGGTCAAGAAAGCTATCAACAACCTATGCCAAGAAGACTTGGAGTTCACTAAGCATTTCGGGAAGTATAGAGCTCTATGGGCTGAGCTTGAGATGCTTCGTCCAAGCACGGTCGACCCGGTGGTTCTAAATGAACGCAAAGAGCAAGATAAAGTCTTCGGACTTCTCCTCACTCTCAATCCGGCGTTTAATGACCTCATCAAGCATCTCTTAAGGGCCGACAAGCTTCAAACCCTTGATGACGTGTGTGCTCAAGTTCAAAAGGAGCAAGGTTCTCTAGGCCTATTTGGTGGAAAAGGGGACCTTATTCTAGCAAATAAAGGCTCATACAAGCATGAAGACAAGAAAACAATGGTGTGCGACCATTGCAAAAAGCGAGGCCATGTGAAAGACAAGTGTTGGCTCCTTCACCCTCATCTCAAGCCGGCAAAGTTCAAAGCCAATGTAGCTCATGAGTCGACCAATGATGGATCTAGCTCGACCAACCAAGGAGATGAAGCTGCCTTGACCGCCGGGTACGGTGATGTTGTGAGAAAATCGGACTTAGAGGCACTCATCCGTTCCATAGCCTCTCTAAAGGAGTCCGGTACCACTTTCTTTGCCTCTAAACCTAGTAGAAATCTTGTTGTAGACTCGGGTGCTTCTCACCACATGATAAGTAACCCTAGTCTTATCAATAATGTTAAACCGGCTCTAG
>NW_006238884.1:8723-9049 GCF_000375325.1 Capsella rubella | reverse complement strand
AGACTTGAAACTATTCGATAAGAACTCTAAAGCTTTCTTTATGCCTAGTTTCACTTCTAATCTTCTATCGGTTAAAAGAGCTACTAATGACTTAAACTGTTATGCTATATTTGGTCCTAATGATGTACATTTTCAGGATATTGAGACCGGAAAAGTTCTTGGGGGAGGGCATTCAAAAGGAGATCTTTATGTCTTAGAGAAAACTTCACCAAGCAACTCTACTTCGTTTAATGCTAATGCTTGTCTTGTCTTTTGCTCTAATGCCGTTTGGCATGCTAGATTAGGCCACCCTCACTCTCGTGCTCTTGAATTAATGTTGCCTAATG
>NW_006238884.1:6681-8623 GCF_000375325.1 Capsella rubella | reverse complement strand
TTGTTTTGATTTAGTACATTCGGATGTTTGGACTTCACCATGCATGTCTAGAGATACAACAAGTATTTTGTGACTTTCATTGATAAAAAATCGAAATATACTTGGATCACATTGTTACCTTCTAAAGATCGTGTATATGATGCTTTTATAAACTTCCAAAACTATGTTACTAATCATTTCAATGCCAAAATTAAGGTACTAAGATCGGATAATGGAGGAGAATATACAAGTCACAAACTCAAAGAACATCTAGCAAAACATGGGATTTTACAACAAACAAGTTGCCCTTATACACCCCAACAAAATGGAGTGGCGGAAAGGAAGAATCGACACCTTATGGAGGTAGCAAGGTCGATGATGTTCCACACAAATGTCACTAAGAGATATTGGGGTGATGCGGTGATGACGGCGTGATATCTAATAAATAGAACTCCAACCAAAGTTCTAAAAGATCAATCGCCATTCGAGGTACTTAACAAAACCAAACCCTCCTTAGATCACTTACGCGTGTTTGGTTGTGTTTGCTTTGTTTTAGTACCCGGAGAACAAAGAAAAAAGTTGGATGCAAAGGCTCTAAGTGTATGTTCATTGGGTATTCAACTACACAAAAGGGCTATAAGTGCTATGATCCGGTGAATGGTCGTTTATATGTGTCCCGAGATGTGAAGTTCATGGAGAATCAAGGTTATCATGATAAGAAGGATTGGAATAGTCTTAGAGATCTCTCACATTCATCGAAAGACCGGGCTGAGAGTTTGAAATTCTTACTTGATCATCTTGGTAACACTTCACCAAAGACACAAGAAACTGCACCAATAAGTAATCCGGGAGATAACAATGATCGTGTCTCGGATGTACAACCTCCGGAACCGAGTTATATACCTAATCCGAAGCCACTCTATGATGAAAACGAAGATGTGTACTTGGAAACATCAACCGTATATGAAGAAGAACAAGACGAAGTGGGAGAAGCTGAAGAGCAAACCACCACTTCCCAACCTCTTCGGAGAAGTGCTCACCTAAAGTCGGATCCGACTACTTGGAAAAGCAAGCGAGTCTTCTACAATAGTCAAGCTGTGGCTCACCCTATTCAAGCGGTGTGTTCTCTTGCCTTGTTACCTTCTGAGCATCAAGCATTCCTTGGGAAAATTGAGGAACATTATATACCTCAAACCTATGAAGAAGCTAAAGATATCAAGGAATGGGTTGATGCGGTCAATGATGAAACCGGAGCCATGGTTCGAAATCACACATGGGACAAAGCGGATCTACCTAAAGGCAAGAAGACCGTTAGCTCAAAATGGGTGTTCACCATCAAGTATCAAAGTAATGGGGAGGTTGAGAGATACAAGGCAAGACTTGTAGCTCGAGGGTTCACACAAACATATGGTGATGACTACACGGATACTTTTGCCCCGGTAGCCAAGTTACATACCGTAAGGGTCGTGCTCTCTCTTGCCACCAATCTCTCGTGGGACTTATGGCAAATGGACGTGAAAAATGCATTCCTCCAAGGAGAGCTTGAAGAAGAAGTATACATGACTCCTCCTCCCGGTCTTAAAGAGACCGTGACTCCCGGGAAAGTTTTACGCTTAAGAAAGGCTATATATGGTCTTAAACAATCCCCAAGAGCATGGTACCACAAGTTGAGCTCCACCCTTAAAGAACACGGTTTTAAACGCTCCGAGGCTGATCACACCCTCTTCACACTTCAAAGTGCCAAAGGTATTGTTGTTGTTCTCATATATGTCGATGATATTATCATCTCCGGAGACAACAAGGAAGGTATTCATGATACAAAGATCTTTCTTAAATCTATGTTTGATATTAAAGATTTGGGAGAACTTAAATACTTCCTTGGCATTGAAGTGTGTCGCTCTCCGGAGGGCCTCTTTCTCTCGCAAAGGAAGTATGCACTTGACCTTTTAAATAAGACAGGAAA
>NW_006238884.1:519-6581 GCF_000375325.1 Capsella rubella | reverse complement strand
GAGCAAAACCGGTCTTAACTCCACTTGAGGAAGGTTACCAAGCCAAGAGAAAGGGGGAGAAGAAGTCTAAGAAGCTCTCCAAGCTTCCTCCGAATCCGATGGATGAGCCACATGAAGATCCAAAGCAATATAGGCGACTTGTAGGTAAGCTTATTTACTTGACAATCACACGGCCTGACTTATGTTTTGCTGTGAATCAGGTTAGTCAACACATGAAGTCTCCTACAAAGTATCATTGGACTATGGTGGAAAGGATCCTTTGCTACCTCAAAGGAAGTCCGGGTCAAGGTGTATGGATGGGAAAGAATGGTAGCACCGAGATCGTGGGGTATTGTGATGCGGACTATGCGGGTGATACGATCACAAGAAGATCCACAACCGGGTATTGCACCTTCATTGGTGGCAATTTGGTGACTTGGAAATCAAAGAAGCAAAAGGTGGTCTCATGTTCAAGTACGGAAGCGGAGTATAGAGCCATGTGAATGCTAACAAATGAGCTCACTTGGCTCAAAGCGCTTCTTAAAGACTTTGGAATCGAATCATCAAAGCCGATCACCATGCATTGTGATAATCAAGCCGCAATTCACATTGCAACGAACTCGGTGTTTCACGAAAGAACCAAACACATCGAGGTTGATTGTCACAAGGTTCGAGAAAAGATTGAAGAGGGTGTAATCCTACCTTGCTACACCCGAAGTGAAGATCAATTGGCGGACATCTTCACTAAAGCTGCAAGTCCTAAAGTTTGTGATCACATTCATAGCAAACTTGGACTTGTAGACCTCACTCGCCCTTGATCGACTTCCCTAACTCGTGGACACCACACTCTTTTTCCCTTAACATAGTTTTGTCCCATGTGGTTTTCTATGTTAAGGTTTTTAATGAGGTGGTGCTTCACGGGTTCCAAGCTTAGCCATTCCATTAGGCTAAGCTTGAGGGGGAGTATTGATCAAGTCATGAATAAGTATCGAGACTTGGGAAGCTTTGGTCGAGAGAGTTTGGTTGTGGTCGAGAGAGATTGGTCGAGGATCGAGAGACACGTCCGGAGGATCGAGAGCATCGACCGAGGATCGAGAGTATCGACCGAGTGTCCGTACGACCGTACGGTCATGTGACCAACATTGGGCTCACCTTCGTCCGACTTCAAGAGGAGATGAAAGCCCATTATCCCCAAGGCCTATGAAGACTTCAATGGCCTAGAACCTTCTCAAAAGAGCCGTTGGAGTCAAAGGGAGAAGGGAGTCACGTGTGGTCATTGGCGCGGACGGGTCGCTTTCACCTTTGGGGATCGGTCTCCTCTCTCTCCACAAGTCATTTTCGATTGTTTTTACCAATGCATTGTAAACCCTACTTTGTCTCACTACTTATAGGCTATTGCCAACCTTTTAATCGATACACTTTAGTAATCTAATGAAGCCATTCACTATTTCATTCTCTTTGTTCTTCACTTGCTCATTCTCATCTCTTCCCATTCGTTAATCTCTCATTCCATCTCTTTATTCCGCATATTCTAACAATTCTCTTCGAAATCTTACATGTCATCAGAGCCAGGTTGGAAGATCTGACCTGCTTTGGCTTTTATAAAAAAAGAAATTCAGAGGAAATCTCTGTCCAAACACCCACAAACACCCAAACACTCACTCTCTTTTCTATTCCGCAAAATCTCTCATTCTTGGTTACTAAATCTCTCATTCTGGTTACTCTATTCTCTTGGCTACTTATTCTCAAAATCTTGGTTACTCATACTCTCATTCTGGTTACAAATACTCTTGGTTATGAACCGTGTTGGTTCTTGAAGGCGCAACACAATGCTTGAAGTTAGAACCAATGGCCATCAAGCTTTGGAGACCACAAGAGTGTTCATCGTAGTCAAAGCTCCGAAAGATCAAGGGTGAACCCGCGAGGCTTATCGAGAGGGAATGCTGGTTGAAGTTCTTGTGGTGACGCCTAATGGAAAGGCAAGCTGGTGGAAAGTGATGAATCAACTCAAGACATGTGTGTTAGCGTCAAGTTGTTGGAGTTCAAGATTGGATGTGCACTAGGTGTCAATTATACTAGGCACAAGGTTTCTTGACTCAAGGGATGGCCCAAGCCATGGAAAACTCAAGTTATTGGTTCCCAAAGATGATTTAACATCTTGGTTACCAAGTCACAAATTCTGGTTATATTGTCGGCAAGAAGCAAAGTCTCTGTCAAGCGTCTTAAAGATCCACTCGTACGAAGGCTTTTCACTGCGATTCAGCTCCAATGTCCTTCATACAGGTTCTTGGAAATTGAGTAAGCTTTCCAGTGGAAATAATATCATCCGGATACGAGCAGGCGTTCTTACGTTATGACCCATTCAGTAGGAACATATCATTCTGACGCGAATAAGAAGAAGCAATCGACCATGAAGGTCGGTTAAGGGATCGATTGGCCAATGAATGGCAACGAACAAAGCTTCCAATGAAGCCAAATTGAAGTCAAGAAGTGTTCTATCTCTCCTAAGCTTCAAGGGAAGCTACAAAGAAGATAGAAAGAAGGAAGAAGCGGCTGGAGAAGAAGTCTCCACGCCAACCATGAAGCTCATCCAAAGTTGGATGTAGAAGAGGTGGATTGAGTTCTAGTAGTCATCAACCATTAAGAAGAGACCCATGAGGCAGAAACTCAAATGGTGATGCAAACCAAGTCTCATCCACGCAATTACAACAAAGAAGACAAAAGGCTAATTCTAAACCTTACTCTTTAATTTTTGTTAATTATATTGCTTATTTGAATTTGAAATTGCATGATGATCATAATTGGAGTCTTCATTGTTTAAAAATGGTTTAGGTGTTGATTGTGTTATGACTTGTTAGCTTGTTCAAATATGATTAGTGTTAGTCATATTTTTGGATTAGATTTATCAAGTTTGAATTTATTTACATTTATATTCTCTTTAAAAATATTTCTTAAATTCTGTTTTGTGTTTTCAAACAGTAAAAATAGTTTTAAAAACGAATTTAAATTATTTTAAAGTTGAAAATATTTTTTAAGTATTTTCAAACGTTTTTAAATTATTTTTAAAAGATGAAAAATATTTTTATAAGTATTTTATAAGGTTTTAGAAGCTTAGTATCAGTTTCAAAAAAAAATTTATATGACATTAGTCAATTTGTTAAAATCTGTTTTTATGAACTGAATTTTTAATTGGATTTAGCATGTTTTTAAACGGCTTTTCATGTTTAGTATTTGATTTATATTCTTGTGTTTAAATTGGACTAGCTAGTTCAATATAAGTTTGTTCTCTCAAGTCTCATCTAAGCTTAATGTTATTCTTATGGCACATATACTTAAAATTTCTTTACATCTTTTGAATGAAGGTGTAAAAGAGAAAGAAAGCCATCAAAAGAAGCTAGATGAGAAGAAGAGAACCGGTTGGATCATGAAAGCTATGGTATGGAAAGGGAAGAAGCAAGGCTAATGGTGAATTGAATAAACAAAGAAAGATCAATCCATGGGGGTGACGAAAGGAGGAGTTCCTTAAGCGAGTACACACACGGAGGATTAGAATCTCAACAAGAAGTCAAAGTAAGAAGCCTAAGCAAACCCGCATACAAACCATGACCATAGCTACATCATTCAACCATGAAGGCTATACTCTTTTTCCCTTAGCAAAGTTTTATCCCAAGTGGTTTTCTTTGCTAAGGTTTTTAACGAGGTAGTCCTTTATGTGTTGCAAGCTTGGTCTTTGGTTCCCGCCGATCAAGCTTGAGGGGGAGTATTGGAGAAAAAGAAGAAAAGGAAAACCGAAGGCTTAATTCTAGAAGAAGAGGCCAAGCGTGATGGTGTTCAAAATAAAGTGAGATATTCAACTATGCTCGTTTATCTCCAAGCTCAACCTTCGATATCTCTACGCTTAAGCTTGAGGGGGAGTATTGAACCGGATGAAGAAGTCATGTAAAGGAGCCATACATCCGGAAGTAAACTCGCGATTAATAGAAGACATGTCACGGAAAACACAAGAAGCAAAGGAGAGCCGAGGCCGAAGTTCCTTAAGACAAGGCCGAAGAGCTCTACTCGAAGTGTTGATAATAGCCGTGCAAAACACGGGTCAAGTCACCAAGACTCAAGAAACGAATGTGCAAAGTTCGGGTCATTCATGAAGTTATCAAGATGTGCAAAGTTCGGGTCAAAGTTATCAAGACCGAAGCTTGTGCAAAGTTCGGGTCATCACCAAGATGTGCAAAACCGGGGTTTAATCACCAAAGAAGAATGTGCAAAGTTCGGGTCAATCTTGAAGATAAAGATGTGCAAATCTAGGGTCAAGAATAAGTTGATAAAGAATGTGCAAATCTAGGGGCAATGAACGAAGTGAAGAAGTGCCTAGATTCAAATGTGTTTAGGCGCCAAAATGAGCTACATGTGGGTGAGGAAGCAATCAACTTGCAAGGAGGACCACATGTGACTAAGGAACGTTAGGAGCTGTCCCTTTCACCCTTTGGGCGTCCATATATCTCTCCAAAGTCACATGTTGTATTAAGAGAAGAAGAAACAAGTGGGAGAGTCACATGTTGGCCTAAGAAGCCATTTTGGAGATGTCACTATCAACGCTTTGGACCAGCTTTCTCTCTCCCTTTATGTCACTTTCTCTTCACTTTAGCTGCTTTATTTTTTGATTGTAAATGAGTGTATTAGAGCAATATAGACGTTGGGAAGTAGGGCAACAAGCCACCCAATGTGTCTCATTCATTTTGTATATATATGTATGCTTAAAGCTTAATAAAAGTTAAGCTCTCTTTTGGGAGACTTCCCCTTTACTAAAATCGTCTCTATACTTACAAAAATGGGTAGATTACGTTATTGAATCTCTTATGGAGAGCCCAAGCTTTGGCAATGCTTGGTCTCTACCTTTCTTTCAATTCCATTCTCACCATTCTCTCTAATCGATTCTATAAAGGGTTTTGGGTTCTGTTTTGGTGTGAGAGAGCTGTTGTCTCTCATACTTATTCTTGAGTATACACAGCTTGTTGGACGTGTATTACTATGGTTATAACCTCAAGAATAGCTCTCATTGACTTCGTTCTTGATTGTTATACACAAGAGCACACAAACTCAGATTTGGTGTTCTTGTGAGTTTCTTGTGAGTTTATGGAGGAGATTGGATCTTCCAGCTCATTCTCTTCGAAATCTTACACTTGTAATCAATCAAATTCATTGTATTATAACATATTGTAACCCAAAATAACTTTATACAAGCCATTCATTGCCTCAAAGCAATGGTTTTGGGTTCTTATCCCATTTGGGACCAAATATCCACAAGTCTTTCTTCTTACTTCTAAACATTCTTCATGCATCTCTAACACTTGTAATCAATCAAATTCATTGTATTATAACATATTGTACCCAAATAACTATCAAGCCATTCACTGCCTCAAAGCAATGGTTTTGGGTTCTTATCCCATTTGGGACCAAATATAAACAAGTTTTCTTCTCACTTCTAAACATTCTTCATGCATCTCAAGCACTTGTAATCAATCAAATTCATTGTATTATAACATATTCTAACCCAAAATAACTTTATACAAGCCATTCATTGCCTCAAAGCAATGGTTTTGGGTTCTTATCCCATTTGAGACCAAATATCAACAAGTCTTTCTACTCACTTCTAAACATTCTTCATGCATCTCCAGCACTTGTAATCAATCAAATTCATTGTGTTATAACATATTCTAACCCAAAATAACTTTATACAAGCCATTCATTGCCTCAAAGCAATGGTTTTGGGTGCTTATCCCATTTGAGACCAAATATCAACAAGTGTTTCTACTCACTTCTAAACATTATTCATGCATCTCCAGCACTTGTAATCAATCAAATTCATTGTATTATAACATATTTTTACCCAAAATACCTTTATACAAGCCATTCGCTGCCTCAAAGCAATGGTTTTAGGTTCTTATCTCATTTGGGACCAAATATCAACAAGTCTTTCTACTCACTTTTAAACATTCTTCATGCATCTCTAGCACTTGTAATCAATCAAATTAATTGTATTATCACATATTCTAACCCAAAATAACTTTATACAAGCCATTCACTGC
>NW_006238884.1:0-419 GCF_000375325.1 Capsella rubella | reverse complement strand
ATAACATATTCTAACCCAAAATAACTTTATACAAGCAATTCACTGCCTCAAAGCAATGGTTTTGGGTTCTCATCCCATTTGTGACCAAATACCAACAAGTCTTTCTTCTCACTTTTAAACATTCTTCATGCATCTCTACCACTTGTAATCAATCAAATTCATTGTATTATAACATATTCTAACCCAAAATAACTTTATACAAGCAATTCACTGCCTCAAAGCAATGGTTTTCGGTTCTTATCCCATTTGGGACCAAATATCAACAAGCCTTTCTTCTCACTTTTAAACATTCTTCATGCATCTCTAACACTTCTAATCAATCAAATTCATTGTATTATAACATATTCTAACCCAAAATAACTTTATACAAGCCATTCACTGCCTCAAAGCAATGGTTTTGGGTTCTTATCCCATTTGGG
>NW_006238885.1:36264-36551 GCF_000375325.1 Capsella rubella | reverse complement strand
GAAGGCTTTGGCGGATCTGGATCAGACGTCTCTTGGCTAAGTGGCATGTGAGCGATAGATCTGTCTTGCTGCGGAAATTGAGCTCCAAACCGGTGGGTTCACCACTTTGCGAACATATTAACGATTGATCTGTGACCAGACCCTTGATGGTTAGTTACGGTGATCTACCTTTTCCCAGAGGAATGTTCTAGGTTGGGTTTGATCTCTGTGACGGTTTGCGGTGGGGTTCGCGAGCTCCAGCCTAAGAATTGGTGTCATGTCTTAGTCGCAAACGAGCTATCCTTGCT
>NW_006238885.1:34981-36164 GCF_000375325.1 Capsella rubella | reverse complement strand
TCTCTTTTCCAACAGTCTCCTTATTTTTTACTATAATATTTGTGATTTCTCCTATTTTTCAAATTATATGTCGATTTATGTGTCAAATTTCCTGTACTATTTCGGTCAAAAATAAAATTTGGCGGGCAAATTTCTGTCGAAATTATTTTGGTGAAAAATATTTTGGCGTGAAAATTTTTGTCAAAAACTTTTGGGCGGGAAACTTTTTGTCGGAAAATTTTGGCGGGGAAAAATTTTTTGACGGAAAAAATTTTGGCGGGAAATTTCGTGGAAAGAATAGAAAGAAGGGGTTTAATATGAAAATATGAAATTATAAATTCCAATGAAAATATGAAATTTTTTGATTGGCTTATTTTTAAGTTCATGGCTTACCCCAAACCGCCACCGCAAACCCTAAACCCTAAACCCTAACCCCTAAACCCTAAACCCTAACCTTGAACCCTAAACCCTAAACCCTAACCCCTAAACCCTAAACCCTAACCTTGAACCCTAAACCCTAAACCCCAAACCCTAAACCCTAAACCCCAAATCCCAAACCCTAAACCTTAAATAGCTTTGCCAATCTAGGGCCTATGGGTAGGGATTAAAGCAGGTGGTGGGCGCTTTTCTTCTATGGTGGTGTAAGGCGTGGTTGGATCTGTCGTTCAATGTCAGACGATTTCTCTCTTTCACGGCGACCTGAGATGATGTTGCTTCGATCTGCTGGTTGAAGGCTTTGGCGGATCTGGATCAGACTTCTCTTGGCTAAGTGGCATGTGAGCGATAGATCTGTCTTGCTGCGGAAATTGAGCTTCAAACCGGTGGGTTCAGCACTTTGTGAACAGATTAACGGTTGATCTGAGACCAGATCCTTGATGGCTAGTTACGGTGATCTACCTTTTCCAAGAGGAAAGTTCTAGGTTGGGTTTGATCTCTGTGACGGTTTGCGGTGGGGTTCGCGAGCTCCAGCCTAAGAATTGGTGTCAAGTCTTAGTCGCAAACGAGATGTCCTTGCTAGCGTTGGATTTAGTAGGTAGTTTATGTTTTCGGTGTACTGCCCGTTTCGGATCTCTTTTCCAACAGTCTCCTTCTTTTTTCCTATAATATTTGTGATTTCTCCTATTTTTTAAATTATATGTCGATTTTTGTGTCCAATTTCTTGTACTATTTCGGTCAAAAATAAATTTTGGCGGGAAATTTCACT
>NW_006238885.1:34440-34881 GCF_000375325.1 Capsella rubella | reverse complement strand
CATCATATTCTAAGTTTATCAAGAAATACCTTACACATTAAGGGCCACTTTCTCATTGCAAACAACATATAATTAGAAAAGCTAAGAAACAAATGTTTTCAAAAATCTTTATGCATGTACATGTGGTATATGTACCTCAATTAATTAAAATCATGTGTACAACTAAAAGTATTTATGTTAAACATTGTATAACTAATTAGAACAAAAAAAATAAAAAAGTACAACTTGCCAAAACAAGTACAACTTGTAACTTTGGTACAACTAGTGCATTTTGGCGGCTACACATGTGTCTTTTGGCGGCTACACGTGTCTAATGTGGATCAAGTGTTTGTTGTTTGGTCCTTTTATTTATTTTGTTTTTTCCTACACTTTAAGAATTTATAAAAAATTCAATTTCAAATTGAAATTGAAAGAGGGAATCGGGAATCGGGTATAGGTAGG
>NW_006238885.1:33421-34340 GCF_000375325.1 Capsella rubella | reverse complement strand
AATTTTTGGTTGTAAAACTAGTATTTTGTAATGGTACAACTACTATGTAGTTTTACCAATTTGATCTTTTAAATGCAGTTGTATAATGGGAACTCAGAAACTTAACAAACAACATATAACTTACTAGAATAGTTCAAAACACATCCAAAAACACATCAATCCATAAACCAATACAAAGAGTTCACATATAAAATGACTCAAAACCCAACGTTAAACAAACCAATCTCAAGAGTTTACAACTTAACCAGAATAGATCATCAATTATCCTTCTCATGGGACTTAAGGTGTCATAGGAACCAGTCCAACTCATGGGACTTAAGGTGAGCTCTCAAGAAGATCACTGTCCTTGTGATATAACACTTAGCAGATAGCTTGAATGGCTTCATGTACTCGGACAGATTGAAGTACATGTTCAGCGGTTGCATTACTTCTGTTCCCTCCTCGGATTCCTCCTCGGACTCCTGCAAAACAACATAGTTATACTAAGTTTTCCCAAGTTGTACCTTTTGAATTTCGAATTGAAATAAACTACTTATACCAAGTTCTCCTAAGTTGTACCTTTTCAATTTCTTAGTAAAAAAAACCGAGTTCACACAAGTTGTACCATTATATCCAAGTTGTACATACCGTTGAATCCACAGAATCTGATTCCGGATTTGACTATGTTTTTTCTGAATCATCTCGACGAGTCTCATCTTCTTCTACGATTGCATCTGTTGGCTTTTCGACTTCACCTACTGGATCTATTTCTTTGTTAAAGCTTGCGTTCTTTGTACGCACCATTCTTCTCTTCTCCATGACACAAAACCAACAACCGCAAATTACAACATACTCGAGTAATAAACGAAATCAACACCTAAATCGACAAAACCTAAATCGAGAACACCTAAATCGATAACATTCAAGCGGATCAAACATA
>NW_006238885.1:31692-33117 GCF_000375325.1 Capsella rubella | reverse complement strand
GAGAATAGAAGAAGGAGTCAAAGGGTACAAGAGATTTTAGTCCCTAGTTACGGTGATCTAGCTTTTACAAGAGGAAAGTTCTAGGTTGGGTTTGATCTCTATGACGGTTTGCGGTGGGGTTCGCGAGCTCCAGCCTAAGAATTGGTGTCATGTCTTAGTCGCAAACGAGCTATCCTTGCTAGCGTTGGATTTAGTAGGTAGTTTATGTTTTCCGTGTACTGCCCGTTTTGAGATCTCTTTTCCAACAGTCTCCTTATTTTTTACTATAATATTTGTGATTTCTCCTATTTTTCAAATTATATGTCGATTTATGTGTCAAATTTCCTGTACTATTTCGGTCAAAAATAAAATTTGGCCGCAAATTTCTGTCGAAATTATTTTGGTAAAAAATATTTTGGCGTGAAAATTTTTGTCAAAAACTTTTTGGCGGGATAATTTTTGACAGAAAAAATTTTGGCGGAAAAATTTTTGACGGAAAAAATTTTGGCGGGAAATTTCGTGGAAAGAATAGAAAGAAGGGGTTTAATATGAAAATATGAAATTATAAATTCCAATGAAAATATGAAATTTTTTGATTGGCTTATTTTTAAGTTCATGGCTTACCCCAAACCGCCACCGCAAACCCTAAACCCTAAACCCTAACCCCTAAACCCTAAACCCTAACCCTAAACCCTAAACCCTAAACCCCAAACCCTAAACCTTAAATAGCTTTGCCAATCTAGGGCCTATGGGCAGGGATTAAAGCAGGTGGTGGGCGCTTTTCTTCTATGGTGGTGTAAGGCGTGGTTGGATCTGTCGTTCAATGCCAGACGATTTCTCTCTTTCACGGCGACCTGAGATGATGTTGCTTCGATCTGCTGGTTGAAGGTTTTGGCGGATCTAGATCAGACTTCTCTTGGCTAAGTGGCATGTGAGCGATAGATCTGTCTTGCTGCGGAAATTGAGCTTCAAACCGGTGGGTTCAGAACTTTGCGAACAGATTAACGGTTGATCTGTGACCAGATCCTTGATGGCTAGTTACGGTGATCTACCTTTTCCAAGAGGAAAGTTCTAGGTTGGGTTTGATCTCTGTGACGGTTTGCGGTGGGGTTCGCGAGCTCCATCCTAAGAATTTGTGTCAAGTCTTAGTCGCAAACGAGATGTCCTTGCGAGCGTTGGATTTAGTAGGTAGTTTATGTTTTCGGTGTACTGCCCGTTTCGGATCTCTTTTCCAACAGTCTCCTTCTTTTTTCCTATAATATTTGTGATTTCTCCTATTTTTTAAATTATATGTCGATTTTTGTGTCAAATTTCCGATACTATTTCGGTCAAAAATAAAATTTGGCGGGAAAATTTCTGTCGAAATTGTTTTGGTTAAAAATATTTTGGCGGGAAAACTTTTGACGGAAAAAATTCTGGCGGGAAATTTCACTATAGATATCATCA
>NW_006238885.1:31160-31592 GCF_000375325.1 Capsella rubella | reverse complement strand
TCACTTTCTCATTGCAAACAACATATAATTAGAAAAGCTAAGAAACAAATGTTTTCAAAAATCTTTATGCATGTACATGTGGTTTATGTACCTCAATTAATTAAAATCATGTGTACAACTAAAAATATTTCTGTTAAACATTGTATAACTAATTAGAACAAAAAAAATAAAAAAGTACAACTTGCCAAAACGAGTACAACTTGTAACTTTGGTACAACTAGTGCATTTTGGCGGCTACACATGTGTCTTTTGGCGGCTACACGTGTCTAATGTGGATCACGTGTTTGTTGTTTGGTCCTTTTATTTATTTTTATTTTTTTTCCTACACTTAAGAATTTTAAAAAAATTCAATTTCAAATTGAAATTGAAAGAGGGAATCGGGAATCGGGTATAGGTAGGGTTTACTGTCCTTTTACTCTCTTCACTTCTTCT
>NW_006238885.1:29272-31060 GCF_000375325.1 Capsella rubella | reverse complement strand
GTGCGATTTCGTCTTTTATTTTGGGTTTGTGATTTCTGAGAATGAGTTGCGAATCTGGAGCATCGGGAATCTTATGTGGGATTTCTGTGGTTCTCTTCTTGTGATAAGGCTGGGAATATCGTACAATAAAGTGTAACTTGTTCTTCGTAGTACAACTAAGTATAACTTGTTCTTCGTCGTTGTACAACTAAGTATAAAACTAGTTGGTTGATTTTCTTGGTTTGATTGTAACTTTTCCCTTTCCTTATTGGCTTAGCTTTGTTGGTAACTTAGAACTTACTTTATGTATTTGGGTTGTAATTTTTGGTTGTAAAACTAGTATTTTGTAATGGTACAACTACTATGTAGTTTTACCAAGTTGATATTTTAAATGCAGTTGTATAATGGGAACTCAGAAACTTAACAAACAACATATAACTTACTAGAATAGTTCAAAACACATCCAAAAACACATCAATCCATAAACCAATACAAAGGGTTCACATATAAAATGACTCAAAACCCAACGTTAAACAAACCAATCTCAAGAGTTTACAACTTAACCAGAAAAGATCATCAATTATCCTTCTCATGGGACTAAAGGTGTCATAGGAACCAGTCCAACTCATGGGACTTAAGGTGAGATCTCAAGAAGATCACTGTCCTTGTGATATAACACTTAGCAGATAGCTTGAATGGCTTCATGTACTCGGACAGATTGAAGTACATGTTCAGCGGTTGCATTACTTCTGTTCCCTCCTCGGATTCCTCCTCGGACTCCTGCAAAACAACATAGTTATACTAAGTTTTCCCAAGTTGTACCTTTTGAATTTCGAATTGAAATAAACTAGTTATACTAAGTTCTCCTAAGTTGTACCTTTTCAATTTCTTAGTAAAAAAAACCGAGTTCACACAAGTTGTACCATTATATCCAAGTTGTACATACCGTTGAATCCCCAGAATCTGATTCCGGATTTGACTATGTTTTTTCTGAATCATCTCGACGAGTCTCATCTTCTTCTACGATTGCATCTGTTGGCTTTTCGACTTCACCTACTGGATCTATTTCTTTGTTAAAGCTTGCGTTCTTTGTACGCACCATTCTTCTCTTCTCCTTGACACAAAACCAACAACCGCAAATTACAACATACTCGAGTAATAAACGAAATCAACACCTAAATCGACAAAACCTAAATCGAGAACACCTAAATCGATAACATTCAAGCGGATCTAACATAAAATACCCAAATAATTGAAGGTTTTGACTTACCCTATCTCGGGTTGTCCTTAGTTATACTCGAACTGCTTCTGATTTTCAGATTTTCAAAACATTTAGATTTTGGGGGACTTTTGATTTTTGAAACAATGAAGTGGAAGACAAAGAGGTAAAGGATCCGATGGATATCCGATAATGATATGGATTTTTGGATATAGGGTGGTTGGATCTGTAATTGTTTTATTTTAGTGAGGATAAGTTTGTATTTTAACCAATTTTCGATTTTTTTAATTAATTTTTTTTTCCTTTTGGTCAAACCCTTAAGAGAATAGAAGAAGGAGTCAAAGGGTACAAGAAATTTTAGTCCCTAGTTACGGTGATCTACCTTTTCCAAGAGGAAAGTTCTAGGTTGGGTTTGATCTCTGTGACGGTTTGCGGTGGGGTTCGCGAGCTCTAGCCTAAGAATTGGTGTCAAGTCTTAGTCGCAAACGAGATGTCCTTGCTTGCTTTGGATTTAGTAGGTAGTTTATGTTTTCGGTGTACTGTCCGTTTCGGATCTCTTTTCCAACAGTCTCCTTCTTTTTTCCTATAAT
>NW_006238885.1:27397-27896 GCF_000375325.1 Capsella rubella | reverse complement strand
ACAAAAAAAATAAAAAAGTACAACTTGCCAAAACGAGTACAACTTGTAACTTTGGTACAACTAGTGCATTTTGGCGGCTACACATGTGTCTTTTGGCGGCTACACGTGTCTAATGTGGATCACGTGTTTGTTGTTTGGTCCTTTTATTTATTTTATTTTTTGTCCTACACTTAAGAATTTTAAAAAAATTCAATTTCAAATTGAAATTGAAAGAGGGAATCGGGAATCGGGTATAGGTAGGGTTTACTGTCCTTTTACTCTCTTCACTTCTTCTCCTTCTTTCTTTCTGGGTTGGTGCGATTTCGTCTTTTATTTTGGGTTTGTGATTTCTGAGAATGAGCTGCGAATCTGGAGCATCGGGAATCTTATGTGGGATTTCTGTGGTTCTCTTCTTGTGATAGGGCTGGGAATATCGTACAATAAAGTGTAACTTGTTCTTCGTAGTACAACTAAGTATAACTTGTTCTTCGTCGTTGTACAACTAAGTATAAAACTAGTT
>NW_006238885.1:25583-27224 GCF_000375325.1 Capsella rubella | reverse complement strand
GTATAATGGGAACTCAGAAACTTAACAAACAACATATAACTTACTAGAATAGTTCAAAACACATCCAAAAACACATCAATCCATAAACCAATACAAAGAGTTCACATATAAAATGACTCAAAACCCAACGTTAAACAAACCAATCTCAAGAGTTTACAACTTAACCAGAATAGATCATCAATTATCCTTCTCATGGGACTTAAGGTGTCATAGGAACCAGTCCAACTCATGGGACTTAAGGTGAGCTCTCAAGAAGATCACTGTCGTTGTGATATAACACTTAGCAGATAGCTTGAATGGCTTCATGTACTCGGACAGATTGAAGTACATGTTCAGCGGTTGCATTACTTCTGTTCCCTCCTCGGATTCCTCCTCGGACTCCTGCAAAACAACATAGTTATACTAAGTTTTCCCAAGTTGTACCTTTTGAATTTCGAATTGAAATAAACTAGTTATACCAAGTTCTCCTAAGTTGTACCTTTTCAATTTCTTAGTAAAAAAAACCGAGTTCACACAAGTTGTACCATTATATCCAAGTTGTACATACCGTTGAATCCCCTGAATCTGATTCCGGATTTGACTATGTTTTTTCTGAAACATCTCGACGAGTCTCATCTTCTTCTACGATTGCATCTGTTGGCTTTTCGACTTCACCTACTGGATCTATTTCTTTGTTAAAGCTTGCGTTCTTTGTACGCACCATTCTTCTCTTCTCCTTGACACAAAACCAACAACCGCAAATTACAACATACTCGAGTAATAAACGAAATCAACACCTAAATCGACAAAACCTAAATCGAGAACACCTAAATCGATAACATTCAAGCGGATCTAACATAAAATACCCAAATAATTGAAGGTTTTGACTTACCCTATCTTGGGTTGTCCTTAGTTATACTCGAACTGCTTCTAATTTTCAGATTTTCAAAACATTTAGATTTTGGGGGACTTTTGATTTTTGAAACGATGAAGTGGAAGACAAAGAGGTAAAGGATCCGATGGATATCCGATAATGATATGGATTTTTGGATATAGGGTGGTTGGATCTGTAATTGTTTTATTTTAGTGAGGATAAGGTTGTATTTTAACCAATTTTCGATTTTTTTAATTAATTTTTTTTCCTTTTGGTCAAACCCTTAAGAGAATAGAAGAAGGAGTCAAAGGGTACAAGAGATTTTAGTCCCTAGTTACGGTGATCTACCTTTTCCAAGAGGAAAGTTCTAGGTTGGGTTTGATCTCTGTGACGGTTTGCGGTGGGGTTCGCGAGCTCCAGCCTAAGAATTGGTGTCAAGTCTTAATCGCAAACGAGATGTCCTTGCTAGCGTTGGATTTAGTAGGTAGTTTATGTTTTCGGTGTACTGCCCGTTTCGGATCGCTTTTCCAACAGTCTCCTTCTTTTTTCCTATAATATTTGTGATTTCTCCTAATTTAAATTATATGTCGATTTTTGTGTCAAATTTCCTGTACTATTTCGGTCAAAAATAAAATTTGGCGG
The DNA here is from genome assembly GCF_000375325.1 of Capsella rubella. Classification (NCBI taxonomy): domain Eukaryota; kingdom Viridiplantae; phylum Streptophyta; class Magnoliopsida; order Brassicales; family Brassicaceae; genus Capsella; species Capsella rubella. The sequence goes on along the minus strand of NW_006238885.1, from coordinate 25,729 downwards.
GAAAATTTCTGTCGAAATTTTTTTGGTTAAAAATATTTTGGCGGGAAAACTTTTTACGGAAAAAATTTTGGCGGGAAATTTCGTGGAAGGAATAGGAAGAAGGGGTTTAATATTAAAATATGAAATTATAAATTCCAATTAAAATA
>NW_006238885.1:24504-25483 GCF_000375325.1 Capsella rubella | reverse complement strand
GTTCATGGCTTACCCAAAACCGCCAACTGCAAACCCTAAACCATAAACCCCAAACCCTAAACTCCAAGCCCTAAACCCTAAACCCTAAACCCTAAACCCTAACCCTAAACCCTAAATCCCAAACCCTAAACCTTAAATAGCTTTGCCAATCTAAGGCCTATGGGCAGGGATTAAAGCAGGTGGTGGGCGCTTTTCTTCTATGGTGGTGTAAGGCGTGGTTGGATCTGTCGTTCAATGCTAGACGATTTCTCTCTTTCACGGTGACCTCAGATGATGTTGCTTCGATCTGCTGGTTGAAGGCTTTGGCGGATCTGGATCAGACGTCTCTTGACTAAGTGGCATGTGAGCGATAGATCTGTCTTGCTGCGCAAAATTGAGATCCAAACCGGTGGGTTCACCACTTTGCGAACATATTAACGATTGATCTGTGACTAGACCCTTGATGGTTAGTTACGGTGATCTACCTTTTCCAAGAGGAATGTTCTAGGTTGGGTTTGATCTCTGTGACGGTTTGCGGTGGGGTTCGCGAGCTCCAGCCTAAGAATTGGTGACATGTCTTAGTCGCAAACGAGCTATCCTTGCTAGCGTTGGATTTAGTAGGTAGTTTATGTTTTCGGTGTACTGCCCGTTTTCAGATCTCTTTTCCAACAGTCTCCTTCTTTTTTCCTATAATATTTGTGATTTCTCCTATTTTTAAATTATATGTCGATTTTTGTGTCAAATTTCCTGTACTATTTCGTCAAAAATAAAATTTGGCAGGAAAATTTCTGTCGAAATTTTTTTGGTTAAAAATATTTTGGCGGGAAAACTTTTTACGGAAAAAATTTTGGCGGGAAATTTCGTGGAAGGAATAGGAAGAAGGGGTTTAATATTAAAATATGAAATTATAAATTCCAATTAATATGAAATTTTTTGATTGGCTTATTTTGAAGTTCATGGCTTACCCAAACCGCCAACTGCAAACCCTAAACCTTAAACC
>NW_006238885.1:22883-24404 GCF_000375325.1 Capsella rubella | reverse complement strand
GCCCTAAACCCTAAACCCTAAACCCTAAACCTTAAACCCTAAACCCTAACCCTAAACCCTAAACCCCAAACCCTAAACCTTAAATAGCTTTGCCAATCTAAGGCCTATGGGCAGGGATTAAAGCAGGTGTGGGTCGCTTTTTTTCTATGGTGCTGTAAGGCGTGGTTGGATCTGTCGTTCAATGCTAGACGATTTCTCTCTTACATGGTGACCTGAGATGATGTTGCTTCGATCTTCTGGTTGAAGGCTTTGGCGGATCTGGATCAGATGTCTCTTGGCTAAGTGGCATGTGAGCGATAGATCTGTCTTGCTGCGGAAATTGAGCTCCAAACCGGTGGGTTCAACACTTTGTGAACATATTAACGATTGATCTGTGACCAGACCCTTGATGGTTAGTTACGGTGATCTACCTTTTCCAAGAGGAATGTTCTAGGTTGGGTTTGATCTCTATGACGGTTTGCGGTGGGGTTCGCGAGCTCCAGCCTAAGAATTGGTGTCATGTATTAGTCGCAAACGAGCTATCCTTGCTAGCGTTTGATTTAGTAGGTAGTTTATGTTTTCGGTGTACTGCCCGTTTTCAGATCTCTTTTCCAACAGTCTCCTTCTTTTTTCCTATAATATTTGTGATTTCTCCTATTTTTCAAATTTTATGTCGATGTATGTGTCAAATTTCCTGTACTATTTCGGTCAAAAATAAAATTTGGCGGGCAAATTTCTGTCGAAATTTTTTTGGTGAAAAATATTTTGGCGTGAAAATTTTTGTCAAAAACTTTTGGGCGGGAAACTTTTTGTCGGAAAATTTTGGCGGGAAAATTTTTGACAGAAAATATTTTGGCGGGAATTTTCGTGGAAAGAATAGAAAGAAAGGGTTTTATATGAAAATATTAAATTATAAATTCCAATTAAAATATGATATTTTTTGATTGGCTTATTTTGAAGTTCATGGCTTACCCCAAACCGCCAACTGCAAACCCTAAACCCCAAACCCTAAACCCTAAACCCTAAACCCTAAACCCGAAACCCTAAACCCCAAACCCTAAACCTTAAATAGCTTTGCCAATCTAGGGCCTATGGGCAGGGATTAAAGCAGGTGGTGGGCGCTTTTCTTCTATGGTGGTGTAAGGCGTGGTTGGATCTGTCGTTCAATGCCAGACAATTTCTCTCTTTCACGGCGACCTGAGATGATGTTGCTTCGATCTGCTGGTTGAAGGCTTTGGCGGATCTGGATCAGCCGTCTCTTGGCTAAGTGGCATGTGAGCGATAGATCTGTCTTGATGCGGAAATTGAGCTCCAAACCGGTGGGTTCACCACTTTGCGAACATTTTAACGATTGATCTGTGACCAGACCCTTGATGGTTAGTTACGGTGATCTACCTTTTCCAAGAGGAATGCTCTAGGTTGGGTTTGATCTCTGTGACGGTTTGCGGTGGGGTTCGCGAGCTCCAGCCTAAGAATTGGTGTCATGTCTTACTCGCAAACGAGCTATCCTTGCTAGCGTTGGATTTAGTAGGTATTTTATGT
>NW_006238885.1:22278-22783 GCF_000375325.1 Capsella rubella | reverse complement strand
CAGCACTTTGTGAACAGATTAACGGTTGATCTGTGACCAGATCCTTGATGGCTAGTTACGGTGATCTACCTTTTTGATATGATCGTGGCTAGCGCGGAGCAAGAGGCTACAGAGAAGCCGGAGATGGTGGGAAGGATCACTCGTTCAAGAGCTAAGGAGATGGCCAAGGAAGCACACACACTCATAGCTGACGGGTCATTCAACCTACCAAGGATCCAAGTCTTCAACATATCTAACCTGAAGACTTCACCCGGTGATGATGACTAGGTAACTTAGGTGAGAAGTTTGTACTCTTTTTCCCACAGCTGAGTTTTGTCCCAATGGGTTTTCTCAGCATGGTTTTTAATGAGGCAAATGGATCACTACGTCGAGTTATCTAGAAATCATTACCAAAGGGGAATAATGTACTTCTGTACTACTACAGGTCGTCAAGCTTCTGTACTAGTTCAGCCGATTTCTGTACTACTACAGGGCGTTGGGAAATCTTGCTGTTTTTATTATTTCC
>NW_006238885.1:20105-22178 GCF_000375325.1 Capsella rubella | reverse complement strand
ACTTCTTGTTGTTTGGAGTGTCGTGCCCTAGGGTATTTAAAACCCAAAGCTACGCCTCTTTTCTCTTTAGCGAAGAAGTTGTATGAACAAGTATTGTCACACTTTTTATCTCAATTCGAATTCTTGAATGCGTTCTAGATTTCCGGGTTTCTATACACTTTGTGATTCAGAAACTCTTCATTGTTACAATCCATACAACCACCTAAACATCTATCTCCATCAAACCATTGTTTCATCATTCAAGCTTCTCATATCATCACTCACGTTCATTGCCCATCATCATCAACAAACTCACGTCGCCTATCACCTATCTTCAGCCTTCATCGGAGCTTGCTCTTCCTCTCTTCTGGGAACCTATCCTTGCGTAAATGAATCCACACTAAGTATCCTTCTTCAAAGATGAGCTCTTTTCTGCCCTTGTTCGCATGTTTCTCGTACTGCTTGGTTCTTTTCTCTATATTCTCCTTAGCTTTAGCATGTATCCTCCTGACCTGTTCAGCCTTTTCTTTGCCATCAAAGCTACACTTCACACTTAAAGGTAAAGGAATCAAGTCTAGAGGTGATTGTGGGTTAAAACCATAAACAATTTCAAAAGGAGAGAAGAGAGTAGCAAAATGCTTAGCGTGATTATAAGCAAACCCAACATGTGGTAAGCATTCTTCCCATGAATTGAGATTGCTTCTTACTAAAGTCTTGAGGAGTGTAGATAGCGTCTTGTTCACTACTTCAGTTTGTCCATCTGTTTGCGGGTGACATGTGGTTGGGAATGACAACTTGGTTCCTAGCTTAGCCCATAACGTTCTCCAGAAGTGTCCTAGCAACTTTGTATCTCGGTCTGAAACGATTACTTGAGGCACTCCATGTAGTTGTACTACTTCCCTATCAACCACAACGAAAATCGAATCTCTACCATTTCTGGTTCGAGGTAAGCCAAGAAATGGTGGTTTGGACTTGGGTCTTCTCTTGGGCTGTTCTACATGGGCTGGGGCCTTGTGGTGATTCAAATGAGAGTGTGGACTCCCTTCATAGCTGATCCAGGTGTTAAAAGACTTCAAATCCCCACAGCTCGCAATCTAATGTAGTTCAGGTAGTCGGTCAGGGAGTAGTTCAGGCACTCGGTCAGCGAGTAGTTCAGCATGCTTGTCAGCGAGTAGTTCAGCATGCTTGTCCGCGAGTAGATCAGAATGTACATCAGCTATCATCTTTGAATCATATGGATGGTGAATGATTCCTTGATGACTTGGTGTTGCCTCATTAAATACATCCTTGTACTCCTCTATAATCTCTATCATCTCGCGTGGAAGCTCTTGTTCTGACTTAGTACTGGTGAGTGTCTCCTTATACACAAACATGAATGTGGTCATCTCTGGATCAAATAGATTGTTGAACTCACTATGACTGATGTATAGGCTGTGAGACACTTTCCCTGTAACCTTGCGGTTCATGTGAAGCTGGTCCTTGTAGATTTCGCTGGGTGTAAGTGGTAAAAGAGTGATCTTGCGTCCCTTGAACTCAAATGACTGCTTGTTGGTGTAGCCATCATGAAACATTCTTCTGTCGAACTGCCATGGTCTTCCCAGCAGAATATGACTTGACTTCATTGGGATCACATCACATAGCATCTCATCCTCATACTTCCCAATCGCTAGTTTCACCATCACTTGCTGCGAAAATGTTAAAGCTCCCTTGTTGTTCAGCCACTGTAACTGATAAGGTCTTGGATGTGAAGTAGTCTTGAGATTAAGCTTCTGAACCATCTCTTCACTGGCTGCATTAGTACAGCTTCCTCCATCAACGATCAAGGTGCAGACCTTGTCTTTAACCATACACCTGGTGTAAAATATGTTCTCACACTGACCTCTATCATCTGGGTGTATCTGAACACTTAAAGCTCTGCGTGCCACTAGCATCTCTCCCATGACTGCAGTTTCTCCTTCCTGATCTAGTTCAGGCTCTGGTTCACTTTCTGAACTATCTACATGCACAATTTCTCCTCCTTCTTGAAGAAGAAACATCTTCTTGTTAGGACAGTCTCTCGAGTAATGCCCCATTCCTTGGCACTTGAAACACCTG
>NW_006238885.1:19085-19401 GCF_000375325.1 Capsella rubella | reverse complement strand
CTGTTTTTTGTTTCTCCTCACTGTCTCTTGACTATGATCTGAAACGTCATCTGCTTCAGAACAATCTCTATCTGACTCAATGTATATTCGATGCCCAGCTACTTGTTCAGCTCGTCGTGGACGTATATGATCTCTACCAGTCCTACGGTTTCCCCTTTCTGTACTTGGCATATCTCTTCTCTGATTGAAACACGTCTCTCTTCCCCCAGTAGGTGACTTAGCTGTTCTGTTCCGTGTATGCTTTGAAGTAGATCCCACATGAGCCTTTCCTTTAGCTAAACGATGGGCTTCATTAGGGCTAGGTGGTTCTGTAGAA
>NW_006238885.1:18485-18985 GCF_000375325.1 Capsella rubella | reverse complement strand
CTTTGATCTGCTTTTCAAACTTGTTACTGAGCTGCTCCATCTGTTGTTGAAACTGAGTAGACATTGTCCTGTTTGCTTCTGCTATTTGCTTAGACATGGCTTGGTTTAAAGCTTCCATAGCTTCTGGAGAAAACTCCATTGTACCTGCAAATTAAAGAAGAACTCGCAGTAACTTGTTCTTTGAATGAGAAAACAAAGAAACGAAAAATGAACTCTAAGACTCTGAATTTTTAAACAAGAAACACGACTTGCAGACCTAGGTCAAGCAAAACAACACAAGCTTGAACAATACCAAACCCTAAAGCTAACAAACTCGAAATAACTAAACCCTAATTGCAGTCTAATTTCGAATCAACACAAAACTAACTCCTAAACGATCTAGACACAAACGAATTCAACAAAACACAAAACAAACCCTAAACTAAACAAACGAAATTAAGCAAGAGATTAGGGTTCTTAGAATCGCTTAGCCTTGGCACAGAGTTGGCTCTGATACCACA
>NW_006238885.1:18087-18385 GCF_000375325.1 Capsella rubella | reverse complement strand
GCTAGCGTTGGATTTAGTAGGTAGTTTATGTTTTCGGTGTACTGCCCGTTTCGGATCTCTTTTCCAACAGTCTCCTTCTTTTTTCCTATAATATTTGTGATTTCTCCTATTTTTTAAATTATATGTCGATTTTTGTGTCAAATTTCCTGTACTATTTCGGTCAAAAATAAAATTTGGCGGGAAAATTTCTGTCGAAATTTTTTTGGTTAAAAATATTTTGGCGGGAAAACTTTTGACGGAAAAAATTCTGGCGGGAAATTTCACTATAGATATCATCATATTCTAAGTTTATCAAGAA
>NW_006238885.1:17131-17796 GCF_000375325.1 Capsella rubella | reverse complement strand
GGATCACGTGTTTGTTGTTTGGTCCTTTTTTTTTTCCTACACTTACGAATTTTTAAAAAATTTAATTTCAAATTGAAATTGAAAGAGGGAATCGGGAATCGGGTATAGCTAGGGTTTACTATCCTTTTACTCTCTTCACTTCTTCTCCTTCTTTCTTTCTGGGTTGGTGCGATTTCGTCTTTTATTTTGGGTTTGTAATTTCTGAGAATGAGCTGCGAATCTGGAGCATCGGGAATCTTATGTGGGATTTCTGTGGTTCTCTTCTTGTGATAGGGCTGTGAATATCGTACAATAAAGTGTAACTTGTTCTTCGTAGTACAACTAAGTATAACTTGTTATTCGTCGTTGTACAACTAAGTATAAAACTAGTTGGTTGATTTTCTTGGTTTGATTGTAACTTTTCCCTTTCCTTATTGGCTTAGCTTTGTTGGTAACTTAGAACTTACTTTATGTATTTGGGTTGTAATTTTTGGTTGTAAAACTAGTATTTTGTAATGGTACAACTACTATGTAGTTTTACCAAGTTGATCTTTTAAATGCAGTTGTATAATGTGAACTCAGAAACTTAACAAACAACATATAACTTACTAGAATAGTTCAAAACACATCCAAAAACACATCAATCCATAAACCAATACAAAGAGTTCACATATAAAATGACTCAA
>NW_006238885.1:16484-16931 GCF_000375325.1 Capsella rubella | reverse complement strand
GAAGTACATGTTCAGCGGTTGCATTACTTCTGTTCCCTCCTCGGATTCCTCCTCAGACTCCTGCAAAACAACATAGTTACACTAAGTTTTCCCAAGTTGTACCTTTTGAATTTCGAATTGAAATAAACTAGTTATACCAAGTTCTCCTAAGTTGTACCTTTTCAATTACTTAGTAAAAAAAACCGAGTTCACACAAGTTGTACCATTATATCCAAGTTGTACATACCGTTGAATCCACAGAATCTGATTCCGGATTTGACTATGTTTTTTCTGAATCATCTCGACGAGTCTCATCTTCTTCTACGATTGCATCTGTTGGCTTTTCGACTTCACCTACTGGATCTATTTCTTTGTTAAAGCTTGCGTTCTTTGTACGCACCATTCTTCTCTTCTCCTTGACACAAAACCAACAACCGCAAATTACAACATACTCGAGTAATAAACGAA
>NW_006238885.1:16095-16384 GCF_000375325.1 Capsella rubella | reverse complement strand
CGGATCTAACATAAAATACCCAAATAATTGAAGGTTTTGACTTACCCTATCTCGGGTTGTCCTTAGTTATACTCGAACTGCTTCTGATTTTAAGATTTTCAAAACATTTAGATTTTGGGGGACTTTTGATTTTTGAAACGATGAAGTGGAAGACAAAGAGGTAAAGGATCCGATGGATATCCGATAATGATATGGATTTTTGGATATAGGGTGGTTGGATCTGTAATTGTTTTATTTTAGTGAGGATAAGTTTGTATTTTAACCAATTTTCGATTTTTTTAATTAATTT
>NW_006238885.1:15596-15995 GCF_000375325.1 Capsella rubella | reverse complement strand
TAATACCATAAACCCTAACCCTAATCCCTAAACCCTAAACCCCAAACCCTAAACCCTAAACCCTAAACCCCAAACCCTAAACCTTAAATAGCTTTGCCAATCTAGGGCCTATGGGCAGGGATTAAAGCAGGTGGTGGGCGCTTTTCTTCTATGGTGGTGTAAGGCGTGGTTGGATCTGTCGTTCAATGCCAGACGATTTCTCTCTGTCACGGCGACCTGAGATGATGTTGCTTCGATCTGCTGGTTGAAGGTTTTGGCGGATCTAGATCAGACTTCTCTTGGCTAAGTGGCATGTGAGCAATAGATCTGTCTTGCTGCGGAAATTGAGCTTCAAACCGTTGGGTTCAACACTTTGCGAACAGATTAACGGTTGATCTGTGACCAGATCCTTGATGGCTA
>NW_006238885.1:12686-15494 GCF_000375325.1 Capsella rubella | reverse complement strand
CAAGTCTTAGTCGCAAACGAGATGTCATTGCTAGCGTTGGATTTAGTAGGTAGTTTATGTTTTCGGTGTACTGCCCGTTTCGGATCTTCTTTTCCAACAGTCTCCTTCTTTTTTCCTATAATATTTGTGATTTCTCCTATTTTTTAAATTATATGTCGATTTTTGTGTCAAATTTCCTGTACTATTTCGGTCAAAAATAAAATTTGGCGGGAAAATTTCTGTCGAAATTTTTTTGGTTAAAAATATTTTGGCGGGAAAACTTTTGACGGAAAAAATTCTGGCGGGAAATTTCACTATAGATATCATCATATTCTAAGTTTATCAAGAAATACCTTACACATTAAGTGTCACTTTCTCATTGCAAACAACATATAATTAGAAAAGCTAAGAAACAAATGTTTTCAAAAATCTTTATGCATGTACATGTGGTTTATGTACCTCAATTAATTAAAATCATGTGTACAACTAAAAATATTTCTGTTAAACATTGTATAACTAATTAGAACAAAAAAAATAAAAAAGTACAACTTGCCAAAACGAGTACAACTTGTAACTTTGGTACAACTAGTGCATTTTGGCGGCTACACATGTGTCTTTTGGCGGCTACACGTGTTTAATGTGGATCACGTGTTTGTTGTTTGGTCCTTTTATTTATTTTATTTTTTTTCCTACACTTAAGAATTTAAAAAAAAATCAATTTCAAATTGAAATTGAAAGAGGGAATCGGGAATCGGGTATAGGTAGGGTTTACTGTCCTTTTACTCTCTTCACTTCTTCTCCTTCTTTCTTTCTGGGTTGGTGCGATTTCGTCTTTTATTTTGGGTTTGTGATTTCTGAGACTGAGCTGCGAATCTGGAGCATCGGGAATCTTATGTGGGATTTCTGTGGTTCTCTTCTTGTGATAGGGCTGGGAATATCGTACAATAAAGTGTAACTTGTTCTTCGTAGTACAACTAAGTATAACTTGTTCTTCGTCGTTGTACAACTAAGTATAAACCTAGTTGGTTGATTTTCTTGGTTTGATTGTAACTTTTCCCTTTCCTTATTGGCTTAGCTTTGTTGGTAACTTAGAACTTACTTTATGTATTTGGGTTGTAATTTTTGGTTGTAAAACTAGTATTTTGTAATGGTACAACTACTATGTAGTTTTACCAAGTTGATCTTTTAAATGCAGTTGTATAATGGGAACTCAGAAACTTAACAAACAACATATAACTTACTAGAATAGTTCAAAACACATCCAAAAACACATCAATCCATAAACCAATACAAAGAGTTCACATATAAAATGACTCAAAACCCAACGTTAAACAAACCAATCTCAAGAGTTTACAACTTAACCAGAATAGATCATCAATTATCCTTCTCATGGGACTTAAGGTGTCATAGGAACCAGTCCAACTCATGGGACTTAAGGTGAGCTCTCAAGAAGATCACTGTCGTTGTGATATAACACTTAGCAGATAGCTTGAATGGCTTCATGTACTCGGACAGATTGAAGTACATGTTCAGCGGTTGCATTACTTCTGTTCCCTCCTCGGATTCCTCCTCGGACTCCTGCAAAACAACATAGTTATACTAAGTTTTCCCAAGTTGTACCTTTTGAATTTCGAATTGAAATAAACTAGTTATACCAAGTTCTCCTAAGTTGTACCTTTTCAATTTCTTAGTAAAAAAAACCGAGTTCACACAAGTTGTACCATTATATCCAAGTTGTACATACCGTTGAATCCCCAGAATCTGATTCCGGATTTGACTATGTTTTTTCTGGATCATCTCGACGAGTCTCATCTCTTCTACGATTGCATCTGTTGGCTTTTCGACTTCACCTACTGGATCTATTTCTTTGTTAAAGCTTGCGTTCTTTGTACGCACCATTCTTCTCTTCTCCTTGACACGAAACCAACAACCGCAAATTACAACATACTCGAGTAATAAACGAAATCAACACCTAAATCGACAAAACCTAAATCGAGAACACCTAAATCGATAACATTCAAGCGGATCTAACATAAAATACCCAAATAATTGAAGGTTTTGACTTACCCTATCTCGGGTTGTCCTTAGTTATACTCGAACTGCTTCTGATTTTAAGATTTTCAAAACATTTAGATTTTGGGGGACTTTTGATTTTTGAAACGATGAAGTGGAAGACAAAGAGGTAAAGGATCCGATGGATATCCGATAATGATATGGATTTTTGGATATAGGGTGGTTGGATCTATAATTGTTTTATTTTAGTGAGGATAATTTTGTATTTTAACCAATTTTCGATTTTTTTAATTAATTTTTTTTTTCCTTTTGGTCAAACCCTTAAGAGAATAGAAGAAGGAGTCAAAGGGTACAAGAGATTTTAGTCCCTAGTTACGGTGATCTACCTTTTCCAAGAGGAAAGTTCTAGGTTGGGTTTGATCTCTGTGACGGTTTGCGGTGGGGTTCGCGAGCTCCAGCCTAAGAATTGGTGTCAAGTCTTAGTCGCAAACGAGATGTCCTTGCTAGCGTTGGATTTAGTAGGTAGTTTATGTTTCCGGTGTACTGCCCGTTTCGGATCTCTTTTCCAACAGTCTCCTTCTTTTTTCCTATAATATTTGTGATTTCTCCTATTTTCAAATTATATGTCGATTTTTGTGTCAAATTTCCTATACTATTTCGGTCAAAAATAAAATTTGGCGGCAAATTTCGGTCGAAATTTTTTTGGTGAAAAATATTTTGGCGTGAAATTTTTTGTCAAAAACTTTTGTGCGGGAAACTTTTTGTCGAAATATTTTTAAAGGTTCATATGATACTTGAAAAAATTTTGGCGGGAAA
>NW_006238885.1:12238-12586 GCF_000375325.1 Capsella rubella | reverse complement strand
TTATAAATTTCAATTAAAATATGAAATTTTTTGATAGGCTTATTTTTAAGTTCATGGCTTACCCCAAACCGCCAACCGCAAACCCTAAACCCTAAACCCTAACCCCTAAACCCTAAACCCTAACCCTAAACCCTAAACCCTAAACCCCAAACCCTAAACCCTAAACCCTAAACCCCAAACCCTAAACCTTAAATAGCTTTGCCAATATAGGGCTTATGGGTGGGGATTAAAGCAGGTGGTGGGCGCTTTTCTTCTATGGTGGTGTAAGGCGTGGTTGGATCTTTCTTTCAATGCGAGACGATTTCTCTCTTTCACGGCAACCTGAGATGATGTTGCTTCGATCTGCTG
>NW_006238885.1:11554-12138 GCF_000375325.1 Capsella rubella | reverse complement strand
CTTGCTGCGGAAATTGAACTTCAAACCGGTGGGTTCAGCACTTTGCGAACAGATTAACGGTTGATCTGTGACCAGATCCTTGATGGCTAGTTACGTTGATCTACCTTTTCCAAGAGGAAAGTTCTAGGTTGGGTTTGATCTCTGTGACGGTTTGCGGTGGGGTTCGCGAGCTCCATCCTAAGAATTTGTGTCAAGTCTTAGTCGCAAACGAGATGTCATTGCTAGCGTTGGATTTAGTAGGTAGTTTATGTTTTCGGTGTACTGCCCGTTTTCAAATCTCTTTTCCAACAGTCTCCTTCTTTTTTCCTATAATATTTGTGATTTCTCCTATTTTTCAAATTATATGTCGATTTATGTGTCAAATTTCCTGTACTATTTCGGTCAAAACTAAAATTTGGCGGGCAAACTTCTGTCGAAATTATTTTGGTGAAAAATATTTTGGCGTGATAATTTTTGTCAAATCTTTTGTGCGGAAAACTTTTTGTCGGACAATTTTGGCGGGAAAACTTTTGACGGAAAAAATTTTGGCGAGAAATTTCGTGGAAAGAATAGGAAGAAGGGGTTTAATATGAAAATATGAAATT
>NW_006238885.1:11049-11397 GCF_000375325.1 Capsella rubella | reverse complement strand
CCCTAAACCCTAAACCCTAAACCCTAAACCCTAACCCTAAACCCTAAACCCCAAACCCTAAACCTTAAATAGCTTTGCCAATCTAGGGCCTATGGGCATGGATTAAAGCAGGTGGTGGCACTTTTCTTCTATGGTGGTGTAAGGCGTGGTTGGTTCTGACGTTCAATGCCAGACAATTTCTCTCTTTCACGGCGACCTGAGATGATGTTGCTTTGATCTGCTGGTTGAAGGCTTTGGCGGATCTGGATAAGACTTCTCTTGGCTAAGTGGCATGTGAGCGATAGATCTGTCTTGCTGCGGAAATTGAGCTTCAAACCGGTGGGTTCAGCACTTTGCGAACAGATTAAC
>NW_006238885.1:10702-10949 GCF_000375325.1 Capsella rubella | reverse complement strand
TGTCTAATTTCCTGTACTATTTCGGTCAAAAATAAAATTTGGCGGCCAAATTTCTGTCGAAATTTTTTTGGTGAAAAATATTTTGGCGTGAAAATTTTTGTCAAAAACTTTTGGGCGGGAAACTTTTTGTCGGAAAATTTTGGCGGGAAAATTTTTGACGGGAAAAATTTTAGCGGGAAATTTCGTGGAAAGAATAGAAAGAAGGGGTTTAATATGAAAATATGAAATTATAAATTCCAATTAAAAT
>NW_006238885.1:9358-10602 GCF_000375325.1 Capsella rubella | reverse complement strand
ATGGCTTACCCCAAACCGCCAACTGCAAACCCTAAACCTTAAACCCCAAACCCTAAACCCCAAGCCCTAAACCCTAAACCCTAAACCCTAAACCCTAACCCTAAACCCTAAACCCCAAACCCTAAACCTTAAATAGCTTTGCCAATCTAGGGCCTATGGGCAGGGATTAAAGCAGGTGGTGGGCGCTTTTCTTCTATGGTGGTGTAAGGCGTGGTTGGATCTGTCGTTCAATGCAGAACGATTTCTCTCTTTCACGGCGACCTGAGATGATGTTGCTTCGATCTGCTGGTTGAAGGCTTTGGCGGATCTGGATAAGACTTCTCTTGGCTAAGTGGCATGTGAGCGATAGATCTGTCTTGCGGCGGAAATTGAGCTCCAAACCGGTGGGTTCACCACTTTGCGAACATATTAACAGTTGATCTGTGACCAGACCCTTGATGGTAGTTGCGGTTTTCTACCTTTTCCAAGAGGAATGTTATAGGTTGGGTTTGATCTCTGTCACGGTTTGTGGTGGGGTTCGAGAGCTCCAGTCTAAGAATTGGTGTCATGTCTTAGTCGCAAACGAGTTTACCTTGCTAGCGTTGGATTTAGTAGGTATTTTATGTTTTTGGTGTACTGCCCGTTTTCAGATCTCTTTTCCAACAGTCTCCTTCTTTTTCCTATAATATTTGTGATTTCTCCTATTTTATAAATTATATGTCGATTTTTCTGTCAAATTTCCTGTACTATTTCGGTCAAAAATAAAATTTGGCGGGAAAATTTCTGTCGAATTTTTTTTTGTGAAAAATATTTTTAAGTGAAAATTTTTGCAAAAACTTTTGTGCGGGAAACTTTTTGTCGGACAATTTTGGCGGGAAAACTTTTCACGGAAAAAATTTTGGCGGGAAATTTCGTGGAAAGAATAGGAAGAAGTGGTTTAATATGAAAATATGAAATTATAAATTCCAATTAAAATATGAAATTTTTTGATTGGCTTATTTTTAAGTTCATGGCTTACCCCAAACCGCCAACCGCAAACCCTAAACCCTAAACCCTAACCCCTAAACCCTAAACCCTAAACCCTAAACCCTAAACCCCAAACCCTAAACCCTAAACCCTAAACCCCAAACCCTAAACCTTAAATAGCTTTGCCAATCTAGGGCCTATGGGCAGGGATTAAAGCAGGTGGTGGGCGCTTTTCTTCTATGGTGGTGTAACGCGTGGTTGGATCTGTCGTTCAATGCCAGACGATTTCTCTCTTTCAC